>NC_136981.1:120000-292313 GCF_032717465.1 Coenobita brevimanus
GGTAGGGTCTACTACTGCTACTGCTTGATTTTAGCTTACACACACACACACACACACACACACACACACATATGCATGCATATATATATATAGTGGTGGGATTTACGTGAGTGGTGGTGACCAGCGAGGGCTGTGAAGCGCGAATGGTGGGTTTTACGGGTGTGGTGGTGAATGTGGCCAAGATTGCTTGGTCAGCCCGGAAGGTGCTCACCAAGTGGAAAGGTCTATTGATTAAGATGTGAAAATTGATAGAGTGCAAGAGGTGTGGAGGCATAAATTTCCTGACTCACAAACGACCAGTTGTAAAAGGTATCTGTAAAGTCAAATGACATCAGGGATAGCGCCAGCACTGAAAGGAAAGATTTTGAAGTGTTAGACTGCCGAAAGGTGTGACCTGTACTGCAGATATGCGACTCGCTTCAAGTATCTACATTACCTTCTGTTATTTTTAATAGTGTAAGTTACCCTCACCTCCTGCTGCTAACTCTAATGTATATCTATTTTTTCCTCAAAGCAAAGAGAGAGAACCATGGGCTCCAGTACTTCGGAATGGCCTCTTTTACAAATGAACCAAAGACAGCTAAATCCAACGGCTTTCGTTTAGAGATGCCTATTCAAGGTCCAGGTCGTCTCGTGCGGCTGTCACCATAAAAGGAACCACTGCCTGGAACACTTTTGGTCCCCTTCCCAACCTAGACCATTGCTGTTTTGAGGTATATTTTTCACACAGTATTGCGAAGAACCTGTTGCATATACCTTGTGTGTAAACTTAGCATAAAAGCAAGTTAAAGGATTTTTCTGAGTAAGAGATTCAACAGTAAATCTACTTTTCAGTTTTCTCCAGCGTAGTTATCAATTGGCCGGTGTGTCTTCCAGTGCCAATACATTCAGAGGCCAGTTTTCTATGGTCTGTGTCTTATACTGCTGTTTTAAGCCTTCCAAAATTGTCACATTGTACATAGATGCTCATATCTCCCCCTAATTTTTAGGCAGAGTATTACCATAGCAACATTAGTTACACAAAGAGCGTTTATACAAGGCGGTTCATAATGGGGTAATCCAACCCAGTTATTATGATATGGCAACCAGTTCTGTTGTCCTTACACTCTGCTAACAAATAACTTTTAGAAAACTAGCCGCACCAGCAACCTCTGAATCTTTGCAAGTCAACATTTGCCTTGATGAGAGAATTTTGGTGCACGGAATATTTTCGATGAATTCTGTGGTTAGCACTTTTAAGCCAACGCCTGGGAATATTTTTGTTTTATTTTGCTAAGGTTTTGAGATATAATTCTTCAGAATTAAAAAATTGAAATAGGACACGTGATTTTAACCCCTTCCGCTCAGTTACTTTTTACATTTTAGTTACCACGAAACATTTTTAGTCAAATTACATCTGTTGTAGAGAAAGGGTAAGTGGATTTTTTTTATATCCAACCCTTACTTGTCATATGCTTATCTAGTCTATGCTTGAAACTGTTTTTTTTTTCCTTCTTCCTTTTTTTTTTTGCTTCCATCGTATTATTATCCTGATAACCACGGTTTTCTTTGTTTTCTAAACCATATCATACTCGATCTTTAAATGGAAGAAAATTAATGATTTTTTTCTTTTTTAGCCACTTCCCAACCTCCCTCGTAAAGCGTTTCTATCGGTAATTGCACAGCATGAGTCTCTTAAATATAACTCAGTGCAAATGGTTTATGTCTCACGTAACTACCGGTAATACCAGTCTTGATTGCATTTCATAGGGCTGCTTTTTTTCTCTTGCATCTACAATTTATATATAAATACGTTCGATGTTGCTAGACCTGCGTGTTATTCTGTCATATATTTCAGTGAGACTAATAATTCAGCAATTGAGACTGACGCCTTCTGTTACTAGCTTAAAGAGAGATATCACAAAATTAAATGTAAGTGTCACTGAAACAAAATATAATCACTGTTTCAAAGCTGTTAACTCTCTTTTTTTCAGAAGACTGCACAATGGCAGTCTCCAATGCACTTTTTCGTCGAATGAACAGTACTTTACCTCTTCTGTTAATTCATTAATCCTTGGGTAATCTCAGTATCTTTCGTGCATTACGCTTATTAAGTGCTTGTCAGATTCCTTTCTTCTGCAAATGGTACTTTTCACCATTGTCTTGCTAAGTGCCATACTCCAGCACAATAAGTCTTTTTCTGTTTCTCTGTCATTCCTGTTAGCTAAATACTGTAATTTCTGCTTTTCATGCCTTTCATTTGTTATCTTCGGCATACCTTTTCATATATCTACGTGGAATAGATTCAGTGTAATTCTTTACTATATCTATCTTGAAACTTTGTAAGGCGCATCCAGATTTCCACGTACCATCCATCTTCATTATCTTTATATCCTGCCACCATCATCCCATTTTAAGGTATTTTTCTCCACTTCGTTTGTGTGTACGAAAATGTATTTCAAATTATCCACCTACACACTGCACACCTTCACATGTCACCACTTGTACTGAGTATCAGTTTCTTAGTCGCTGAATGAGCCTTCTACATATTTGCCTTTATTTTGTCCATAGTTCATATTCCTCTCCCCCCACCCAGCCCTTACCTCCATTAACCATCCTCTCCCTCCCTTCAAGCACCTACTTTTCTCCACAACAGCTAAATTTGTAGCCAGCTTAAGTGTAGGCTAGCTATAGCAGTTGTCTGCATGCCACCTCATCCCTCTCTCAAACCGTTGCCTAATTCTTCCTTATGTGCTGAAATTCATCTGTTAATGCCAACTGTCTGTTGGTCTGTTAGTATATATGTTTATCTATCTTTCTAGCTAGCAAGCTACCCGTCTATTTATCTATCTATCTGTCTCTCCTCTGTAATTATCCATCTATTCATTAGTCTTTATATACTTTTCTACCTATCTCTATATTTTTCCAGGTATTATCCTTCAGTAGTACAGTTTTCCCAGCTTTTTCAGAAATGTCATAATCTGATGCTTATCTCCACTGTATCTGATGTCTCGCAATCTCCCCTATTCTCCACCCTACTCACAACTTGTGCTTTAGTAACTCTGATTTTTTTTTTTTTTAGGTAGTGGTTCCCCTGATTTTCCCAGAGGGGGTGCAAGGTAAAGACCCTAGAATTTATAAACTAATTAGCTTGATGACATGTTGGACATATCTAGGCGGCCATCATCAGGAAAAATATTGATGTTCTCAGAGGATAATGTTGACTTCGCTCAAGCAGGGTAGTAGTCTGGAGGAAGGGAGGTAGGTATTGTTACAGAGAACAGTGTCGTTCCTATTTTTTGCCAAGCAATTATGAAACTCATACAGTACATAATATTCTAACAAGTTTGTTGAGGTGCGAAGATAGAATCACTGGGTTTCCAGAGTCATTGCTCATTGTCTCATTTATTGTTATGAAGTGGGTTAATATTTATGTCCACAGCTTTACCAATCACTGCCTGAACACACTTTCATCTGCCAACTTGTGTCGCTATACTTTTTCTTTCATTCTTTCTTTTTTTTTTTTTTTTTTACTCTTAAATACATCGGTAGGATCGCATCTCTCCACTCTCAGTATACGAGTATGCTCTTGCAACTCCTTTTCACATCCACTTGTTTCTGTCTTACGTGAATGCATTATTAACACCCTTAGGATCCAGTACTATAGCCTAAGTAAAATTATATGGCGTTGGCTGAAGCAGATTATTAGAGCTGTCTCAACCGTGAGAGGGTTAATGGTGATAGTACTAACACTCGCGGTCTCCTGTGCTTACTCTTAGTTGAATAAAATAGTTTGCCGATGGCTGAAGAAAAGACTGGAATTGCACCGACCATTGAAGGTTAATTGCAACGGTATTAACACAGACTTCTGTGACTTACTTCACACTGCCATGACTCTCCCTTAGTTGATTAAAATCGTCCTGCGTTACATGGAATTTATACTAGAGTTACCCCAGTCATGGCAAGGTTATTTGTTTGCCACCTTTCACGATACATTTTCACACCTTCATTTCCCTCCTGCATTCCTGTTCACTTTCCCCAATCTTTATTTTTGAATCTCGCATTTTTCCTTCCCCCTCGTTCTACCTCGTCTCCGCACACCCTCCATTTTTCACCCCGGTCCAATCATTATTAACCCGTTTTCTCCTCGCCTTCATTCTCCTCTCTCCCTCCCTTTGTTTAATATTAATCCTTACATCTTTCTTTTTATCTAGCCTCATCCTGCCAATGCTGCAGCTTTGGAAGTACTCAAACTATGTTGGCATGAGGCATGCTATATTAATTTTGAATATTCTGTATCACATGATCTGTAACAATTATTGCATCGCGTAACAAATAGCTAATATTTCCCCATTCACTTTAGTATTCGTTATATCGATTTATTATGAAGATTTGAGGAGATATACCGATATAATTAATAGGTTTCCGTGACATACATTGAATAGATGGCAATATTTCCAGACGAAAACCCTGGTTGGTTCATTGTTCAATATTAAGTGTATTTGAGCCATATTCAGTGAAGTCTTTGTTTCTTATGCCCGACTCTTGACGTAGGATAGTATGTCATTCACCTAATGTCATTCACTTAAAATCTAGCAGTCCTTCGGTAAACGCCAACAGACGGTAGTTCAGTGAGAGTCATGGCTACTGACTAGTTATGTCCGCAATTTAGTTAACTTTTCAGTTAATTATGCTTACATTTCTCGATTATAGTTGTCTTGTGCAAATTATAGTCATATCATCGGTAATATGGTCAGTTAACTCTTCCCCAAAGTAGGTCTATATATTCTAGTTAACTTCTGTAAATCAGCTGCCGCATTCGTCTGTAATTCAGATGTCAGTCATTTAGTGAGTGTTTCAGGAGAGGCAGTGGACTGTATATCCCTCACTTCACTTTGCCGCGTGTGGCGTCACTGATGGATGCCACAAATTTAGCTACTCTTGATGTTGAAGGAACCTCGCCATTATTCCCTCGACGCTTTTTCCTTCCGACAACCTATACGTCTACGGGCAATCATTTTGCTAAAAAAAAAAAAAAAAAAAAAAAAGGACTTTTTCTGATTATTTATATTGCAGTATTGTTTATCTCTGCGACTTTGTAATAGTTTCCGTATGGTATATGCAGATTGTGGTACTAAGGCCATTTTATGTATATGTTATCATTGTTTAGTTATATGTATCTACAAGACTGTGCAATGTCACCCCTTTCACAATTAAAATACTTCAAATATTCTATTTTAGCTGACAGAGGATATTATTCAGGTGAGAGTAGGTCGTTAGATTAAGCTGAGAATTTACTGGCCATCGTTGTGCCGGAGGGAGTCTGTCTTTTTCTGGTTTTATTTTCTTATGAATGTTGTGTTTATCTGTTGGACTGTGCAGTGTCCAGATTTTCTGTGAATATTTGTGGGCTGTAGGTGTGCCAGAGAAATAAAAAATTTTATGTGTTATTTTCTTACGTTACAGTTACGAGTATATTTAGTTTGAAAACTATGCAGTTGTAAAAATTATTTGTGCAGATTATTTCCTGTATTATCTTCATGGGTCCCCACCTGGGTATTAATTGGAACCCAGAGAGGGAGTGAGGAGAAGAGGTAGGCAGTGAACCAGGTGGAGGAATTGTGAGGGGAAAGGGTAGGCAGTGAAGCAGGTGCGGGAATTGTGAGGGGAAAGGGTAGGTAGTGAAGTTGGTGGGGATACTGTGAGGGGAAAGGGTAGGCAGTGAAGCAGGTGCGGGAATTGTGAGGGGAAAGGGTAGGCAGTGAAGCAGGTGCAGGAATTGTGAGGGGAAAGGGTAGGCAGTGAAGCAGGTGGGGGAATTGTGAGGGGAAAGGGTAGGCAGTGAAGCAGGTGCGGGAATTGTGAGGGGAAAGGGTAGGCAGTGAAGCAGGTGCGGGAATTGTGAGGGGAAAGGGTAGGGAGTGAAGCAGGTGCGGGAATTGTGAGGGGAAAGGGTAGGCAGTGAAGCAGGTGCGGGAATTGTGAGGGGAAAGGGTAGGCAGTGAAGCAGGTGCGGGAATTGTGAGGGGAAAGGGTAGGCAGTGAAGCAGGTGCGGGAATTGTGAGGGGAAAGGGTAGGGAGTGAAGCAGGTGCGGGAATTGTGAGGGGAAAGGGTAGGCAGTGAAGCAGGTGCGGGAATTGTGAGGGGAAAGGGTAGGCAGTGAAGCAGGTGCGGGAATTGTGAGGGGAAAGGGTAGGCAGTGAAGCAGGTTGGGAAACTGAGTCCATAAATTACGAACCTCTGTTGCATCGGGCCAAAACAGATAGGACGGAGTGGAGAGTGTTTGGAAAGGCCGTGAAATATACCACGCGCTCCTAGCCTGATGAAGATCCCTAACGCCTTTCAGCTCAGCTGATGGCCAGGCTTCATCAGAATGCTGGATTGATCTGAGTGATAACAAAGGAGTCTTATTCCTACCTCGTAACTAAGGCTTATAGATTTTCATGCTAGCTCGACTTAAAATTCAGTATATGTGAGGGATCCAATTCCGTTTGACGAAAACACGGCGCGTAACTGACATGGAAAGCACCCAACAATTAATCCCTCTGACTACGACAAGCATCAAGTGTATGATGAATATGATTACCTACCATAATCTTACACGGTCTAAGGTGTGGTTATATATCTATTTACATTTATGCTGAACGTAACTTCTTAACGCTGTACCTGTGATAAGTGTACTTGATATTGCATTTTCAGTACCACCAGACTAGTGTATTCTGTAGAGAGATATCCTGTGCAGTTGAAAGCTAACTAAAATTTTAATTCTGGATAATTTCTATTCTAACGTGATGGAATTTTGCTCTTTTATTCTGGATCCTGTGGATGATACCAACCCGTGAGAATCCCTACGCAGCCAAAAGGTTAAGGGATAGGAAATGACTGATTTTATTACGGAAGGAAGATAACCAAGCAGTATTATGTTCTACAGGAGAGGACAGAGACATTGGGCCAATACACAGAAACAGAAAAAGAACATTCATAAGCAACAGAAGAATATATACTTTTCGTCGTTGTCGTCTTGTTGTGATAAAAACAGGCTTTATATAGGGACATAATTTTTTGCTTTTGGCTAAGGAAAGCTTCAAGTTATTAGGTGTGTATGTGTGTGTTTTACTGTCTGCCTCCTCCCCCCACCCCAGAGAGAGAGAGAGAGAGAGAGAGAGAGAGAGAGACGAGGACTTGCCCCAGCCTCCTGACGCCAAGGCCAAGATAATATCTCATATGGTACGTTTTCATTATGTTGGAAGAGGTGGTCTGGACTGGAAATTATACAGACATTATTCCTTTTCTGTCACTGTGTAATGGATCCAGACCTGGATGCCTGGTAGAGAAAAAGACAGGACATGGTTTAGATATTATGCACACACATTTTCCTTTTGCCTCTTTGAATGATGGAAAAACGGTGGGTGTGTATGGTGGAGTAAAAGAGTTGAACTGGAAATTATACACAGACATTAACCCTCCTTTTTGTGTATGATGGGAACAGCGGTGTAGGTGAGTAGCTGAGCAATACATAGCCACTGAAAAAACACACTACGGTCCTTGGGCCAGGCCAGAGTCCAGTCCATAATTTATTCTTGCGTCCGCTTATTTATACCCTTTGAGCTATATTTTTAAAAAGTTACTCTGAGATTACTTTCAGTCTCAAGATAGGATTCTCGTACGATATAAGCACTAGTAAATTTCTGTAATGATTTTCATTTTATCACTGAAACGGGCATAATTATGGGGGGTCGCGTGACTTGAAACATTTATCTTTTTTTTTTTTTTTTTAGAAGGGTATTGTCCACACAGAGCTATAACTTTGGCCTTGTCCAGTGGTGTAGACGTATGACTTAACCTGGAATACAGTGACCTCTTTATTGGTAACACTGAAGTTCTCCACCCAGTACTAGCCAAAATGCTGAGAGTAATGCAAAATAATGTGATTCTGCTCACTTCCCTTTTTCTGCCAGTCTATAATACAAGATCATTTGATAACTCTTACTGTTCTAAATGTGAAAGAGAACAAACATACTTTGGGATCAGAGGCCAATTATTAGGGAATTATGTGTGTAGGATGCGAGGACGAAGAGGGTAAGAGGATTATTTCGTAGGTAATGAACCTCCCATAGACGCCCCATATAGTAAACTATTACGGTACATAAAGCTTTGCGGGCCTGGTCGTTTCGGCCGTAAGTTATTTAGGCCTTAACGTCCAAACTGGTAAACGGCCGAATCGTCTAACGGCCTAAACGGTCTAAATAACCAAACTTCATCAAAATGACATTGCTGAAGTTAGGTTAGATTAGGTTAGTTAAGTTAGGTTAGGCTAGTTACGGCCTGAATGACTTACGGCCAAAGCGACCAGGCCCGCAGTCGCTCCAGTCAGAAGTGGCACATTGGCGTAAGTGTCCAGGGGATAGCTGGGGTTTTGCGATTTATTGCTTATAAACATTAACGCCGCTCAGACTCATGTGACTGGTCCCCTTTGCCTTAAAAGCGTGGACTTAGGTGCATACAGGACTGGATGATGAAGGGAGGGATGAATCAGATTTTCATCCGAAGGTTCCTAATGTTTGGGAGATTTTGTATCAGCCCTTTCTTAGTGGTGTATTCTCCATGCTACGTCTCGTCTCGGTATCCTTCCTTGCTACATTGCTGCAAACTATGTCTAATGTGCCAGATAAATAGCTGAGGAGGAGGTGCTAAGAAACTTCATATTTTGCCAGAAATGATCTAAAATAACAGCCAAATGGAAGTCAAATGTCTAACCCTAACTATACAGCAACAATGGAACCGTCAGTACTGAATGAAAGTAGTGCCAACAATACAGACATGCCTAGATAGTTTATTCATGCTTCCGCCAGAGGATTATGTTTAGCTTCTCAGGGTAAAGTGTGAAACTATCATTGTCCGAAACAAATTCCGTAAATGCAGTGTAAATTATGACATAACTCTTGTGACCGATAATATTCAGCTTGTCAGAGACTTATTCCGGGGGTGAGATTAACAGTTTCATTTACTTTTATCCCAAGAAAACTTTTACTAATTTGAGGGGTAATCATATACCTAAATGCCTATTGCCACCGACGCTTGCTATACACCTTTTCTTTCCCTTACCTACCCCTTCCACTCCCTCCCTTCCTCCTCTCCTCCTGATATTCCCTCTATTACCTTCCCCTTCTGCACTTCCTTTATCTTTCACTCCCTTTCGATATTCTCTCTTACCTTCCCTCTAGTCCCACCCCTCTCCTTCTATCTCTGTGAGTATTCTCTCTCTCTCTCTTACCTGCTCCTCCTAATTGCCTCCTCCCTCACACCCCTTCGTATTATCTTCCTTAGCCTACTTCCACTCCCCCCCTCCCCTCTCTCCGTGTTGATATTCTCAATACATTACCATCGTCGTCTGTGCCTCACGTCTTTTTCTCTTGATTTTTTGTCTTACCTGTCCTTCCCATTCTTTTTCTTCCCTCCCTCCACGCCCTTGTTATTTCCTTTCACCCTCCTCGCTGCCCATCCCACTGCCTCCCTCCTCCAAACCTACCTCCCTTTCTCGTTTCCTTCTCTCTTTACTCTTGGCCTCCTAATTGTAATGGAACTCATCACTCCGTCAAGCTCACCCTTATCATCTCTCTCTCTCTCTCTCTCTCTCTCTCTCTCTCTCTCTCTCTCTCTCTCTCTCTCTCTCTCTCTCTCTCTCTTTCGCCTTTATAGAGGTGCACGCGTTGCGTTTCTGTTAAAACACACACACACACACACATATACATATATCTATCTATCTATCTATCTATCTATATATGTGTGTGTGTGTGTGTGTGTGTGTGTGTGTGTGTGTTTGTGTTTGTATCCGGTACATTTACGAAATACCTCTTAACTCAAAAGACAATGTGTGAATAACTCCTAATTATCCAAACTCAACTCCGAAACTAAATTAACAAAATTTTCAGTCTTTATCACCAATTACTCTTAAAGAATCGTTTCTCTCGAAATACATAATGACCAAAATTTTCTTGTCCTATTGGGAAATTGCTGAAAGGTTTCACGTATTGTACACAAAAAATGCAAGCTTGCACAATCGGTCATCTGCTCTCATTCATCGCCTACGCTGCAAAAGGACGCAAAACAAAAGTTTGTGCTGCGGACCCCATCCCACACTCTGGTCGTCACACCGATTTTCACTTTATTGCCAATTTAACCTTTCGTCGCTCTCCCACAACTGCCAACACTGACTCTTTCTCGGAGAATTAAGTACTTTTTCTCACTTTTTTTTTTTTTTTTTTTTGCTGCAATTTGGTCTCTCCGTTTTGAACTGTAATGTGTAGGCTCTTTTCTTTTAACAGACACATATGTCTATATATAACGTAAACTATTGTATAAAACTAACCTGAGTTAACTGCAAAACTACACATGGAAATTTATCCTGCATCCGAAGCCTTACCAGCTCTTATCCATTTAACGTCAGACAATATGATGTACATTAAGCTTTGGCCATAAAATGCCCCCTGCCCTCTCCAAGGTTTGCTTGTATATTTTCCTTAATCATTCATTTTATAACTGTTGGGGGCAATATCATCGGAAAGTGATATTTATAGAGTTACAGTTTTCCACTGTGCAATATTAATCATGCAGTCAAGTATGCCTGGGGCTGGGGAGCTTATAGGAGCGAGATTCGATTATCACAGTGAGATGTGTGCGACGTCATAGGAGCGGGATTGGATTTAGCCAATTAGGGAGCTGCAATGTCCTCTTAAATGTGCCAATGACAGACCAGCTCTGTAGCACATAATGCGTCCCTCCTCTCTTCCGCGAGAAACGTGGAATTCATTTTCGAAATGCCGGTCGTATGTGGTGGGGGTGTTTTCTTGTCCTATGAAAGAAAACAACTCTGCTTCATAAATAACGAAGCAAATCTGTATTTCTGCGGCCTCATGGCATGCTACTTTCAACACTGAACAGCCCCGAGTGCAAAGATGAGTACCGCTATGTGAACCGGGGAGGTCGACTTAATGTCGTTGCACTTGTCTTACATCGTAAGTTAGTGTTCAGTTGCTCGGGTGTCGGTTAGGTAACGTGGGGTTAGGCTAGGTCAAAGGTCTGTATAGTTTTTCATTTGTACGTTTTGTATATTTCACCAGTTAAAATAAACAGCTGGTTCTAGGTTAAGCAACTTTGAGTCAAGATAGGTTGATGCCTAAAATGACCTGTAATAATTCACTCATTATTAAATATTTTATCCGCAATAAATAATAATATAAATTGGGTTACATTTTTCTCTTTTATGCGATTCGTGCTATTTCAAGTTTTATTTCCGTTGGGAATGACTAATTTTCCCATGCTTTCCCCTCATCCCAAAACCGCTATTTCCCACCGGCTACCCCATTATTAATGAGAGTTGGAGGGAGTTCAAGAAAAAAAAAGTAATTTCTGACGAAAATAATGCTTAACAGGGCACTAGTCACATAAAAAAAAAAAACAAGAGGAAAAACTTATGGCCCAAACACAACCTGTACCTATGATTTACCTTGTTCTAAATGTCATCAGCCTTGTAACTAATAAAATTCTTGATTATGTGTATTACCGTGTGTGGAGGTCGTCTCAAACGCTACACACTAATATATATGAGAGGAAGCCTGGTGAGCCCCAGCAAGATTATTAGCACTCAGAGGCAGCGTCAGCATCCCTCTTACTGTTAAGGGACTTAATGCCAAAGTAAGACCCTCAGTAATGAGTTATATTCATGTTCCACTGTGTCACAGGTGAACTTGATGAAACTAGTGTGTTTAGTACGTGCTTTGAGGGTAGAAGTTGAGCCGCTTTGTGTGTGTGTGTGTGTGTGTGTGTGTGTGTGTGTGTGTGTATGAGAGAGAGAGAGAGAGAATTTGTTCCTTTAGTACCATAACGTCTTTTACTTCATCCTTGTCTCAGCCAGATGATTATACTCAGCAACAGAGACCCAACCACGAAGGTAAGGGAGTAAACATCAATTCTTTCTCCCTACATAGTCCCTCCCTCATTCTCCCAACACAGAAGTTCACCCTCGTCTTTTCCTACCATAGGCTCCATTCCTCTTTTCAGAACGCGTCCATGGCCTCCCTCCTGTACTGCCAGAATTAAATACCTTCCCCTTTTCCTTGCTCAACCCACTACATTATGCGGGACACCGAGCAACAAAAGGGGCCGACGGAAGGAGTTTACACGGCTGTGGTCTGACAGAGAAGGTAAGGAGAAGAGAAGTAGCTGTAGAAACTGAAAGGAAATTATGTTACTGGACGAGACGTGAACGAGGACCGAGGCGATGAAAACGGAAAGAGTGGAAGAAGCTAAGATTATTGGAAAAGAGGCATGGATGAAGAAGCAGAAGAAAAAGATTAAACAATTAGCCGTAATTGTGTGGGAGAGAAAAAGAAAGGTGACTGAGATGAGAAAAGAGTGGAAGAATCCGAGAATCTGGGGAAAACTATGTATGAATTAAGAAACACAAGAAAAGGCAAACAAGTGTCTAGCCAAGAGAAAGATAGAGAGTTGATGAAAGATGTAGTGACCACACAACGCAACGCTTATAGTGATGGCACGAAGTTAGCTGCGGGTTTTTATCGTGCAGTTAGTAAACTCTCCCATCATACTGTACTGTGAAAAGTGTGTTTGGCTCCGATGATCGAATCGCTGGGTTTTGAAAGTCATTGTTCACCGCCTCGATATTTCTTGTAGGGAAGTGGATCGATAATAATGTCCCCAGCTGTACCCACACCGTACTGAAGTGGGGATAAGCTGCACTACACAAATGGTAGTCGTATTAAGTAAATCAGTAAATAAATCAATCAATAAATAAGTAAATAGGTACATAAAAGTTGAAATGATTTTTTACAGGTAAGCCGTACAAAGCCTCGTTGACTTTGCTCATTATTTCCCATTGGTACTTGTTCTTTGATGCTGCTTCAACAACTTTCAAGTGTTTCCATCCTTGGATCGGCATCAAACCTCTTCCAGATGATCACCGTGATCCAACTACCATCCCTCAGTCAGTACAAAAACGGAAAATGTGACATACTGAAGCAGAGAAGCGAAACCATAACTTCTGATCACTACACCACCATCCCACTCCCACCACCCCACCATCCCACTCCCATCACACCACCACCTCGCTCCCACCACACCATCACTCCATCATACCCCTCACACACATTCCTATCTTTTTCACCGATTGCTATATTTGCTGTCTCTCATCATTCCGTGTCCCAATACTCTCATTCTGTAATTATCTGTTTCGGTTTTAGCCAGGTTCGCTTCTCCACTTTCATTTGGTGAAATTTTCTCTTCTTTCTCTCTTTGCCGTTGTTCAATTATAGTATATCTTCATTTATCATGCTCACTCCTCAGAAATAATCAGTCACTTCCTTTCTCACTGTTGATGAACATCCCACCATGTTGCCAGTAATTCTATAATATTTCTCTCTTCCTCTTCCCCCTCCGTTATCATAGTCATCCAACAATGATTTACTGTCACGCGTTCTCCCCCCCTCTCTCTGTCTATCTATCTATCTATCTATCTATCTATCTATTTAGGCCTATCTTTCTCATCAAGTGTTTTTTTTTCCTTGACTCATCTGTGCCTTCTGTTTTCCTCCCTTACCGTTCTTTTTACGTCCATTTGGTTCTTTTCCTCTGGTCTACTTTTTTGTTAACTACCTTTCTAGTCTTGCTCTTCCTTTCCTGGCTGATTTTGCCCTGTACACAAGCACAAGTTTCCCCTGCTTCTCGTTCGTTATATTTCACCTTCACTTGTCTTTGTTTCCTCACTTCTCTGTTATTCTGTTTCCCTCCCTTCCCTCCGTTCTTTTTCTATCCTCATTGTTTCTCCCCTTTGTTTCTTTATCCGACCAAGTGAAAGATTACACATCCGGATGATGGATGGAGAGGATGGGAGGATTTGGAGGAAGACAAACCCCCGCCTTTTTCCTGTTGCTCGCCCCACGTACTAGTATAATCTGGGACAAGAATTCGCCTACTATTTTACCTCTTTTACGGTTCACTATAGTCTGCTGGCTAATACTCCCAAGCTGAGAGAGGCTTAGTATGTTTCTCTGGCTATACAGTAGATGTGTCTTTTATATGAACTATCTGGAAAGAAAATTACGAAGTTGCCCTTAAGTGTAAAGGAGACGCAGTAGATCATTATGCGACATTTTTCCTTGATTATACCTCGTTCTCTTACATATTTTATCTGTATACTGTGTCACTGAATAGGAAACTCCTATTTTTTGTTAGACATATCAGAGAACATGAATTTTCTTGATTTACAGATTCTTCGTATCATAGCTTTTTAGTCCTGTTTAATAATAATAATAATAATAATAATTATTATTATTATTATTATTATTATAATAGTAATAATAATATCAGTATGATGAACGGTGATGATGATGATGATGATGATGTGTCGGTGATGATAATAATTTTTGCCTACAGACAAATGTACAGCAAGGCAGGAAATCCATAACAAGCCAGCAAGAAAGCCAGCCAGGAAGAAAGCCAGGAAGAAAGCCAGCCAGGAAGGAAACCTGGAAAAAAAAACAGGAAGAAAAACAACCAGGAAGAAAAACAGGAAGAAAGCCAGGCAAAAAACAGGAACATATCGAGCCAGGACGAAAACCAGGGAGAGATCCAGCCAGGAAGAATGCCAAGAAGAAAAGCAGGAAGAAAGCCTGGAAGGAGGAAAGCCAGGAAGAAAGCCAGGAAGGAGGAAAGCCAGCCAGGAAGATAGCCAGGAAGAAAAGCAGGAACAAAGCCAAGATGAAAGTCAAGAAGAGAGCCGGCCAGAATGAATGTCAGCCAAGACGAAAGTCAGAATAAAAGCCAGCCAGGGATAAAGCCAGGAAGAAAGCCAGAAAGGAAAGCAGGAAGAAAGCAAAAAAAAAGGCTGGAAGAAAGCCAGCCAGGAAGAAAGTCAGGGGAAAAGCCAGAAAGAAAGCCAGGAGAAAATCCCAGAACATAGCCAGAACGAATACCAGGAAGAAAGCCACGAAAATGTCAGGAAAAAGCCAAGAAGAAAGTAAGTTAGCAAGCCAGTCAGAAAGCCAGCCAGCCATCCCGTCTCTTCGTTTAAGGTTGTCATATTTCTCTTAATTTCATATCACTATTATTCGCCTGTTAGATTAGATTTAGATTAAATAAATAGATAAGCAGACAGTTGCACAGATAGATAGATAAATGGATGGCTAGATGGATGGATAGATAGATAGACTGGCAACCTTTACCTTACCACATTTCCAACTAGCACAAGTTAGTGCACTTCATACTGTGCCTCTGCCCCAACACACACACACACACACACACACACACACACACACACACACACACACACACACACACACACACACACACACACACACACACACACACACACACACACACACACACACACACACACACACACACACACACACACACACACACACACACACACACACACACACACACACACACACACACACACACACACACACACACACAACTTTTCTAACAATCTGTTCATAAAACTGAGTCCTTCAGTACAATTTCACCCATCTTAGAAGAGATCTCTGGTAGCTGTTAGGTAGTTCGTGGTGCTTCTTTACAACCCATTAACCTACAGAATTAACTCTTAAGAAAATCATAATCAACAGACTGTGCCAAGACCAATAATAAAAAGGCGTCTTGGTCCTGAAGAAGTAAAGAATTTTCAGGAAAACGTGAAGCCACCCCAGAAATTAATGCAACTGTTTTGATGTTATTTATAGATTGTACGTGTATGATATTTTAATTATGAATTCAAAATGTGGCATCCTGGCTTGTATATCAGATGCACATAAGTCGTCCATAAGTGACCGTCAAAAGCTAGGGTCATTCATACTCCTTTGGCCTCTTAGATTTGAGAATATGGACTAACATAATATGAAACATTTAAGGCAATATATATGTATGGAACAAGGAACCAGAGGCCACTTTCTTGGATAAACCGATGATAGGTCTCCTTCATTTACTTTTTTTTTCTTCTTCCCCTCTTTTTTTTGTTTCTTCCTGCCCGGCTTATTCCTAGCAGTAAGTTCTAATAATACTATATACGGATGCTATTGTTTTCAGAGTGATAAAACCAAAGACTGATCACCTACAAAAGTTTGCACTAAAGATGAAGTCCAATAGAACCAAGACAAAGTCAAGACCATGCTTCGATACACTGCTGTAGAAGAATGGAGGTGGAAGGCAGGCAAAGTGGCGGACTGAGGAAGAATGCTGAAGAGGTGAATTTTGGGCAATGAGGGTGAGTGACTACAGCACATAGCATGTTCTCATCATTTCATCAACCCCTTAATTCTGGTGACTTCTTACTAATAGTTCTCTCTCTCTCTCTCTCTCTCTCTCTCTCTCTCTCTCTCTCTCTCTCTCTCTCTCTCTCTCTCTCTCTCATACCACACACACACACACACACACACACACACACACCAAATGAGTTTACTAAACTTGGGTAGATTTCTCGTCGTCATGAATCATATCCCCAAGTGTTAAGATAAATACAGGTATCACGGTAAGGTTAACTACGCTCCGTAACACCTGTCCCCATCGGTCTGAAGGGGTTAATGTTTCTGTCCTATCATGCTATCACTACACTGCCCTACCCTACCCTACCCCACCCTAGCCTACACAACCATACCCCACACTGCCGTACCCTACCCTACCCTACCCTACCTTAACCCTACTCTTCTCCAGCCTACCCTGCCATACTCTACCTTTCCTTACTCTACCCTCCTCTTCTCCACCTTAACCTAACCTATCCTACCCTACCCATCCCAATTCTTCTCTGCCCTATCCTATCCTTCTCAGCCCTACCCTACCCGTCCCTACCCCACTTTTCTGCCCTACCAGCCCTACCTTACCCCACCGTACACAACGCTACCCAACTCTTCTCTACCCTATCCAACTGAGCCAATAAGAGATCCCTTTACCACTATCTTTTTCGGTTTTGTTTTCCCTCTACCTTCAGATATTTTTGTTCAGTACACTTTTCAAACTGGAGGGGTTACATACGGGCAGGGTAGGATGGGATGCAATGGGGTAGGATCGGGGTTGGCTGGGGTGCAGTGGGGTAGGGTCGGGGTTGGATGGGGTGTGGTGGGGTTGGATTGGGGTTGGATGGGGTTCAGTGGGGTAGGATTGGGGTTGGGTGAGGTGCAGTGTGTTTGGAGCGGGGTTGGGTAGGGTACGATGGGGAGAGATTGGAGTTACTTCGGCTGCGGTGGGGTAGGATCAAGGTTGGATGGGTTGCAGTGGAGTAGGAGCAGGTGGGGTGCAGTGCGGTGCGAGCAGGATTGGGTTGGATACAGCTGGGTAGGACTGGGGTTGGGTGGGGTTCAGTGGTGTAGGATCGGGGTTGGGTGGGGTGCGGTGGGGTATGATAGGGGATGGATTGGGTAGGTGCGGGGTTGGGTGGGGTGTAGTGGGTTAGGAGAGGGACTGGGTGGGTGCAGCTGGATAGGAAAGGGATTGTGTGGGGTACAGGTAGTTTGAGTGGAGTTGGGTGGAGTGTGATAGCGTGAAAAGAATAAATACGTCGTTCTCAGTCTGGGGGATAATGAAGACTGTTTCTTTCCCATCATCCTGGGATGGTTTTCTTAAGCTGCTTGAAATCGTCTGAAGCAAGCAAAGAGTAAGTGTAAAAAATGATGTCAGCAGACTGAGTGCACTGTGTTCAAGGCACCTCGGTTCAAGTCGTGTAGACGATTAATATTTTATTGCTACCTCCAGACGATTTTATTCGGCTGTGGGTAGCCTCGTGTTATAAAAGGGCTCAATGAAATATGTCTAACCACTTCATTTCGAAAAGTAAACTACCTACTTGAACTTAACTTACAATACCAAAACTAATTTACATTTACTGATTACCGGATCAGACCTTAGCCTACCCTGCCTAATCTACCCAATCTGACTTTACCTTACCTACTCTACCCTACCTGATTCTACCGTACGAGTCCTTTTCTACCATGCTTTACTACTTTACCCTTGATTACCCTACCGTACCCTACCCTACTTTATCTTACCTTATCCTACCTTACCCTACCATAACCGAACCTACTCTGTCACACCCTACCCTACCGTATTCTACTCTATCCTAACCTAACCGAACCAAACCTACCCTGCTGCACGTCTAAAATCTACCCAGCACATCTTTCCCGGGCATTCCATAGTCCATGCACGGGATAACATTTTTGAATCACCATGTTTTAAGATTTTTTTCGATAGATACATTGAAACAGAGTAGGACCGGGGTTGGGTGGGGTGCAGTGGGGTAGGATCTGGTTTGGGTGGGGTACAGTGGGGTAGGAACTGGGTTGGGTGGGGTGCAGTGGGGTAGGATCTGGGTTGGGCGGGGTGCAGTGGGGTAGGAGCTGGGTTGGGTGGGGTGCAGTGGGGTAGGATCTGGTTTGGGTGGGGTGCAGTGGGGTAGGAGGGGGTTGGGTGGGGTGCAGTCGGGTACGAGCGGGATTGGATGGAGTGCAGTGGGGTAGGAGGGGGTTGGGTGGGGTGCAGTGGGGTAGGAACTGGGTTGGGTGGGGTGCAGTGGGGTAGGAACTGGGTTGGGTGGGGTGCAGTGGGGTGGGAACTGGGTTGGGTGGGGTGCAGTGGGGTAGGAGCTGGGTTGGGTGGGGTGCAGTGGGGTAGGAGCTGGGTTGGGTGGGGTGCAGTGGGGTAGGATCTGGGTTGGGCGGGGTGCAGTCGGGTACTAGCGGGATTGGATGGAGTGCAGTGGGGTAGGAGGGGGTTGGGTGCGGTGCAGTGGGGTAGGAGGGGGTTGGGTGGGGTGCAGTCGGGTACGAGCGGGGTTGGGGGGGTGCTGGGGGCTGGAGTGGGATTGGGTGGGGTGTGATATCAGCTAGATCAAAGTAAATAAGTCGTTCTCAGACTTGGGGTAAATGAAGTTTGTTTCTCCCATCATCCTGAGAGTTTTTTTTTTTTTTTTTAGTGCAGGAAATCGTCTGAAGCCTAGCAAAGAGCGAGAGTAAAAAATACGTCAGCAGATGGAATGGGCTGTTCTAGACGCCACGGATCGAGTCCCAGATGTGGACAGATGTTTTTATATCATGTAGACATTTTATAATTCATTTCTGATACCTCCAGACGATGTTATTCAGCTTTGGGTTCCCTTGTCTTATGGAAAGGCTCAGTGAAATTTATATCTAATCCCTCCATTACGAAAAACAGATATGCGTCCTGGTACTGAATGGGCCTGGAATTCTCGCATTCCACGCATTAGATGGCGCCACCGCTGCATTGTTGCGACGGGAGGAGGTCAAGCGGACGACACTACTTTTTTTCACTCTAACTTGGCCTAGAATGGCCCTCTCTCCATCTTGAATGCTGAATCACAAGTATAGAATAACTGGACGTTTTTTTTTTTTTTTTTGTCTTATTGCAGCTTATTTCCCGTAGTTCAGTGGCAGAGTGAGACAATACTACGGCCCTGCATCCATTCATAGCATTTCTTCGTGACTAACATCGTATTCTAGTGTTAATGTATTGCTACAGGTCAGAAATCGAGATGGGGAGATGACAAGTGCATTTTTATCCAAGTTAAAGTGAATAAAGTATCGTATTATCTCTCCCAGGCTCGTATGAATCTCTCAGTCAAACGCATAGTTCCCCCTTCAGCTGGACATAGCATTAGCTCCAGAGCATTAGAGGGTTAGCTTAGGCATTTATTAATCCCCAGATGCTCGGGACAATTCAAGTGGCATTTCATTTATATCAGACGATATTACTGAGCTGAGAGCGTGTCATGGGAGCCTTTGAGAGTTAATACACTGTCAGTATTAACCCCTGCATGACTGGAATAACTCTAGCATTTCTTTACAGCTGACAACAGGCGGTTTTGTCCAGCCTAGTGTCATGGAAGCCTGACAGATATGGTGAATAAAAATACCACAGGGAAGGTAAGGAAAGTATTGTAAATTACCCAGAATAAAAAAGGGAAAAATACAAAGTGTTAATTTTATTTGCTCCCTGTACTGTATGTAAGTAGATATACGATGCTCTTTACTTCTTCGTGACTAGCATTAAATTACAGTCTTACGTATTCTAAGAGGTTCTAGATCGTAACAACTCTTCCTTAGCAACTTATTCTGCATGTGACACTTTAATATTACATTTTTTCAGGTAACAAGTAAGGAAAATACAGTAGAAGTTCCAGACAATAGTTTAGTGTGGATGCGATGGCCGAGTCTGTATAGGCTTGGCCTTGTGACTGCATTGACCCGGGTTCGATTCCTGGAGGATAGAGGAATGTTTAATAACTCTTGTGGCTGGTCCGTAGTGACCTGCTACACACACGCATACATATACAAACACTTAGACACGCACATACATACTGTAAGACACACACGGGACATATGTGTAAGGGTAGGGCGTGGAAGGTTGGGGGGTTTTATTTCGAAGTTCAAAAAACCAATACCCTTTTTTTTGGACTTTGAAATAAAACCCCCCTACCTTCCACGCCCTACCCTTATGCGTATGTTCTCTGTGTCCGTCTGTAGGTGTATGTGTTTTATGTGTGTGGGTGTGTGTGTGTCTGTATGGATGTGTGCGTGTGTGTCTGTATGGATGTGTGTGTGTGTAGACTTTTACATTCCCCCCGGCAGGTCAACTACGTGACTGCCCACACTCCCACTACGGCCCCCCACCAGACAAGCCACTAAATGACTGCCAGGCTACCTCAATTAACCTCTATGTCAACCGGGAGTCGAACCCGGGTCCAAATGACAGGTCTCTACGGACACTGCCACATTTTTAAATATTCCTCTATCACCCCGAGAATTGAACCCGGGTCTTCTTGGTGGCATGCCACCTCTACTCGCTCTGCCACCACGCCCACACTGGGGTTGCGGCCAGAACTGGTACTGTATTTTAGTTATTTGGTGTCAGTAATAAGGAAGGGGAAACTGAAGTGTATTGCAAATATTAAATCGCAAAGGAAGAGTTGTTACGATATCTCCACAGTCACTTAGAATATTCAAGACTAATGTTAGCCACGAGGAAGTAGAGTATCATGTATCTGGGCCACATTCATTGCTGGTAATAAGCTTTGATAAGGGGACTTTGTCTACCTAATAGGAAAACCCTGATGGATTTTGGCAAGGATGACTATGAAATAAGCTTGGAACTTAGACTGGTTTTGTCAGCAGTGCAAAAGGATTCGGTATTTGGATCTCCATTAAGGCATAAGTCAAAGGAAGAATAATTAACTACTCTGAAAATGGCTTGAACAAAAGGGTACTACTTGTAAACTACCTACAGTGGATCTGATAACACAGGCAGCCCCCTTCCTAACTCAGGCAGCCCTCTTCATGAGTCTCTCTCCATCTCATCCTCGTTCTACTCCTGTCCACCTCACTCATACACTCCTAGTTAGTCTCTCGCGCTCCATCCTCCACACATGGCCAAACCACCTCAGTGTATCTCCTAATGCTTTCTATCAGTAGTTTTGCTCCAATAGAGACCAAAGTTTTGAGGACTTCCTGTATTCGCTTATTATAACTCACTAAACTGAGGGAAGCTGGCAAATCTGTTTCTATCTGTTGCCAGATACCCCAGTCCCGTATGAGGTGGCCACAAACTTATCACCTCCATGTCGCCACGTCCTCTGCCATTTCGCTGCCCTCCTCCGAACTTACACCCCGCCTTTCTCAAATGCCTATTTACTCCATCCCTCCATCTCATCCTGTCTCCTTGGCCACAGACAAATCACCTTCATGTCGCCCTGTCCCTTGCCATTTTGCTGCCCTCCCACATATTACCACTCTCTTTCATGTACCTCTCTACGCCATCCCACCCTCTGTCTCCACTTCTTCACCTCATTCACATACACTCTCCTAGCTAGACTCTCACTCTCCATTCTCTCCACATGGCCATACCGCCTCAGTGTATTTCTCCCAGTGCCTGCAGTCACAAAGCTGACAAATCTATTCCATCGGTAGTAATGGAACTTTTCGTATCTTTGCTCCACTATAGACCCAAATTATGATGACTTTCTGTATACACTTCAATCTGAACAGCTTTGAATAAGAGCTTTGATCAAAGTATATGAAACTGATAAAGAATCCAGATAACTAGACAATACAGGAATAAAACATGGTAGGCTATAAATAGTGCTTGTATGAACTGGTATCTGAGAGAGGGAGGTGAAAGTAGGGGGAAGGGCAACGAAATGGCAGCAGACAGGACGACATGGAGACGATTTGTCTGTGGCCACTCCTTGTGGGATTAAGGCATCTGGCTAAAGAGGCAGATAAAGTACAACTGTTACATAAAGCATAAACCTGAGTAACTATGAGACAAAAGTAACTTAGAAATCAAAATACCCGAGATATAAATAACGAAGAGATAAAAGAGGACCTGGAAGACTATTTTTTTTTTTTTATGCGAGGAAGAAGGAACCAAAGGCCATGAGCCCGCAGTGACAGTTCCATCCAAGAGAAAAACAAAATACAATAGAGAGCCAAATTCAAGATCTGATCATTTTGAGATGCCTGGACACACTGCGTTTGAAAGACCGGAGATCATAGGCAGCAGGAAATACGGACAGAGGGAGACAGTTCCAGAGCTGACCTGTTGCATAAATGAAAGACCGGGAGTAACGGTTAACTCTTGCATTAGAGAGTTGGACAGAAAAGGGATGAGAGTTTGCTGCCAGACGGGTGCTACGCGCCCGTCGTAGAGGTGGAGGAATGCAAGCACTGTTCAGAGGAGCAGTGACCATTAAAGTAGCGATAGAAAAGAGATAAAGATGCAACAGTGCGGCGAAGAGACAGAGGTTGAAGGGAGCCAGTAAGAGGAGGAGAGTTAATGAGACGAAAAGCCTTTGACTCCACCCTATTGAGAAGAGCTGTATGTGGGGAGCCTCCCCACACATGAGAGTTGTACTCCACACAGGGGCGGATAAAACCCCTGTATAGAGTCAACAATTGTAATTTACAGGAACATCACTAGTAACTTCCCTATGCTGTATGAAATAGTCTGGTAGTAGCAAGAAACAGCCTGGCAATAGCAATAATAGCCTGGCAGTAGCGGTAAGAGTCTGGCAGTTGCAAAAAAAATAGCCTGGCTGTAGCGAGAAACACTGCTAGTACTATGTGGAAGATGATACAGTCAAGATGTTATTATTTGCGTTAGTCACTTAACATGACAGTAAATAGGACCTGGGACCCAAGAGCTGGTATTCTCGTCGGTTAGGGAAGCTCCCTGACACCTTTTCCCAAGTGATTTCTTTGTTTATTACACCTTACTGTCCTGATACGTTACATAAATTCAGTGTGGTCATACACTATATAAATGGTGTACAAAAACACATTAATCAGCTACATCCAAAACTGAATCGTTGAGGAAGAGGTCTTAGGGAGCTTCCTTAAAGAATGAGAATACGAACCAATGTCATAACTAAAAAATTCTGTCGTTAACCAGTGACTATAATATTACTGCAGCTATCCATTAATAAACATACGTTAAGTGATGGAAGGCTTAGTTTTCCTATCCTTATCAGTGAATGCTGATTATTTAGAAGTTGAAATAAAGGTTTATACAGCCGTAGAGTCTGCACCATTAGCTCGAATAAATCTGACATACAACTTGTTTTATTATCTTCAATTTTCTTACAACTATATTTACAAAACACAGTAATTGCTATGACAGTCTTAAGTTGCTCTGACAAGAGGTAGTGTTATTAAAGTATATTCCAAAATAGTATGTCACAACATAGTTCAGGTAGTTTCAAAGTATATCTGTGAAATAACAAGCTATCTCCATCTCCATCTCGATTGCTTTCATACTCCTGCTCATTCTAGAACCTTGGTTCCTAACCTTTCTGCTGCTGTTACACCAAGATAGACTTACTACCTCATCGTACTAAGCTTAAACTAGGAGAAAGTGGAAAGCATATTGGTACTGTTGATGTGTTTTCCAAGTGAAAGCTATAGAAATATGTCAGTACTATGGTTTTCAACTACATTAAATTGTTTCTCGTAGAACATACAGTAGGTTAGATTACTGGTGTGATTTTAAATACGTGGCTCAGAGGCAGTACGCATCACATGTTAGTCAATAAGCATCCTGTTTTTGGTCTTTTTTAAAGCACAGCAGAAAAGCCCACTTCCCCGCGTTTTATAGTTCCCAAGGCATCAGGATCTTGTATGCTCACTATGACAGGATGATGTAATCTTTGCTAAGCTTTATCCAGAAAGTAGCCAGATCCTGCTCATGATAATCTTTTTTATCGTCTTATGAAAAAAATGCCGATCAATGTCTTACCCATCTTACCCCCATGTTAAGAACCACTGCTCTAGAACAATACACATACACACCACACCCTAAAGTAAAAATACAAAGAAAATTACAATCTGTAACCTGTCCTGTCTGATGCTCCCATCTCCTCTTTGATCTCTCTCAACCAGCTCCAATTCTCTCTCTCCTCTCACTCTACAGTCAGCCTATCACCGGCTCCGACCCTGTCTCTCTTCCCTCCCTAGCATCAATCTCTCTATTGCCTGGGGAAATACCGAAACATTAAAGGTGCCTGAGGAGTGAATTGCCTACCAGAGTAACGGTATACAAGCGCCGTCATAACTGCTTCTATCATCTCTGTTAAATCACCTACAAATATACACTACCGATTCGTATTCTTTGTGGCTTTGCAAGCTTCAAAATAGCTCCTCCTTAGTGATTAAATCTACACATTTCACTTTAGTCTCGTTACTGATGCAAACTATCGATATTATAATTATACGCAGCATGCAAGGAAAAGCTTGGATGTAAAGGAAAATTAATCGCTAAGGTACAAGTGCTACGAAACCTCCTACGCCACTTTTGACCAACACTCTGATGGCTTCCCTGGGTTGCCATTCTTGCACTCCTGCCATAATGTTGTCTTGAGTTGTTTTCTGTTATTCTCATCTCGTCTTCTACTGTTGCCGTCTCGTCATCCTAGGTTGTCATCTCGTTGTCTTCAGTCAATCTGTAGTCTCATCCCACTGTCTAGGGCTGTCTTGTCTTTGGCTGAATTTCTTCTAAGACTGCGGGTTGATACTCTGCTGTTGCCGTCGGTTTCTGTGGAGGAAAATAGCAATTAGGTCAACATTTTTCTCTGTCTTATGTACTACACTGCAAGCACATGACATACCACACACTGTACCCTACTATGTTACAGGGTTTGATGTCAGCAAGGGAATGCTGTATGTGTGTGTGTGTATGTGTGTTTGTATGTCTGTGTGTAGGTATATGTGTACATGTCAATTTGCATTTGGCTATGTGTGTGTGCGTACGTTCATACTGATGTGCATATGCAATCTGTATTTATATATGTATGTATATGCATGTGTTCATGTATGTGTGTATATGGAGATACCTGAGTCGGCATTGATGTGTATACATCTATTTGTGTAGTATGTACGTGTGACATGTATACTCGTATACTGTACGTACGTACTTACGCATGACTATGCATTTATATACAAGGTGCTCGTATGTATGTAATAATGCATGTACGAAATGTCGTATGCATGACTATCTATGTATATTACAGCATACAGGTATATAAGAATGTGGGCATGTGTTTGTGTAGTTATATTATGTGAAGGCACTTTTGTATGTGTGCATGTATGCAAGCATGTAATTGTGCATGTTTGCGTGTATGTATATATTTTTGTATGTACTCGTACGTCTGTTTATGTACGTATGAATGCATTAAAATATGTATGTAGGCATGTCAGAGCGTACGAATACGTTTGCGTGTTTATACATGCATGTGCTGTTATGTAACTGTATATGTGTGCTTGTGTTCATGTGCATGTGTGTTAGCGCGTGTGTGCGGGCGTGTAAATGCGTTTGCGTGCGTGATTGTGTATCAGTGTGTTTGCATTTTTGTTTGCGTGCCCATGTGTGTGTGAGTGTTTGAAAATACTTTAGACCGCACGTTAAAGATAATCAATGAACATGTACTTTGCGAAAAGGTAGGATCTCTGCCTAAAAGGCAAAAATTGCCATTGAATTATATTATAAAAGTCAAATCTTTTCAAAATTAACCAAAAGCATGGACTACCACAGTACAAAATACCTGCATGTAGAGTCAAGTAGAGGTGGTGGTGATGGTTAGGGAGATGTGATGGTTGGGGTGGGGGTCGCTGTAGTTATAGTGGTTTTTCCCAACTTCTGTTCTGTCTTCTGTGCTCTTGTCTTGCCTTTTATCCTCTTGCCTTCTCTTTCGTCATCCTGAACTCTTCACCTCCAAATCAGTCTGAGAAAATAAAATCAAATTAATGCAGGCACTTCAGACAGCTAATAGAAATAGAATATTCTCCATTAAAACCATCCTAACAAAATTCTGAGAAATGTAAACGTTCTGCTACTTTTTTATCATTACAACTCTAACATTATTTCACTGAAGTGGGAAAGGCACAGAAATAATAATTATGACGATGATAATGGTGGCGGCGGAGATTAGTGGTGGTGGTGGTGGTGGTAATGGCGATTAGTGATGGTGGTGATGAGGTGGTGGTGCTGATGATGGCGATTAGTGTTGGTGATGAGATGGTGGTGCTGATGATGGCGATTAGTGGTGGTGATGAGATGGTTGTGCTGGTTAAGGCGATTAGTGGTGGTGATAATGAGATGTGGTGGTGGTGGTGGTGGTGGTGGTGGTGGGATAGTGGTCGTTGTGGTGGTGGGATAACGATGGTGGGATAGTGATGGTGGGATAGCGGTGGGATGATGATGGTGATGGTGGGATAGTGGTGGTGAGACAGTGGTGGTGTGATAGTGGTGATGGTGGTATTTGTGATGGGGTGGTGGTGGTGTTTGTGATGCGGTGGTGGTGGTGTTTGTGATGGGGTGGTGGTGGTGTTTGTGATGGGGTGGTGGTGGTGTTTGTGATGGGGTGGTGGTGGTGATAATGGAGTGGTGGTCGTGGGGTGGTGGCTGTGGTGATAGTGATGACTGTGGTGGTATGCAGCTGCTGTTTTCTTCTGTTCCATCTCTTCCTAACTTTGTCTTCTGTCCTGTTGTCTCATCAGGTCCTCACTTTCTCTTTAGCTATCCTGGTCAAAACTTGCCTGAAAAAGAACATGAAAGTAGTAACGTAACAGTAATAGTAGGGGTAATAATTATAGCAATAGCAGCAATATTAATACTAATAGTAAAGGGTAATGATAGTAAGAAGAGTAAAAATAGTAACAGTAATAATAGTAACAGCATTAACACCAATAGGAGAAGCAGGTAACTGTACGTTTTACTTTAAGCAGCAGAAGGACTTTACCAGTTCAGTTCCGGTTCCTCCAGTTTTTCTGTATTTTTCTGAATATCATTCATTGTCCGCATTTTGCTGAATATTATTCATGGTGGTAAACAACTGTTTTCTGTTGACTTTTTTCCCCCTTGTTTTGATGTTCCTTGTTCCACACCGACGTTTGTAAGGGCGGACTTGCTAAAGCTTACTCGAATCTTGGTTAAGCTACGTTAGATTCAGTTAAATTGTTAGGTTAGGTTAAGATGTAAGGTTAGGAAAAGGTACCAAAAGGCAGACGGGATGTATTTGGGAGTAAATGTCCGCCATTATACTCCAGAAACTGTTCATAACAACGAATGGAATGATTAAAACAATAGAGAAATAAAATTAAGTGAAACGTTCATTGACTATCCCAAAATTACCTGAAAATATAAGACTATCAGGAAGAACTGATTTGGTAAGGTTCTTGCTCCTTAAAGTAAAATGTATGTTTACCAGATAATCGTCATCGTGGCAGTACTAATAACAGAACACCAGTAATAACAGCAGTAACCATAGCAATGGTAATAATGGTACTACCAACAGTAACTAAGTAATTATAGTAATAATAGCAACAATACTAAATTCTACAAGGAGCACTCACAACAACACCCGAGCTAGCTTAATGGTCTGCAAGTCGAATATTTGACTGCCCTGTGTCCTTGGCCTTCGACAGACTACGACATATCGTGATAGTTTTCAGAATAAGTCGCTGAGTATGAGTTGCCACGAAGCCTCCAGTTCCACCTACAATGCAAGTACGAAACTATCAAACAAGCATAACCAACCACAAGCTTCTCTGGCAGTTTATATATCGTGAAACACACTAACTTAGTAAGACACCTCTCATTCTGGCTCAAGTCCATCCGTGTTTACTCACTTGCATATCTGACTGTTCTAAGATAATACATTGTAATCTTTTCAAACAAATACTCTCCCTTCGATGAAGAAAAATGTCCCAGAAAAGCAAGCAGCACTCTTTCCCCAACAGCACGGCTCCAGCTGAAACTAACTCACATTACACCTATTCTCCTGGTTTAAATTAACCCAAATTGGCTCAAATGCGTATTAATCTGGTCCAAATTAAGACACAAAGAGTTTTTGTACATATTTACCCTTAATGAAGAAAAATGTCCGGGAAAAGCCGCCTACAACATTCCTTTTCAACAGCACGGCCTACACTGAACACGTCAAATGTGACGTCATCAGAAATTCGTCTTGCATCTCTATTCGAAAAACTAAACCTAACGCCTAACCGGCAACTCAACTAGGCTATGAAAGAAAACGGATGATTAAAAGAGAACGTGAAGTTAAGATAAAACGTAAGCTTCAGAGAACGTAAGAGAAAGTAAGACTTAGAAAGAACGTGAGGAAACAAAGGAGGATCAGCTGAAGAGAATGTAAGTTTAAATGTGAAGAAGAGGGAGTGGATGTAGGAGAGCTTTTGTCTCTGTACAACCACAGCCCTCATCCATCAGTTCACTCATGTCGGCCTTCTGCCTTATACCCCTGAAATATTTCACTGAGCTGTTCCACCTCTACTGCATCAACACTGCAGCTCTACCCATTAATCAACATTCTTCATAGGGTATTTCTTTTCTTGTGCAAAATTCTTAACCAGTACGTTCCTTCTTTGTCTTAACCTACCACCAAACCTAGTAATTTTTTCTATTATTCTGCTCTCACAATTATGTTTTTTTTTTTTTTCAAAGATTTCTTCCCATCAGCTCCGAGTTCCACAAAAGAACTCTCCTACTCGCCACATTATTATTAAGAAATAGGATGGTGATAGTGATGATGATGTTGATGGTACCATGAAACGACTTTATCCAGGCTTAGATTTTTCAGACCGAAGAGCTGAATGTAATCTTCACTAACCACTTCATCACAAGACGTCTCTCCAAAGTTAAATCGCCAAGAGATAACCAGAAGGAAATACAAGTGAACCCTTCTGGCTGAAAGGATAATTGCGATAAGGTTGGGGTCAGCCAGAAGTGTGCAGGATCGATTCGGAGTCAAGGTCAAGAGCAACTGCTGTAGGGTAAATAACGGTGGGGTAAATCACTGAGTATAAAACTGCAGGCAAAAGAACGGGAAGGGCATTATATGATCGCCTGTCTGAGAAATCGCCGTGATCATTACTCTGCGGAAAAATGAAAGAAAATCAAGATGTGGACTAATGAGTCACGACCAGCAATAATGAAGAAAACAGCGATTTAAAATAAGGAGCATAAAACCAACGAGAAAAGAACGAGAAGGGCATTACGTGAACGCCTGCATGAGATATCGCTTCGAATCATTGCACGGCCATAAAAAGAAAAACGAGACAATCGAGAAAATGGTTTACCAGAGAGAGAGAGAGAGAGAGAGAGAGAGAGAGAGATTCTTGCTCAAAAAGGGTTAGTGTCGGAGATTAATCAACCGCGCAAATGCGATCATCAATCATTGTGATTTTTGCAGCTCTTCCACGCCCTTGATATGCACAGGGGAAGAAAATGTAGATAATCTCTCTCTCTCTCTCTCTCTCTCTCTCTCTCTCTCTCTCTCTCTCTCTCTCTCTCTCTCTCTCAGGCTAGGAGAAAGGAGGAGGAGGTAGCGGGGTTGCCAAGGGAGGGAGCGGGGATGAATGGAGGCGCTTCACACTTGTCCACATCCCACCACTCACTGTCACACCCACACACTTGTACTCCACACCCTACGCCTCACACGCCCATACTCACACTCACACTCACTACACACCCTACCCCTCACACTCACGTCCACAATTATACTCACACGAACTCCACTCCACACTTGCTCTGCATCTTACAGCTTACACACACACACACACACACACACACACACACACACACACACACATACATTCTCACTCATTCCCACTACACACCCCATTATTCACACTCAATTTCAACTCCACCTCTCACAACGCCACTCATACTTGCACTCACACTCACCCACCATTAGCCAGCGGGTGTGTAGGGTGTGTGTGTGAGAAGGACATGAGGGAGTGTTAAGGTGGTCAAACAGCGTGAATGGAAGGGGTGGAGGGGACAGGGGGGAGAAGGATAGGAATATGGGGGAAAGGGGGAGGGGGAGGGGGAGGGGGAGAGGGGGTCAGAGTGAGGAGAGGCGCTGATAAGGAGGAAATGAGTATTGCAGTGAACGGTTGGAAATATGGGTACCGGGGGAGGCGGGGGAAATGAGGCGATAAGGTTGTGGGCTGAGGGCTGGAAAGGGGGAAAGGGAGTGGAAATCTTATTATCCCTTTAATTTCGATATCTTTTAAAAACTATTCTCACTACCACCTATCAATTGTATTTATTTGCACTAAATCCCTAGGCTACATGGTAACTTTATCTTTTTATTTTATTCATGCTTGTGCCTGACGATTTTATTCATCGGATAGTAATTTACAGAAGCCTGAGAGTGTTCACAATGATACTGTTAACCTTCTTATACTTGGGACACAACATTAACATCCCTAAAAAGATTTCCGTAACAACACTACAGTTACCTCCTATGCCGATTTTCTGTAACGGAACGCTTCGACTTGAAACCTCCTCTACCCTCCTTCTCTTCTTCCTCCTCCTCCTTCTCATTATCATCATCATACTCGTCCTCATCCTCATCATCATACTCATACTCATCCTCATCCTCTTCATTATCATCATATTGCCAAAAATCTTTCTAACAACTTTACCTCATCTTCCTTCCCTCCTCTTTTCTACTCTGATGGTTCTGTAGCTATTTCTTCTACTGATAAAGCAGATCTCTTCGCACAGACTTTCTCCTCCAATTCTACCTTAGACGATTCCGGTGCTGTTTCTCCATCACTTCCCCCCTCTGACTTCCTCATGGCTGACATTAAAATTTCTTCAGTTGATGTACTTTCTGCCATCACTGGCCTCAGTACTAACAAGGCATATGGGCCTGATGGGGTCCCTCCTGTTGTTCTCAAGAACTGTGCTTCTGTGCTTACATCCTGCCTAGGCAAACTCTTTCGCCTTTGTCTGTCAACTTGTACCTTTCCTTCTTGCTGGAAGTTTGCTCTCATTCAGCCAGTCCCAAAGAAGGGTGACCACTCCCAACCCTCCAACTATCGTCCAATTGCTTTAACGTCCTGTATTTCAAAAGTTTTCGAGTCAATTCTTAATAGAAAAATTTTAAGGCATCTTTCCTATCACAACCTTCTTTCCGATCGTCAGTATGGGTTCCGTCAGGGACGCTCCACTGGCGATCTTCTCACCTACCTTTCAGACTCCTGGTCATCCTCCTTTCGGGACTTTGGCGAAAGCTTTGCCATTGCACTTGACATCTCAAAGGCTTTCGATCGAGTCTGGCATAAATCTTTAATTTCCAAACTGCCCTCCTACGGTTTCTATCCTTCTATCTGTGCCTTCATCGCTAGCTTCCTTTCTGGTCGTTCTATAGCCGCTGTTGTAGACGGCCATCGTTCTTCTCCTAGATCTATCAACAGTGGTGTTCCTCAGGGCTCTGTCCTATCACCAACTCTCTTCCTTTTATTCATCAATGATCTTCTAAGCTGTACATCTAACCCTATCCACTCATACGCTGACGACTCCACCCTTCACCTTTCCATTCGGTTCCCGCAACGCCCATCTCAACAGTTACTTCAACAAGCAAGGGATGAGGCTGTGGCACACCTAATGTCTGATTTGGCTCGTATCTCTGACTGGGGTAAAAATAATATGGTTGTCTTTAATGCATCTAAGACTCAGTTCTTACACCTATCAACCCGACAAAATCTTCCACAGGTATACCCACTAATGTTTAATAATATTCAGCTTAATCCTGCATCATCCTTGAACATGCTTGGGGTTTCATTTACTCGGGACTTATCTTGGAAATATCATATTACATCTCTTGTAAAATCTGCTTCCAAGAGATTGGGTGTGCTAAGCCGACTCCGCTCTTTCTTTACCCCTGCACAATTGTTGACTCTATACAGGGGTTTTATCCGCCCCTGTGTGGAGTACAACTCTCATGTGTGGGGAGGCTCCCCACATACAGCTCTTCTCAATAGGGTGGAGGCAAAGGCTTTTCGTCTCATTAACTCTCCTCCTCTTACTGACTCCCTTCAACCTCTGTCTCTTCGCCGCACTGTTGCATCTTTATCTCTTTTCTATCGCTACTTTAATGGTCACTGCTCCTCTGAACTCTCTGCTTGCATTCCTCCACCTCTACGACGGGCGCGTAGCACCCGCCTGGCAGCAAACTCTCATCCTTTTTCTGTCCAACTCTCTAATGCAAGAGTTAACCGTTACTCCCAGTCTTTCATTTATGCAACAGGTCAGCTCTGGAACTGTCTCCCTCTGTCTGTATTTCCTGCTGCCTATGATCTCCAGTCTTTCAAACGCAGTGTGTCCAGGCATCTCAAAATGATCGGATCTTGAATTTGGCTCTATATTGTATTTTGTTTTTCTCTTGGAGGGAACTGTTACTGCGGGCTCATGGCCTTTGGTTCCTTCTTCCTCGCATAAAAAAAAAAAAAAAAAAAATATTCACCATATATATCATCGCAGTCATGAAAAAAGGAGTGCACCTTGATCCACTCTTCTCGCACACTGTAGACTGGGAAAAGATCCATTTTTCCTCCTCCTTCTCCTGGAAAAAAGGATGTGTCTTGTCCACACCTCGCGTACGCGATGGAATCGGAAAAGATCCATCATTAGGCAGAAAAGGCTAACCCCTTCAGTTTCGTGACGTCTTTATATTACAGACTGAGTAGTTGCAAAATATTTCATTCAGTATGTTACAGATATTTCAGTATGGAGGGATTAAATATATCCTTCATTAACCCCACTACTATAAGACTGCTTCCCTTGGTTGAATAATCTGTGCCCTGCAAAAATATAAACAAATGCATCATCTGATTTAAGGGAGTGAGTTTCTTTTCTCTATTTCTTTCTCCTCATTTTTTTCTTCGTTCTATATCTTTCTTTTCTCCATCTTTCTTTCCCCTTTATTTTACGGGGCTCCCTGGTTGAGCATCCTTTATCAACCATGTCCCCTTCCATTCTTTTTACCTCATACACTTTTCTGACAACCCTTTTTAACGCCATTTTCACCTCCATTAATCTAGCTCCCACTCTGAGGTAGCTAGGGAGAAAATAGTAAATGGTGTGTGTGTGTGTGTGTGTGTGTGTGTGTGTGTGTGTGTGTGTATGAGTCAGTTTCCATCATTGAGAAAAAAAAACATATATAAACAACTTTGAACACAGCTAAAACTCAAAATGTTTATGATCAACCACTAAGCCTCTCACACAGCCCTAGGTCCTAAGGCTATAATCTAGATGGTATGGGGATCGTCGTGGCACCTCTTACTTAACGACTTACAATGCATATTCACCTTTAACATCCTCCTGTATGCAATTTATTTCGTTCTAACGCTGACATAGTTTGCATCTTTAACATCCAAGAAGATACTGAGGGGCAATGCGCAGAACAAATAGTCAGGGAAGAGGTGTTACGAAATTTCCAAAGCCACTTAAAACACAGCTCCTGACCCAAGGCATTACCACTCCACTTTGTCCCGCTTCTTCTCCTCCATCACCCTTCCATACTCTATTTTCTTCCGTTCGGTCGCGAAACAGACTCCCACCTACCCCTCCTTCCCATACTACACTTCTTTCTTCCACTCTATTTCCTTTCCATACGCCAATTCCTCTCTCGCAGCCGTCAGTACAAACTCTCGTCTGTCCCTCCCTCTGTTCCCATCTCCCCATCTTCCCCTTCATCACCCTTCCACACTCGATTCCCGAAGTTCAGCCGTGGCTACAAACTCTCATCTACCTTTGTCTTTTCTCTTAATGTCTATCCTGACCGTTTCTCCGTCTCCTACTCCTACTGGTTCTTTATCTCGCAGCCCACCACCTGTCCTTTTCACAGTTTCCTCGTTTGCACAATCTGTTAATAACTTATTTCACACCTTTCTGTGTTGTTCATATTGTTCTAAAAGTTTCATGTGATCAGTGGTTAATTTTGAAATAGATGGTTTCTGTCTATCTATCCGTCTACCTATCTATGATAATATCGTTACTAGTTTACAGATGCAACACTAGCAGCAATGTTTCCCTATAAAAAACAACATGAGACCAGACTGGCTTTTCCTCTGGGTCTGGTGTTACATAAGGGTTTAATAAATGGATCACTTACATTGGTGGCACACTCCCTGCACGGTGTATGTACTCTGCTGTACTGTACTCTATAAGACGATCCCGCAGTAACAGTTGTGTACACCTGTGGTCGGCGGGTCTGCACGACAAGACGGACCAGGTCAAATAACAAAACTACTTCTTAACATGGAATCTATCATCCGTACATTCATCATCCTGTGTAATTTAATTGTCCGGTAACTGCGATATGAAATAAAGAGCCTATGACTGAAGAGATTAATCGACAGTCGTGAACCATTCGTTGTTTTAGCTTTCTCTTAATATAATAAAGTCGCCTGGCGGTAGAACGAAGCAGAACAAATATTATTTGTCAAGCAAAGGGATTGCAGCATCAATTAGTCTGAGCTTTGCTAAGGGGACTTTGGCGTTCAAAAAACACATGACAAGAGACATCACAAAAACAACATTATAAAGAGCAGCTCAGTCATTTAACGGAACAGCAACAACAGCAGTAACAACAGCAACAACAGCAGTAACAACATGGGTACAACATTTACATAAGCTACAACAGTAACAACTACAAGATCCACATTTATACTTTAGTACAACAGAGGCAACAAAATGAACAACAATAACAGCAGCACATTAAAAGCCCACCAGAAACTGTAGCAAGAAAAAGCTCAGTTTGAGCAAAACAAACAACAATATAAAAAGCGCAGTTCAGGAGACTACCGGACCTAAACGTTTGTTAGCTGTTGACACTGAGCTTCATGTTACGTCACATGACTCAGGCTCCTTCCACTCCGCCTCCCCCGTCATCCCCCTCCCACCCATACCCCTCTCTCTCTCTCTCTCTCTCTCTCTCTCTCTTTCCTCGATTACTGGGCTTCATCATTCGCTTTGTTTTTCTCTATTATTCTCTCTCTTTTTTCTTCCATCTCTCCAATTACTTTAATGAAACTTAAACTTCACCGTCTTCCCCTCAGCTTCCCTCCACCTCTCTACATGCGATCAAATTACCTTTTAATTCCTGCGGTGTGTGCCTTGTGTTCCACATTTTCTCCATATTCATTTTGTTGACCATCCTCGAAAGTTTCTTTCTCTCTCTCTCTCTCTCTCATATATATATATATATATATATATATATATATATATATATATATATATATATATATATATATATATATATATATATATATATATATGAATATATATATACACACACACACACACACACACACACACACACACTCCTCATCATCATTTCTTCCACTTTTTTCTCGTAATACTGCCTTCGGTCCTGTTCCTCATACCTCTCTCCTCTTCATCCCTCTGCTTTCTCTACCTACCTCCTTCCTGATTATGTTTTCTATTCGGCTCTACCTTCTTCCAAGTTCCTCTTCCGACTTTTTTCCTTCCGCCCCCTCCATTCCAAGGACACGCACAAAATGAACTTTGAGACAACTGAGGGATCAACTCAGTGCGTCCTTATTTCTCTCACCCATTTTCTTTCTTTTTCGTTTACTTTTGTACCTTCTCTTCTCTCCTTAATATCATTCACTTCTTTGCTTTCTCTTTTTTCCTATTTTCCGATGTTGCTATATTACTTATTCTCTTTCCTCTCCTTCTTTGTCCTTTTGTAATTAAGTATATCCCTCCATCCGTCCCTAGTTTTCTCTCTGTTTTCCCTTCAGCTTTGGCGAACAAGAGGCTAGAAGTAGAGGGTCAATATTAGTCCTGTGAGTTATGTCGTCCTCTTCTCCCCTTCCTCTACACATCGTCCCCCTTCCAACAATGTCAGCCTAGTGCCCTGTTGCCTGTTCATCTCAAATCTTTTCTTTCATCATATTTGCCGCCAGTATTTCTTAGTTATGTCCCCTACTTTATTATAACACGTCCTCTTCACTTTTCGTCTGTTCCTTCTTTCACCCTTTGCAAAAGTGTCAGTTTTCATGATCTCTCGTCTGTTCTCCTTTGTTCGATTTTGTTTCTTCACACTTGCCTCTTCCATTTCATAATCGTGGCCTCAATTCTCCTTTCCTCCTCTATTTTTACCTTCTTTATCCTGCCTTTGTGACCATGATCCTCACCTCCTGGTTTTACATTCTTTCCCTTACCGTATACTTTTTTCTGTTCTCAAAGGTATTCAGTCACAACACCAGTCACCCTCTTCCGCACTGATCCTCACCATTCTTACCTGACTTCCACTCTGCTTCTCTCCGTCCCTCCCGCATTCTACCCGTCTCTCTCACTTATCCCCTCCATCCCTCTGTACTGAGCTATCTTCCCATCGTACCCAAGACTTTCTCGCTCACTGTCTGTATGTATACCGTCCCTCTTCCTCATCTTGTTTCCTCGTCATGTCCTCGCCATCTTTGCTCTCTTGCTGCTTAGCTCCATTCGTAGTCGCACATCTTCTCCATATTTCTTTTTTCATAGTATATGCTTTCGCCATTTACTCAGTTTTCCATTTCAGATCCATTTAACACTCTATTTTGTTCTTTTTGAATCAGTTCATCATTTCTGATTAGTGCTTCGCTGTCACACACCACATTCTTCGACATTATTCCACCCATCCCTGCTGTTTCCCCGTCTACTAGGCTTATCTTCCTGGCTCATCCAAGGACTCCCCAGCCTCTGTCTCTTTGTTTTCTTTTTTTTCTTTTCTCTCTGGGTATTTGCTCAATGCTCTCAGCCCTAGGACATTGTTTATTTCATTCTTGCGACAAACAGACGGTTTTCTTCAAAGTACACGAGATTTTTCGATCGAGGGGTAGGATTTGCAGGAGAGACGGAGAAAGGAAGGTACAGGAAGTTCCAATGTTCCTGTTGTTAGTGTAAAGCAAAATATGACTGACGAGAGTAAATTCCTATAGAATTTAGAAATGAATCAGATTTACAGAATGTAAGGTGAAGGTGTGGTAGGCTGCGACAATACTATGTACAGTCAGGAACTAAGTTTGCTGCGCTACTCCACCAAGTCCTCTCCACATGCCCTCTTATAAGCATGCCCGCTTAGTTCCTGTTTGATACAACCTGTCTAAGTGAATCATCTATGGTTAGAACAATATAGGGGCGAGAAAACAGATATTCCTGGATGAAGGGATGGGGGAATAGACGAAAAGCGAGGAGGATAGTGATATAATGAACCAAGAACATAAACAGAAAGGAAACAAGAAAATGTGAAGAATTAGAAGAGCACTGAGCAACAGAGGAGTAGGCATGGAACTGTCACTGCTGGAAGGGGGAAGATACAGGAGAGGAAGGGGAGCAAGGGGATAAAATAACTCATAGGCCTTAATATCGGCCTTCCATATCTGGCTTTATGTGCGGCGAAGCTAGAGGACAGAAATAGGGGAGAGAGAGAGAGTAATAAAAATTGTAAAGAAAAATGAAGGAATCAAAATAGCAACACACACACACACACACACACACACACACACACACACACACAACAGATAAAAAGGATGAGACTGCTAATGGGAAAATGGAAAAGGATGAGTGATATCAAAAGTGGATGATGGAGAAACAGGAAGGACAGAGGAGGCAGGCAAAGTGGGAAAGAAACGAAGGGAACGAAAGTGAAATGAAGGAAGAGGATGTGGCAAATGTTGAAGCACTGAGTTGATCGCTCCCTTGTCTCAGAGCTATTATTGCGTGGGTCCTTGTCGTGAAGAGTTGGGGAGGAGAAAGACTGGAGAAGAAACGGGGAGAAAGGCAGAAGTGGGGGGAAATGTGGTTAAAAAAAAAATAAAAATAAATAAAAATAAAAAAACAGAAAAGAGAGGCTGGGTAGAGTTGGTGATGGAGCGGGAAGGAGAAAACCTGGAGGACCAAAATGGAAGTTAGAATTGTAGAGAATATGAAGGAAGAGAAGAAATACGTGGAAGGAGAGACTGGATAGTGAGAACGGAGATGAGGGAAGGAGAGAGAGTGGAGGAGGAACACTGAGGATAGTAGAGCTGGAAAGAAAATGGAGGAAAACAATGTAGGTCAGAGAAGGAGAGTAAGGAGCGGAGGGAGGGGAAGAAGAAATACTGGAGAAGGAATATGTAAGAAAGACTAATTGGAGAGAAGGTTGGGGAAGAGAGGAAGATAAAGTAGAATATAGAGAGCAAGAAGGGAGAGTAGGGGAGAGGTTGGAGAAGTACCATGGAAAAAACTGAACTTAATAGAAAAGGGGTGAAGAGGTAAAAAATAAAATACAAATTAGAGAGTGGGTAGAGTGAGTGAAAAATAAACAGAATATGGGAAGATAAAAATAGCTAGGAGAAAAGAAGAAAAGAAAATGGATTAAAAAGGAGAAAGTGTAATTACAAGCTGAGGGTGAAAAAGGTAGGGGAGAGAGGCAATTACAGTATATACAGACACAGAAAAAAATATTAGTTGTAACAAAGTTGGAAAGAAACAACAGAGAGAGAGAGAGAGAGAGAGAGAGAGAGAGCGTCAGTATGTAAACTTACTATACATATAAAAAACTATGGAAGGCTTGCCACTTTATCTGGGACAGTGAAGACAACGAGGAAGCTGGTGATGGATGGACATGGAAGCAGTAACATTTGGATCTTGATGTTCGTTTTACAGGAACTATTACTGTAAGATTGGAGGCTCACTCCCTCGTTACTTCAAACTGGCAATTAAAGACTGCTTTATGGAACTCCACATCAGCGTGATTTACCCTGAAGTTCAGATCTTTTGCTTAATATTAGTCTAATAAAAAAGAGGACCAAGAGCAGAGGAGAAGTAGGTTTAGAAAAAGAGGCGAGACTTAAGTTAGGATCCCACCAATATTTAGGAACATAAAACGTACAGTGTGTACTGCGTTAGTTGTGACAAGTGGGGTATTTAACCCTCTCACTACCGGACCAGAGGACTATATTCTACTACAGATAAAGCCAGACGATTATTCAGCTAAAAGTAAGGCGAGACTGAGATTGTTAATACTGCCTCCATTAACTTCTTCATAATTAAGCTAAAAATAGGTCAGAGGAGTCTATCTATCTATCTATCTATTGCCAGACGCCTCAGTCCCGTTTGGGGTGGCCACAAACAAATCGCCTCCAAGTCGCCCTGTCCCCCGCCATTTCACTCCCCTGCTCCCAACTCACACCCCCCTCTCTCATATACCTCTCCACCCCATCCCTCCATCTCATCCTCGGCCTCCCCCTCCCTCTTTCCCCCTCCACCTCACTCACATACACTCTCTTCGTCAGTCTTTCACCCTCCATCCTCTCCACATGGCCAAACCACCTCAGTACTGTATGTTCCTCATAACGCTTCCTATCACATCCACATCAACACCACAACGCTCCTTTATATCCTCATTCTTCAGCCTGTCTCTCCATGTGACTCCACAGGCTCCTCTTAAATAACTCATTTCCACTGCTCTCACTCTTGACTTGTGTCCTTCCAACAACGTCCAAGCTTCACTTCCGTACGTTAGAGTTGGTATCACAATACTGTCATGTAGTAACTTTTTCACTTCCATGCTCACTTCCCTGTTTCTTATCACTGCTTTCAAAGAACCAGCAACCTTTCTTCCCTGCTGTACCCTTTCAAGCACTTCACCCTCCAAACCTCCATCCTTACTCATCACACTACCCAAGTACTTAAACGTACTCACATTTTCCAATTCCTCACCATCCAACCTCGCTGTACATTCAGACTTCACCTCTCTCAAAGACCATCACTTTACTCTTCCCTACATTCACCTTTAGATTCCGTTTCTTACACACTCTCCCAAACTCATCCACCAAGCCTTGCAGCTCCCCCTCGTCTTCACTCAACAACACAGTATCATCTGCAAACAACAGCACAGGGAGTTTCCAAACACTATCCTCTCTCACCAGGGCCACTCCAACATCCACTACCCTACCTTGTACCTCTTTTATTACCCCATCCATGTACAGATTGAACAACCATGGAGACATGACACATCCCTGTTTCAACCCAACTTTCAAAGAGAAAAATTCACTTAGTTCACCATCCACACGCACTGCAGCCTTCGCACCATCGTACATACTCTTCACAGCATTCAACAACTTCCCATCTACTCCATATATTCTTAACACTTTCCACAATCCTAGTCTATCCACCCTGTCATATGCTTTCTCCAAATCCATGAAAGCCGCATACAACTTCTTTTCCTTCTCTAGAAACTTTTCCACTAAAGATCTGAGAATGAATATCTGATCTACACAACCTTTTCCCTTCCTAAAGCCTCCCTGTTCTTCTCAAACTAATTCCTCTGTTCTTTCTCTAACTCTGTCAATAAGTATCCTACCATACACTTTTCCTATTATACTAAGAAGACAAATGCCCCTATGATTACCACACACTTCTTTTTCCCCTTTTCCTTTGTACAAGGGAATAATTATACCCGACTTCCAATCCTCCGGGACTCTACCTTCCTCCCAGGCCAATCTGCACATCTTCCACATCCATTCTACTACTATCTCTCCCCCATGCTTCAGCATTTCACCACACACTCCATCAATTCCTGGGGCTTTCCCTGATTTAACTTTCTTCATTGCTTCCACAACTTCTATCCTACTGATTTCTTCCTGTCTTCTCACCTCCCTCCTTCTCCCAGCCATTCCCCAGCCACTTATACTCGCATTACTTCCATCCTCCACGTTCAACAATTCCTTAAAGTGTTCTCTCCATCTGCTCACTTTTTTCTCCCTTCTCCACTAGTAATCTACCATTTTTATCTTTCACTCCCCTGCTAACTTCACTTCCACCCTGTCTTACTCTTTTCACCTCTCTCCAGAACATTTTCTTACAGTCCCTCCACTTTACACTCAAATTCCTTCCAAATTCCTCATCCACTCTCTTCTTACTCTCTCTTACTAATCTTTTCACCTCTCTCTTTCTTTCTACATATAACTCTCTCTTCCGCCTCTCAACCTCTTCCACGCCCCTATTCCTCATCCATTCATTGTATGCTTTCTTCTTTTGTGCCACAGCCTGTTTCACCTCTTCAGTCCACCACGCTGTTCCTTGCACCCCCCTCCGTCTTCTCTTCCTTCCACACACCACATCACATGGTGCACATATTTCTTCTGTAAATATTCTACACACACCTTCTACGTCCCCCATCTGCTCCAATTCATATTTGCCCAATCGTTCCTCCACTTCTCTCTTATACTCTGCCTTTTTCTCATCCTCTTGTAACCTTTCCACTCTCCTTGCAACTACTCCTTCCTCTCGTCTTTCCCTTCTTCTGTTCCTCCATCTTACTTGGACTTTAATTCTGGCCACCACCAAGTAGTGGTCAGAAAGTCCACTCCCCCAACCTCTATAAACTCTTGCATCCAATATACATCTTCGCATCCTTTCATCCACACACACATAATCAATCATTGCCTTCCTTTCATTCAGTTCACCACCCACCCTTCTCATCACTCGCCATGTATACCTGTGGATCATTTTATGCCTGAAGAGGGTATTGGCTATCACCAACCCCCTCCCAGCACAAATGTCCACTAACGCACTCCCATTCTCATCTATCTCAGCAGGCACACCCCACTCACCAACGATTCCATCCACCTTCACATTCCCAACTTTACCATTCATATCACCAATCAAAAACACTCTCTCATTCCTTCCAAACTTTTCCATGCACACTTCCACATTTGTCCAGAACTCTTCTCTCACTCTTCTAGCACGATCTTGCGTTGGTGCATACACACACACAATCGCCCACATTTGTATTCCAACTTTCAACTTTACCCACACAATCCTTGATCCAACTGATCCATACTGTCTTATGCTCCTCTTCCATCTTTTACTCACAACTATACAAAAAAAGTTAATTCTGTCACCGTTAGCTCTTGCATGAATGGAGTAACTCTGATAATCTATTTCTACTGACTCCAGGCAGTATTTCGTAAGAAATGGCTAGCGTATTCTTTTGCAGCTAACGCCAAACGATTTTATTCAGCTAAAAACAGGTCAGAGGAGTCAAAAAGTTAATACTGTCACCACTAGCTCTTGTTTGACTGGAGTAGCTCTGGTATTCTATTTCTACTGACACCAGGCTATATCAGTACGATGAGAATAAGATACTGGAACCTGTAAGTTTGACAAGTACAGGCAAATAATAAGTATTCCTGATCATTTTGTGTTTATGGTGTTAGTGAGGGATGCCTTCCCATGGTGGCTCCTACATACGCATCAAAAGGAGTAACAGGGGGATTTTTTTTTTTTTTCAATCTTCCACCTCTACGTTGTCCACCTTTTCTATCTGTTATCATTAAGGATTGTTTAGCTATGACAGGGAATCGACAACTTCGATTTTTTTCTTTTCTATAATGAAAGGGATACATGACTTTTTTCCCTGGATCTGTTTCTTTTGTACTTTCCTATTCTCATGAATTTTTCCCCGAAAAACAATGAGGAAAATCGCAAAAGAACAGTTTCGATCCCCGCCTGACTGAGACTTGCCAGTACTATGTAGAATTCAGTGGTCGTTGTTGCATGTGGCTGTTGCTGACTGTCTCCTTGGTCTGCTCACAAGTCTTAGGCCTGGCAGTGTCATCTTCAAACTTAGAGGTATCGCCTGATTTAGCCTACATCTTATATAACCTACATTTAACCTACATTCATATCTTTACTTCGCCTAGACTTCCCACTGCTAATACCGTCTCGAGCTAAAGCGTAGTGGTCGGTGTTGTTTGTGCCTTTGTCCCTGTGTCCCTGTTCACGAGTCCTAAAACTGTTAACTTATCTCCAAACTTAGACGTGTATCTTTGTTTAACCTCACAAATCGGTTCATATCTCATCCTTACAGTACTGTCTTTAAGCCTGGTGGTCGTTGCTGTTGGTGGTTTTTCCCCTTTGCACTAGTCCCAAGTTTATCATGAGTCTTTACTAATCTTCCACAAAGCTCCTTGCACAAGGGGTCTGAGAGTGTTCAAGCTATCGGTGGCTGGATTTCCTTTTTTTTTTTTTCTTATCTGCATGTGGAAGTTGCGCGTGGGGCTATTGGTTGGACTGTCAAAAAATTATGAATAGGGAAATAACTTTACTCTGAATCACTTCAACACGATGGCATATTTTTTGCAGCTTACTCTACCCGACGATTAACTTTCGCAACAGAGACCCCATGTGGTAAGTGTTAATGAAGACTGTATATGACCCCTCCAGTTCGTGCAGTATATGCTGAACGGAGTGAAATCGTCTGAAAATTGCAAGACAAAAAAGAAGAGAGAATAATATTGGGTGAAAAAGAATAGTCGTTCCAAGCATAGGATATGTACGAACAGTGCAATGGAGGTGTTGATAAAGTTACGAAACTTACTGAGAGGTAGGACTGCTGAAGAGGCATTGAGGGGACCGAAAGGTAAAGTGTCCTATCATTAGAACAAAAAACGTCGAGGTAAAGACAAGCCTTCGGTTACAGACGATGAATATGAAATAACGTGATGATGACGGAACATTTCTGATCGTACTGTATCGCTGCTCATTGCTCTCTGATCACAATGTCAATTACAGGCGTTCCTTAAGTGAGTGATAAATATTAGAGGATTGTTCACACCTTCCCACACTCAGATTATATAATTCCCAGGAAAGGAACGGTAAGTACAGCAGTGAAAAGAGACAACCAAAGTTTACGCTAAATATTCTTTCGCTGTGCTAGGAAAACAGTTCCATCACACACTCTTTCTTTTCTCCAGTTACTTTGTCCAATAACCGTATGCTCGTATTAACTTTCAGATTTCTATGACTCACCTTCACCTGATAAAACCGTCAGCGCTAACCAGAATAGAATACGAGATTTCTCCTGATCATGAGTGGGCCCTGAGGGGCTCGGGGACGGGTATTGTTTTCACTTGATTTGTCTGTTTGTCTGTTTGTTTGTCTGTCTGTTAACAACTTTACGAGAAAACAACCGGTGCGATTATGACTAAAATTACAAGGACGATGGGCTATGATCTGATGACCTGCTTAAATTTTGGGCCAAACCGGGCCAAGGCCCAGGCTGTAGGCCGGAAAAAAAGAAAAAAAGAAAAAAAAACCGTTTTCTCGCCATAACTTCTTTCAAATTCGTCATATTAACATGAAACCAAAACCTAAAGGTGCGTCTTTCAAGTCTGCATCCTGCACATGCTTCATTACATCAACGGGGTTCATCCTCCGTTAGTGATAGGGGGGTCATTGTCAGGTGGGTCGGGCCTAAAATTTCAAATGGTCATAAGATCGCCAATTTTCACTCGGTCTACTCTAAATTTGATATGTGACATCTTTGACTAGATAGCCTGTTGTGTTTATACGTCAGTACTAAAATGACTGCAGAGGACGGGTTTGCTGTGCCTTGGCACCGCTTCTTGATTATATCATTATATCATCACTTTCCGGAAATGACAAAGGCTAATGATTTATTTACTGGGACTTTTATTCTCCTTTGTTCTACCCTTTTTCTCTTAGTTTAATTAGAGCATGTTCACTAGGCATTTCTTGCTACAGTTTTTGTTTATTTCTGCACAAGCCGTAACTCTCCCTGACTCCTGCTCCCATTCCCAGTCTTACACTCAATCTCACTCATACACTCGCTCGTCACCGTTTGATTTCTCACCATCAATCACAGTTCTCAGAGTTTGGGTACCGTGTGTGATGTAAGAGGCTGGCAGTATAACCCCAGTATAAAGTCCTTCGAAGCTGCCTCACCAGCCGATCCTCACACCTCGTTTATCAGGATTCCCGCTCTCTGCCTCTCCTCCCTTCTCTCAAATTACTTAAATCTCTCCTTTGGTCTCTCTCCCTCCCTCCCCCCACACTCTCTCTCTCTCTCTCTCTCTCTCTCTCTCTCTCTCTCTCTCTTTCTTTATAGGCTTGATATGCATTTTACGCGTTGATGTTTTCTTTTACTTAAGTTATATATTTCCAGCATCAACATCACTTCCGTCAGTAATATACAGGGAGGTAAAAGGTGCATCATGTAAAAACAAATTGTTGAGAAAGACGTGTAACGAAGCTTTCTAAGCTACTAAGAATGCGACCCACTAGCTTGTACAATAAATACTTTACATTTCACAATAAGTCATCCGTATCGTGCAAAACACACACACACACACACACACACACACACACACACACACACACACACACACACACACACACACACACACACAGCCGTCATACTCCCCGGTATCCACACGGTAACATTTATTTTCCGTGCTGAAATACAGTAACTCAGCCCAAATAGCAAATTAACGTGAATTACACGATTGACTCCCCCGTTTTGTTACCCACGTTTATCGTTATGATACACCGTAACATCTGCGTTTGAAAGCACTCTCATCCCTGTCACATACTACGTTTACATCATTCATCTGCAGTGCAGCCTCCATGTCACACCGCACCTCATGCAGTTCACTTACCCGACGCAGACAAACCTTCAACATAAATCTGTAAACGATCTGTGGGAGCTCCTGGCTAATGTGGCCCATTTCCTGTGTTCAGATGAATTAACGTAGGTGACTGTAGGGCCACAACAACAAGAGCAATAACAACAGTAACAAAAACAGTGCTCCAGCAATATGCAGAGTATTATCTTGGCCCCTTGACTTCAGTTACATAATTCATATTCCACTAGCAGGAGTGGCCGGCGTTGCTCGGGTAAAGTCCTATGACTGCCATACCGGCAATGACTAGGAATCTGGATGGCCCCTCCCCCTGATTGCACTATGAACCTACTCTATCATCCTACTACCCACCCACCCACCAACCTTGTCTACCCACTCAACCCCCCCTGCCCACCAAGTCAATCTGTTCACCCCCCATACTCGTTGTAGCTAATGATACTTTTTTTTTTTTTTTTTTTGAGATACAAAATTCTACGGCTACAACGTTTCCATCATGTTGATTTGATATTTCCAATTAGTTCTAATCTTGGCCATCAGGGGCGCCACTTTAGCAACTGCAATGTACACAACTAAATTCACTGTAAAACATTACACCTGTTGGAGCTGTCTGAAGGGTTCTATATGCATTCCCTTCGATTTCCAAAGAGGAAAGAAAGACACACTTTCTCCTTTACATACACACACACACACACACACACACACACACACACATAACTATCTATCTATCTATCTATATCTGTATCTATATCTATCTATCTATCAATCTATCTATCTATCTATATCTATCTATCTATCTATCTATCTATCTATCTATCTATCTATATATATATATCTATATATATATATTTATATATATATATATATATATATATATATATATATATATATATATATATATACGGATAATTACTACTACAAGAGGATTGTGTTCAGAATTTGAGAGATTTCTCGAAATGGTGGAGGGTACATAGAACATTGGTTAACCCTTCCCCTATTATTGTGTTCTTGTTAGCAGAATATGTCTTCTGCAAGTAGCAAGAATATGAAAATAAAACATGTTATCTGATTCAAGGAGTAAATTATTCCAAGACTAATGCTGAATGTCTGTGAGGAAAAGCATTGTACTAGGCTGCACTTGGAGTTGGGATTAAGAGAGTCCTAGTGCAGTTGTAGTTGCAAAATTCAGCGAACCTTTTTGGTACTGGAGACCTCGGAGTACCTCATCCTTTAAGGCATGTTTTGCTAATTTCATATAATAGCAACATACCTTGCACTAGAAACATACATCAGGATCCAGTGATGTAGCATGTAGAATAAAGTTACTTGGAATACAACCATTTGACCAAGTTGTGGTTACTAGAAATGGATAAATCGCTTACCTGATGGACACGGGTTAACTTCCCACCGCTATGCAAAGTGTTAAGAGCATGTAAAATAAACATAAGTAAAGTAGAAGATTTACAGAAAGTAAGGAGAGGAGGAAAAGTGAGAAAAATGTGTATCCAATCATCAGAGCCAATTGAAAAGGAACGTGAGTGTTACTTGTCCCAAATGAAGAGTGTAAGGAACAAATGAAAGAAATCGAAAAACTTGATTGAAGGAGAGAGAGAGAGAGAGAGAGAGAGAGAGAGAGAGAGAGAGAGAGAGAGAGAGAGAGAGAGAGAGAGAGAGAGAGCACAATACAAATGCACTGGAGTACCATCAAAAAATGTGCAACAGAGTACTAAAAAACTGTGTGGATTTTAGTTGGCAAGTAAAATGAATGAGGATAACAAAATATCATGCATGAGAAGGAACACAGAGAAGACTAGGCCCCCCACCAAAAACAAAAAACAAAAAAACAAAAAAAAAACTTGTGGTAATCACGAGGGAGGTGTTTGTCATGTGGTTAAAGAAAAGTGAACTACTGTGTATGAGGACACGAGTTGGGTCCCAGGCTGTGGTAAGGAACACCATAATGATATCAGTTTCGTTGATCATCATAAAGTGATCTATGAGACCCACTGACACGGCATAAAACACCACCTCTAATACCAGTACCCCAGTTTTAAATCAGTCATTGCATGAAATTTAATACGGACGGTGTGTAATTGTGTCTAAGTAATAACATGTGAAGGTGTGTGGCATCCAGGACTGTTGGGTCTCAGAAAAAGGAGTATAAGCCTATTCCCAGAACAGATCACATGAAAGAATAAGTATGTCTCCATCAGGCCAACGGTATTTCTTCTACATGGGAATGTTGTCCTGTCAGTCTGGCTCAGTATGCTGGCAGGCCAGTCACAACTCCCTCTCTTGTCCTTGTTCTGTGTCAAGTTTGAAAAAAAAAAAAAATTCTCAAGATACAGAATTTTAGACCCGGCATGGATCATCTTCATGTCCAGTCACACATGATGTGGGTCCAATTCGGCCCGAAACACTCTAATCATTCCCTTAGAAGACTTTCCTAAATGTGGATATCAACCCTTCATTCAAGCAATTCACGGCATCTATTATTAAAACAATGTACAGGTATAATGTAGCTACAGTCGTTACATAAGAGCCGGGAGGGGACACTGTAGTGAAGTTACAGTACCTAAATCAGTGAGAGAAGGAAACAGATGTGACCAAGAAGGGCAGGAGTGATATAGTATATGGGTACCAGGGAGAAAAGAAGATATCTAACTTTTGAACTGAGACATATTGGAGAGATTATGGAACATGATACATTGAAAGTGTAAAAGAAAATTAAAAACAAGCCACCATCGTCCTCAGCAAACGATTTTCGATCATTGGTTACTATCATTATTATAAACTGTGGAAATCAGTATAACACACACACACACACACACACACACACACACACACACACACACACACAGTCACTACAAATCATCCAATTCATCTTTAACTGGGTTTATATTCGGGTATCACTTCAAGGTAAAATATAGATGAACACAGTAGAGTGTAAGGAGAATGCTGTTAAAAACCCTGTGAGGATGTATTGTAAAGACGACTAAATAAAATGATAAAGATATCGACAATTTGACGAGAAATGTGAAGAAAAATACATTTGGTTGAAGAAGAGAAAGAATCGCCCAAAACACCCTAATAAGATATTCGTACTAGTTCACTTTAAAAACAATCATGTCTGCTTTTCACATCATCCTGATTGCTTCCAGCCACCGCAGCACCTTCTCACCCCCATTCGTCTCCTCTCTCCCACCAGCAAATCTCGCCCCATGCTCCTCTCTCCTTCCTTCTCCATCGCCCATCTCTTGCACCCTCCTTTCCTCCCCATCATTCATCACGCCAAACTTTCCTTCCCCACCCATGTTTTTTGCACCTGGCTGACTTTCATCTCGCTATTAATCCTCAAAAAATCATTTTCACGTTCCTCTTGGCATCAATCCCTTGCTGCCTCACCTTGCTCTCATCAGCCCTGCTCTAACTTCTCCTACCACTTTAACTTCTGTTCTCCCTCTTCCCAGCTGAGCGCGTGCGCACGAGAGAGAGAGAGAGAGAGAGAGAGAGAGAGAGAGAGAGAGAGAGAGTAGTTTAAGGAAGAAAGGTATATCTGGATTTGTTGACCATGATGCACCTAATTATTGTATTTTACAGTATAAGCCCTGGCATTTAACCTCTATTTTCAAGAGAGGTCCTATGTTCCTAACGTCACTAACATTGGTATAATTAACCCCAACAATTAGCAAATTTAGAGAACATTAAATAAATATCAGTGTGTAAGATCTTCCCTCTTTTCTACCCTTTACTCACACACGTTGGTTAGATCTTCAGTAAATGCAGTTACTTGTCCAGTACATGATCTCCTTAGGAGCCAATAACCCTCCTGATATCTGTAAAATGTAAATTCTCTCATGAAATAACAATGGCAGCTCGGCTGGTGCGATTACTAACGATTCTTGGCAAAGTTTGAGTGGTTTCCGGCATTACAAGTCACATCACTCCAGTTCCTTAACAGCGAACTCTGTGGGAGCTGTAATGGACGCTGTGACATCCAATCCAAACTTTTCTGCATCTCCCACCCAATTCCATCTCTTTCTCTGCCATCTCTCATATCTCTTCTGATCTCCTCCCAATCTTCCACTCCTTCCTACACAAAAAACAAACGTTCTATAGACAACTACGGACAACCGAGAACTCCCGAGTAATATATGTCCCGATGATCACACGTTTTCTGATGTACCTAATTCCACTCCGCCGATACTGTGGACTGAGTACTATCTGTCTATCTATCTACCTATCTATCTATCCATCTATCTATATAGATACAGATAGATAGATAGACATATAGATATATAGATAGATACCTATATATGCCGGTATATATATATCTCTCTTTCTCTGTCAGTCTGTTTACACAAGTAAAACTATATATGTAATCAAGTTTAACGCCGTTTTTTAGTTGACACAGTAGACCCCGTAGTGCCTCTTTTTGGTTATATAGTTTCCAGATGACACCCTAACAGTTCTTTGCATGTTTTCTGTCGTTTGTTAATAACAGTTTCCATAAAAAAATATATGAGGATAATGAGGTGCTATGTGCAGAATTAATCGGTAAGAAGTAGTTTCTAAGAAATCTCCAAAGCCATTTATAATAGAACTCTACATAATACAGTTACTGAAATAACTCATTTTTATAATAGTTGTCTACATGTTCTTGATATCACTGAGGGGAGTTTATAGGAGCTTCTATGTACCGTAATTTTGTTTACTCTGCTTTTTCTATATACAGCCCCATCTCCTTCATTTCTCATACATCATCACTTTAGTCCCTGGAGCAGCTTTATGCTCGGCTTCACTATCATTTTCATGGATATTGAACGAAATAAAGTTAATGTTTGGAATGTTTCCTATTGCGATTCAGAAATCAATACTTTAAATCCAAAAAGAGAATTTTAAATGCAGACAGTTTTTAGTGCCTGTGCCAAAGACTTTTTATAGTTTAACCTTTTTCTTTTTGTTTTAAATGATACATCAGCCTCAGAGCACCTGCCCCGCAACCACGATATTCCAATAGCTTTCTCTTCCTCAACCTTTCTCTTCCCACCGAGTTTTTCTTGAATATTTGTTTGTCTGTTTGTCTGTTTGGTTGGTTGTTTTTCTGTTCATGATGTAGAACAATACTATTACAGTCGTTTCAGTTCAGTCTCGTCAAATATGTTTACCTCCACCTTGAATGCTGGTGTTAAAAAGTGGTGCAAGTCACGAAAGTCATGCTGTGGCAATGATGGCAAGTCGTAATCTCCGTCAAGCTTGAGTATGAATTATATAAATTTAGAGTGAATATATTTCACAGGAGATAACAAAACTTGACAGTAATTGTTTTAATCGTTTGTCTGCCGTTGGTTTTCATGAGATGAATGACGTCGTCCATAATAAGTTTAAATGAATTACCGGACAGCGTTCTTTATTCTAGGGCAAGTAGACATTTTTAAAAAAACATTTTGGCACCTCAGGTTTCTCTTGATTAATGTACATCGTGCGATATTACTCAGAGAAATAATGCCAAGATCATTTACAGCCATCCGGTTAACTACTTTGCTGTTGTCTTGAATGCATGTACAATCAAAGACAACTATCTTCCCAGTCCCGTCCAAAGTAGTTACACCTGGCGAAATACAATGAAAACCCTGTCTATACTAGTACGTGTTTCAAATGGCTCAGTTTTTCAGCTATATATTCGTCAAACTTTGGGAAGATGGTTGTGTCTTTGATTGTACGGTAGAGCACAAAAATTTCTCAAAATCAGATACGTAAGAATGATGCAGTCTGTGTTCATGGACTAGCAGTGTTGCCGTTTTTTATACTAATGTACCAAATTGGGTACTTTTAGGTGCATCAAGTACGTTTGGTACGATTTTCACAATATGTGACAAAATATGGTACTAAATACATTAGTCTAAAACGAGATCAAGCTAGCTGGGGGATTTGTACAGCTGACAGAGATTGCTAGAAACGTGACACCAACGGCAGACGGCGGGTGAGTGGACTGCTCCTGTCCTGGACGTGTGAGTGGACACACTTCAGTACCTTCCTTGGCCGCCACAGATGAGCATATTGCCACCTCGTGTGATATTTACCGCTATCTGTTCCTTCCTTGGATTTACCTTAGCAGTCCTGGATAGAAACATGAGTGCAGAAAGGAGTACACCCGTGGACTCTGCGGGAAGTGACAGTGGTGACGAGGGCACACCAAAATAGAGAAGAAAATATGAACATAAATTTCAAGAAAAGTGGGTGCATGACAGCAGATTTTCATCGTGGGTCTCTAAAAGTAAAAGCTCAGAAAATAAAGCATTTTGCAGCGTGTGCAACTGTGAAATAGCAAGGAGTGTAACACTACTAAAAAGGCACAGCAAAACAGAAAAGCATTTGGAAAATTTGCAGTCCAGAGATAAAGATAGTAACTTTCTTTTTTCAGCCAGCAGTGTCCTCAAATTTTGATATGCTGAATTAGTGAAGAAAGCGACCGCTAAGAAGTGGTCTACATCTGAAAGAAGAGAAGACTCAGAGCTGCAGTTTTAATCATTTAAATTAGGTAAGAATTTTTTTATTTGGTACATTTTGTTCGCATGTACTTTTGACTGGTTTGATCTGGTACTGTTAAAAAAGAATAGAGTGGCAACACTGTCATGTGGCCTTCCCTCTCTGTCTTTCCTGCAATCTTGTGGCCCAGTGTAACTATATTCAAATCTACGTCTGACTCCGATAATGTAAAATTTGTTCTGTCCTTGCTACCGTTAGAGGATTATGTTTAGCTTTGGAGAGACTTTTCGAGGGTGAAGTGATAGATAGTCGTAATCAACCCCTCCCCCCCACTGCAAGAAATCTTTCGCACATTTGATACTAACGTCTGAGAAAGAATCGAAAGGGAAAAATACATCATCGAGTTGAATCGGTTGATACTTTTTTTTATGATGAAGAAGGTCACTGTCGAATTATCGTTTAGTATTTATTAATTATTCATTTATTTATAATCACTGGTAACTAAGGCATTTGTTAAACACAATATAAAGATCCATGTTTTTTTTTTTTCCTCCGGCACTGAATGAAAGAACCATATAAAAAGTATCGGTACAAAAAACTTGGTAATTAAGCATTCACTCACAAAAAATCATTCAGCTTAAGAGTCTATATTAACTACCTGAGAAAATAAAAAATCCTACTCAAGCTGCTTTCGTCCTCCGCTCCAATCTCATTCCTGACCTTGAGAACTTGGGGTGATGGCAAGAATGGCTGGAAAAAAAAAAAAAGTCCAGTGCACGAGATAAAAAGACTAAAGTACCGGTACTGTATCTCGCAGACTGCCAAAGTTGAGTTCGTTTGCAGGTAATTGTACTTGTAAAAAGCAGTTACGAGAAAACTTTGCTGTCGACAGTCACAAAACTTGAATATTAGATGAATATAAGGATTGTTAATAATATTCCTTCCCCTCCTCCTCCTCCTCTTCCTCCTCCTCCTCCTCCTCCGCCTCATCATCATCATCATAACCATGATCATCATCATCAACAACTACAGTAGTACCATCTTCAACAGTCATATATATGATGTAGTACTGGTAGTATGGATTCCGTAAACATTTTTAATATGTTTCCCATCTTATAGTAACAACTTTGCTATTTAATTCTTTAATTTTCGTTCTTTTTCTAGAAGAGGAGGAGAAGAAAGGCTAACCAGAAAAAAATGAAAAAAAGTAGGATATGAAGAGAGGAAAACCTATGTGGAAAGAACACAGAAAGGGAGGGAGGGAGGAGAATCATATAAAAATGGCTTGAAATATGATGGTCAGGTTCGTGTAACTCAATACTTGCGAATTTCAACCTTGAAAAGAGCACCAAACTAGCTGAAGTTGAAGAGTTTTATCTTCTCATACTCTTTCTGCTTAATGTCCTTCCTTCTTTCTTTTAATCTTCCTGCATATTTTCTTTTCACTTTTTTCTTATACAATGAAATATTATTGTGTCGTGCATAAAACAGTAGGAAAAAGAGGTGTAAGGACGCCTCTTAATAACAGGAGTATAGTCTGATTTTTCTACATCTACCTACCACTTACACGTCTGTACCTTGGATTAATGTCTGTTTTTTCCCCCTCACTGCAATGCTCATATCCTTCATGTATCAACATCACATACAAACTCGTAAACAAAGAACCGACTCGTACGATGCCTGCTTTTAACGAGGCATCACGGGCTCACCACCATGCCACATTTGCAACGCTAAAGCATCTTCCCGAGACTTCACTATCAAACTACAATTTCGCTTTATCCCCCCCTGATACTCACCCCTCCACTAAGACGCGTTTACTCAAACCTGAAAAAGATCCCTAACCTTTTTAAGTTTGATTGATGGTCATGTGTAGTAAGACTGGAGCGTTGATTTTATTTGTAACCAACGAGGCTCATTCTTACCTCGTAACTCAGATTCATTGAGAGCCATGCAATCACAAAATAGAACTCAGGTGTAATGAATGACCCAGTTTCGTCAGATAAAAACACAAAAAGACTATAGGAAGCATATGACAATCTGAATGAAATCGTACAATAGCAGAAATGAAAAAAAAAAAAAATATATATAAGCCACCCTATTAAAGGTTCTGATTCTTCGACAACACGAAGTTTATCCAGAATCTTTGGTTTTCATAGTAGTTGGGTCGTTTTCACCTGATGGAACTGGAATATTCTCTCATGAAAATTGAATGCCTAAGATTTGAGGTAGGAATGAATCTCCTTGTTCCTAGTCAAATCAATCCTCCAATCATCCAGATTTTCAAGTTTGATCAAATTTGCTGTACAACACCATCGCCTACGTCACGAGTGACACGAATTCATCACAGGCACCTCATTGCATAATCCTTCATAAACGCATCCCAATGGTGTCATTGCGACTGACAAAGCAATAAGCAATAAAACTGAAATGTTATGGCTCACTGATTCCCATTAGCACATGCATGAATTTCAAAAGCACCAGAACATAAACCATTTCACTTTACATTTTCATTTGCATCATACATACGATGCCAATTGCATATTCCCAATGAATATATTGCATTTTTGAGTAACATATTTGCTTTGAAAGCCAAGTCTCCTTACAACGCAGTGAAACAGCCAATAAGGGATAATGCTGGTATTTTAGGCTATATATATATATATATATATATATATATATATATATATATATATATATATATATATATATATATATATATATATACATGTAGGCTTGCGCACTTATTTACTCAATGTATAAAAAAGAAGAAAATTCCCAAAACATGGTGTAATGCAATAGTTATTTTACTGTACAAAAAAGGTGACTCAAAAGATCTTAATAACTATCGAGCCATTAGCTTATTATCAGTCATTTACAAACTCATCACTAAATTCCTTTCTAGCAGAATAACAACAAGTTTGGAGGAAAACCAACCTCTTGAACGGGAAGGATTCCGAAGCAGGTATTCGTCAATTGATCATCTACACACAATGAATCAGCTAATTGAGAAAACAACAGAATATAATAAACCACTGTGCATAGGTTTTGTTGATTACGAAAAGGCTTTCGACTCAGTGGAGCATATAGCAATTATAAATTCACTGCGAGAACAAGGATTGAATGAGAACACTGTAAAACTTTTAGAAAACATACCCGGTATATAAAGAGGGAACTGCTACAGTTAAGTTAAATGCGGACTCGGAAAATAATAAGATTGAGAAGTACGTGCGTCAGGGAGATATATATAATTTCACCAGAATTATTTACAGCATTCCTAGAAAGTATTTTCAGAAAGCTAGACTGGGAAAACAAAGGAGTGAACATCGATGGAGATAAGCTAAACCATTTAAGTTTTGCAGATGACCTTGTCCTAGTCTCAGAAACAGTAGAGGCATTGCAAGAAAATGTTAAATGACTTGAACAGAGAAAGTCTCAAAGTAGGGCTAAAGATGAACCGGAGTAAAACTAATGGTTAATCCACATACACCGAAGAGCATCATCAGAATAAGTGAAGAAATCCATGAAGAAGTCGAGGAGGACAATTTCTTGGGGCAAATACTAAAATTAACGAAAGATCATGATAGGGAAATAAAAAGACGCATTATAATTGGATGGAAAGCTTTCAGTAAACACAGAGACATTATGAAAAGTAGCTTGTCAATTTGTATGAAACGAAAAGCATATAATGAATGTATAATTCCAACTATGCCGTATGGTTTTGAGACCTGGAAACTGACAAAATTGATGGAAAATAAATTAATCCGTTCTCACAGAGCAATGGAAAGGTCAGTGTTAGGAATAACTTTAAGAGATAGGAAAAGATCAACTTGGGTGAGAGAGCAGACTAAAGTTAAAGATATTATAAAAGTTATAAAAGAACAGGAATGGAGGTGGGCAGGCCATGTAGCAAGAATAAGGGACAACCGTTGGAGCAAGAGGCTGACTGACTGGACACCAAGAGAATGTAGCCTAAGCGTGGCAGAAAAAGGCCAGACAGGAGGTGGAGAGATGAGATAGAGAAGTTTACAGGGAAAACATGGCAAAGATTGGCTCAGTCAAGGAATTCGTGAAGGTTGGGGGAGGCCTTTGTTCAGCACTGGACTTGTAATGGCTAATGATGGTATATATATATATATATATATATATATATATATATATATATATATATATATATATATATATATATATATATATATATATATATATTTTCCATTGGAGCCGAGCGTCCCCAGTATTGGACAGAACTGGGAATTTTTAAATCTTAATAAAGTAGGGAACCCCAGGGTAGGGACCTATGAGCCTTGCGACCATGAGCCGATAGGTAGAGGGCGGTACGCTTAGTACCCTCCCAGTACAGTGCCTCGCCCAGCAGCTCTGGGATCCACTAGGATATTTAATAAGATATCTCTGGAAGTCGACTATAACATCTCTTGGTATAACAGAAGAGTGAACCTGTAATTTCAACAAGCATAACTTTGTTCGCTTTTCTCCCACCTTTCTTCCTTCTGCTGCAGTGTAATCCTATATATAAGAGTTACTGAACCTCCCAACAAGTTTTATTTTACTTTTCCAAAAGTTTAATTATGTGTATTCACAGCCGACTGACAGTTTACTGTTGTCTACAAGTAATTTTCACTCAATTATGTTGTTGGCTTAAAATATTTATCAAGAATTAGAGTCATTTAACATTCTTAGGCTGCCATGACGCAGTCAGCTGAATCAAATTATCTGATATTAGTTGGAATATAACACTCGAGTTGTCCAGATCATGCAGTGGCAGTCTCAACATTCTGGCTCCTCTGACACTTTCAGCTGAATAAAGTTGTCTTGCATTCCCAGGAATATAACACTGGAGTTATCCCGATCATAAGAGGATTAAGTGCTGTTGTAAGTAACATAGCATGGAAGAAAATGTTCACACTGGTCAGGTAGTATTCAATAGACCATTGCTAGATTTTCTGGTAGCCTTTATAGAAAGTCAACAACGAGCTAATTATACTGAGGTTATATATGGAAAGCATACTAATTGCTTTAAGCATTGCCCCCTGTGACATAAACTCTAAAGAGCTCATTAATATGTCACTGGCTTTAAACATATAAAGTGTAGTAATCACTTTAAGCTTGACCTCCTATCCAATTATGACATACGAATTAATTAGTAATAAATACATCACCTAATTTCATCAATGAGACGCGGAGGTGTGTGCTCTTTGTGCATGGGTTTAATATGGACGCTACATGAGAGTAATTAATGGCCTCAGCTGTGCATGTCAAAGTAGTGCCATAAATTTAAAATTTCATATTACGTCAATCTCTCTCTGTCTGTCTGTCTGTCTGTCTGTCTCTGTCTCTCTGTCTGTCTGTCTGTCTCTCTCATTAAATGTGTTAATTACGGTTGCAAGACAGAATTACTGAAAGAAAACTGATGATTCAATTCGTGATTTTGAGTACTCAGAACGAGTAGTGCTCCACTGGTGACGTCATAGTAAACATTTGTAAACATTTATCAAGATGTAAACACCAGCAGTTTTTATCTATTCCATGAAAATCGATGCATATTCAAGTTACTCGCCTCGGCCATCAGACATCACAAGAAAAATTTACAGTTAGTGTTTGCTATAATTATGTCAGTGATGTTCGAAAATACTGCAACTCTGAAAAAAATATATATATATATAATCAGTAATATATATTGGTGGAATTATACTCGTATATAGGCATGGAACTTTAACGTGTATGTTTTTGCGAGTTGCTTAAAAAAAAAAACGAACAAAACAGGCATTAAATGACAAAGATTCACTGTATAATAAATAGTACTCTACCCTAAGCTAACGATTCCTTGTCAAAGCTACAAACAATGTAGTGTGATTCATGCTGAGAGAGAGAGAGAGAGAGAGAGAGAGAGAGAGAGAGAGAGAGAGAGAGAGAGTGTCTTCTGTATTCACCCGTGACTAGTTCTTTTATCATTCATTTTCCTTTCTCCCTGGATACTTACAATATACTGCAGTTATTAGTTTTCATTCTTCAGTCTGTATCATCTTCATCAGCTTCACTGTTTCCCATGTTATAAATTTTCGCTTATCTACGGTTCAGAATTTTCACTATTACACTTCAGAATTGTTTGTGTTATACGTTTGTAAAAATTTTCACATGTCTGCGATTAAAAACTATCACTAGTTTTTCATTATCTGCCAAACAAATTTTATTTATCCACTTTTCAAAAATTCATGTTATAAAGGTTTCATTTATTTACTGATATGAATGTTTGAAAATAATTATTTGTTATATACGATTCAAGAAGAATTTTCATTATCAGCCAGGTTTCACAAATTTCATTTACAGAGTATATGTCAGAATTTTAAATATATTCTATAATTCAAATCTTCATCCATTACGCAGTTTTTTTTTTTTTCACGAATATGCATGTTTAAAAATGTTTCGTTTCATGTTTTTTTTATTTTTTATTCATAAGCCTACCACTAATAAGAACACCAGGTAAACAGGCGAGAATGAGTTCGATTAACATTATTTCGTCTATTTTTAGTTTTTGCCAACTTCAGGCGATTAAACTCAACTTAGAAAATAAATAAAGAAAATATTCGCACTCAGAGGAGTAAATGAAGGCTATATCTTACCAGTACATTTCATGTAGTCTCCCAGTCCCTACTAATCTGAATATCAACTTCCCCTGGTAGCAAGAATAAATATAATAACAGCGAAAGAGTGAAGACAAAGAGAAGGTAAGGGAGGGCGATGAGAAGAGATAAACGATACCGCAGGGAGAAGCAGGGAAGAAGGCAAAAGTGGAGAAAACCGATGAAGAAATTACAGAATGAGAGGAGGAAGGGTTAGGATTAAGATGAATGCCTAGAAAGGGAAGCAGATGAAGAGTGAAGGACATAAGACATAACGGAGGGGAAAAAAAGAGGCGAAGAAATTGAGAGGAGAGAGGGACAAGTGGATGGGAGAGGAGAGGAGAAGGATATGGCAGATAATGAGGAACAATGGCTAGAGAGAGAGAGAGAGAGAGAGACAGAGAGAGAGAGAGAGAGAGAGAGAGAGAGAGAGAGAGAGAGAGAGAGCAGCTTATAATTTTTCCAATATGAACTTTGGAACCTGAACCATTCATGATCGAGAGAAGTATTGGCTCACACTCTCTTCTTCTCATCTTATTTGCCTGCTTTCATGTATTCACCTTCCTCATTTCTCCACACATAGTTCATTTACCGCTTTTGCCTGCGTTATTCGTATTTCACAGCTTTCATATTCTTTTCCATTCCTCCTTTTTCAATCTATTTACATACTGTACTTAGACTTTATTCTCATCCTGCTGACCACCTTCCATCCTACTCTGTTCTTCTTTCTCATTTCTCCTTTTTCAGTTCATCTACATCGTTTCCTTATTTTGTTTTTAGCTGATTATCCAACCGTTATGTATTCTTCTTCAATTCCCCTCTTACAGCTCGTCTACTTTTTTCTCCTCATTCTTCCTCCTGTCTCATTTCCTTACCTTTATATGCTGTATTTTTCCCCCGTACTTCCCTATCTATCTATCTATTGCCAGACATCTCAATCCCGTTTGGGGTGGCCACAAACAAATCGCCTCCAAGTCGCCCTGTCCCCCGCCATTTCACTGCCCTGCTCCCAACTCACACACCCCTCTCTCATATACCTCTCCACCCCATCCCTCCATCTCATCCTCGGCCTCCCCTTCCCTCTTCCCCCCTCCACCTCACTCACATACTCTCTTCATCAGTCTTTCACCCTCCATCCTCTCCACATGGCCAAACCACCTCAGTGTGTTCCTATCGGTTCGTACATATTTCCTTACTCTTCTTCCCTTCATTTTTCCTTCACCGCGGTGTGGTGCGGTGAGGATCTGTCCCTTCTCCCTTTGGGGCTAAGATACGAATAGATGTGTGTGTTTGGATGAGTAAATTGGGAGTGTGTCGTCCTGTCTCGGCTACCTCCCTTTCTTCGGGGGAAGCAGCCTAGGTATAAAGATAACAGATAGTCATCTTATCTGCAACTTTTCTCTGCTCTTATTTACTTCATATGCCTCTAGCCTGTTTTTCATTTCTCTACTTTTAACTCTGTTAAATCCCTTCCTCAATCTTTCTCTCACCTATCCCATTTCTCATTATCATTAGTTCCCATTCTCTGCTTTTTCTTTCCTTCACTCCAACACCACAATCCCCTATCTGTTTATTACTGTTACATTTCATTCTCTTCCTTCCTTCCTCCCATACAGTCCTCTACCTTTCATTCATTCGTTCTACACTTCTTTCCTCTCTGCCTCTCTTCTCTGTTCCTCTCTAAATCTTTCCTCTCAAGAGGTCCCAAGCGCCAGCCTGAGTGAGGTGTTTACCCCAGGCAGGTATTGCCCTCGTAAACCCCATCCTCTTCTGACTCTCCCACCTCCCCTTGTCCCGCCTCTTCTGAACGGACTGAAGGGATTTCCATTGCCTGCATCCTTGACAGTGGCATTATGCTTAAGTGCACTTAAGTGCAGTTGCGCCTTTGTGTAGCTGTGTATATGTAAGTGGGTCTTTGTAATTACATTTGCCTGTTTGGGAGCACCACGCTGAAATTCACATCAGCATGTAAACCTAACTTCTTTCACGTCCTTGAAACACATGCAATCTAGTCGCAAATGCAAATGCAGATCGGCGGTGTCTTGTATTTATCATCACTCAAGATAATGGAGTAAGCGTTCCTGTACACCACACGATCAAAGCATTTTTTCCCTAAAGGATCACAACCACGAAATATTATCATCACAAGAATTTTATCTGTAATTATCTTTCGGACATTAAGTATAATTTTTAAATCACGAACTAGGCCTAGATATGATGCCAGTATCTATATACTGTACAATAAGCTACACTAAAAAGTAAAAATTTCGATCAAAGGAAAAAATCTATAACTGCACAGAATATCGCCTAAGTATAACCGCATCGTAATGATGCAAGATTTCTGTCAGCTAACTAGTAACTTTGCTATGCTATCGGGCACATCCATCATAATTCTCTTCCAGCCCTTCACTTCTCAACTCGGTATATTCCCCCCCCCCCCAGCTTGGCCTAGCTTGGCCTATCCCGCTCTACCCCATCTCATTCGTCTTCCTTATGTTTCTTCCGGAGGGCAGTTTATCTTACCAGACCGGGAGGAAAAAAAGATTAATTTCCTCCAGACAATCAGACGGTGTAAGTTACGAGGAGGTCTTTTATTCCTCATATCTCCAAATAATTTTATTCTGTTTATGAGAGATTTCTTGCTGTGAATGAGTTAATGAGGTCTATATCTAACCCATCTGATTCGAAAAATCACTGCTGATCGAAACAGAATCATTTGGAGAGCAGCATTAAATAAAATTAAAAGCGCGTCATCAGAGAGAAAGAGTTAAGATGCAGCAGGCCATAGTGATCTTCATAAATTACGTCGGGTCGAGATTCCTTCAACACTTAAATTACCTGCCTGATTGTCTTTAAGTAAATGGTGGTCCATGGCTGGAGTTTCCTTCCTTCTTCCCCAGCTGTAAGTCGTCGTCATCATCATCATCATCATCACCACCATCCTCCTCCTCCTCATGATCATCATCATCCTAACGTAATGACAGTATTATTAACGGGTAGACATGATCCATAAATAGAAAGACACGAAAAAAAAAGTAGAACTATCAACAGAGTTCCCAAAGACAGTATTCGACAACTCCATGCACACATCATTATTATCATCTGTCAATCCCCCATCTATGCCCAGACTTCTCTTGAGCATTATCCCTTGCAGTTACTTCAGTTGTCAACATTCCTTGTCTCTAGAAGAATACTTTCATCTTGCATAATTACTACTGTACGTCTTGCCAATCCAGACCCAGACACAAAGGAATATCTCTGACTATCGGACGTGTCAATGCATGAAAAGCCTTTTACTTCACCCAGTCTGCTTAACAGTGCCTGAGTTACCCGCAGAATTTGTTATAAGACGCTGAGAGTGTATGATATTTATTTATAAAGTGCCGGAAAAACACATGAGTCCATAGCTCTCAGGAAAGTCTGTGGCAAGTGAGATCTCAAGTGCTGGTAAACATATGACAATAAGATCATCTCAATTTCTCATTCGTCTCAAGTAAAGCGTTTTTCAGATACTTGACGCAGAAGCAAAGAACACTGGAAAGAGAAATTCCTTCCACAGTACATAAATAAAAACATAATAGAATTAGAAATAACAGTTTACTATCGATAAAACTTTTTGGACCAAAAGATAACCAATAAACAACTCGCTTACAAACCTCATGCGGAAGTGATAAGGAAATGAGCACCCCCCCCACACACACCCACACACACCCACACCCACCCACACACACACACACACACACACACACACACACACACACACACTATACACACATGCACGCACACGCGTACAGCTCAGAATCCTTTTAAATAGCAAAAGTCAAGTACGGTAAGTGCATGCAGCAATCAGCACCGGCCCTGCAAATGAGCAATAATGTACAACCAAGGATGGTTGTTCCAGAACTGTTTAGACACAGTTCCTTAGTGTATCGATATTTTGCCCGGTTGTGTAGGTGATATTGCCCTCTGTACGAGGTGTTAAAGAGGTAAAATGTATCTGTAAATGGAGGTGACAAGACGAAAAAATAAAGCCGGAAGAGGAGAAAGGAGTGGAAGAAAGGAAGTCGATGAGGGAAAAAATTAAGGGATGTTATAAGGACAAGATGAAGAAATAATGGACATGGGGTAAAATGGTGATGATGATGATAGCAGGAAGTTGAAGAAGAGGAGGAAGAGGGATAAAAAGGAAACTGAATGAGGAAGAGGAGACTATTAGGACATGGGAGTGGGAAGAAGTAATAATGGATGTGAGGTCACAGGATGCTGATGGTGGGAGAGAGATGACACGGGGACTATCGTTTTGTGTGCAATATCTGTGTGGTTGTCTTAGCTGGGCAACACGGGGACGAAGAAGAGAACTGGGAGGAGAGAGAGAGAGAGAAAGAGAGAGAGAGAGAAAGAGAGAATGTGTGTGTGTGTGTGTGTGTGTGTGTGTGTGTGTGTGTGTGTGTGTGCATGGAAAGTGTGTCCTTTGAATTACAGTTCATGGATCAGAATTCTGACGCTAAACAAAGATCTTGTGAGTTCCCAGAAAAGAATAAAATAAGTAAAGTTAGGCATCTCAAGAAAGAGGACATGCAAAGGTTAAAAATACAATCACCATAATCGATTTTTCAAGCAGAAATGGACAGTGGTACGTCATGTTTATCGCAGAGCAGAGAACAGATGGATAGTTGAGGAAACTGGTAACCTAGATGTAGTGGGAGAGAGACAATCATCCAGACAGAATCTGAAATGTTCATCATATATTCCACAAAATGCCAGGCTATAATGAAATAGGGGAAAAAATGATAAAAGTGAGACTGGGTCTCATTACCTGGCTATGGACTGACACAAACTAATACTAATGGTGGTGATGATGATGATGATAAACAATAATTTCATGAAGTGAAAACTTCCAGCAGATCCTTTACATTATCAGGTATTCTCATGTTCAAACAGTGCATCCGATACTTACCCTTTGCAAAACAGATGTAAACCGCCGGTCTCTGCCGTGTAGCCAACTACCTATGTTCCAATAGACACTTATTCGCGCTTCCCGATGAGTCCATTACCGGGTCTCGCTGAGCAGCAGCAGAGCACATTACCGATCACAGGAATTAATGTGTCAGCATATATTGGAGTCAGTTAAGCAAGAGGAAATTAACTCATGAGTCTGTACCTCCCACGCTCAGTTTGGCAAGACAGATAATTAACAATCATGCTCATTTCCAAATATAAAGACTTTTCTTCTCATTAACTCTCCTCCTCTTACTGGCTCCCTTCAACCTCTGTCTCTTCGCTGCACTGTTGCATTTTTATCTCTTTTCTATCGCTACTTCAATGGTCACTGCTCCTCTGAACTGTCTGCTTGCATCCCTCCACCTCTACGACGGACGCGTTGCACCCGTCTAGTAGCAAACTCTCATCCCTTTTCTGTCCAACTCTCTAATGCAAAAGTTAACCGTTACTCCCAGTCCTTCATTTATGCAACAGGTCAACTCTGGAACTGTCTCCCTCTGTCTGTATTTCCTGCTAGCTATGATCTCCAGTCTTTCAAAGGCAGTGTGTCCAGGCATCTCGAAATAATCGGATCTTGAATTTGGCTCTTTCTTGTATATATTTTGTTTTTCTCTTGGAAGGAACAGTATTGCGGGCTCGTGGCCTTTGGTTCCATCTTCATAGCATAATATATATATATATATATATATATATATATATATATATATATATATATATATATATATATATATATATATATATATATATGTGTGTGTGTGTGTGTGTGTGTGTGTGTGTGTGTATATGGAGTCACAGTGGTACAGTGTGCGTTTTTGTACACTGAAGAACAAGGGTTCGCGCCCCGCCAGGGTAATAAACTTTGGGAGTGTTCTTCTGGCTACGTACTGCTTTGGCGGGCATAAGGAGTGCTGTGGTTGAACCAGTGTCGCATACAACAAAGTATGCTTGCACCCAGTCGGCTTGCGCGAGCCGATTACACTTGGTTCACAGTCTACACACACATCCAAAGCCACTCCAACACTACAGTTACACTTACAAGCACTTCTCACCCTACATACAATCTCTACCAGACAGCCTAACCACTTACCGGTATATATATATATATATATATATATATATATATATATATATATATATATATATATATATATATATATATATATATATATATATATATATATATATATATAGAGAGATAGAGAGAGAGAGAGAGAGAGAGAGAGAGAGAGAGAGAGGTGGATAGATAGATAGACAATTGGACAGGTAGATATATGTATTGAATAAACACCGTTACACAAAATTATAGAGAGATGTGAACGGCACTGTAATGTTCTGAGAATAGTATTGTGTAGTACCGGTAGCTATTTCAACAGTACAATAATTGGCAGCTTCATATTCTGGTTAATATATTGGTGTAGCAGCTGGGACTCCAGATTTGTCACTGTACCAGTAGTATAGTTTTCTCCTGCCCTGCTTCCCCTGTTGCCTTTATTAAGTTCAACATTTGTCACACACTCACATTAGCTGCATTTCTCATTGGTAACCCTAAACACTGAGTTGCATATGTTATGATAAATTTGTTTCTTAAAATATTCTTATACTCTTGAATTTCAGCGTAAGATGTTTGGCGTCCTCAGACGTAAAGGATTATTTTTCCTGTGATCTTCAGTATCTTCAGCAGATCCTCCCAAGACGATCTCCATGCCAGGGCAACACCAGCCAAGAGATTCATACGGTAATGTCATCCTTTTATGTATAAATGTTTTTCTTCCTGAGTAATCTAACATATTCTTTGCTTTGTGCAACTTTAACTTTAATACAAACTGTATATTCTATCGTTTTTATCCATTATTGTTCAGAGATAACTTGCCGCACGTTCAACACATCATTATCATATCACATCTTTACGTCGCAACCTGAATAATCAGCAGTTTATAAATTATAATCCGTTGTGCTTTTTATTAGCTTCTGTCTTTTTTTTCCTTCCGTCTCCTCTGTATGTCCAAAATCAGTATTCTCTCTAACGACAACTTTTGTTCTCAAAATTCTCCTTGCAGCTCGCTTGAGCTCTTCTCATTCGCCCAGGCTATTGAAACTTGCAAGGCATGATTGGAGTCTGCAACCTTACTGCGTGCTTGAAGTTAATGGAAGTGACGAAAGGCACTGAAACCCATCTCTGTTATAGTTTCCAAACAGGCATCCATTTCTCCTACGTTACTTCTGCCATAACACTACGTTCAGCACCGCAATACACTCTGGCCTGCCTGAACTTTGGCCTAATGGCGCTGTTAGGAGGTGCTACGACCTCGGGTTGGCATCAACTGCACTCGTGAAAATTACAGGAGAAACCTCGAGTCCGTTAGATCAAGTCGGGTTAACGCCTTCATTCTGGTGACGTAGTTTTCTATCATATTCTTGCTACCACCAGGAAATTTTGCTCACAAACTTCTCGGACTGGGAGGGTTACTATACTCTATTTTTTTCCAGCTGATGATTCACTTTAGTGAATGTGGCACCTGCGCACTCTTTTCATACCTAAAGTATCATATTGACAAAAAATAATTGTGCCTTATATTCCAATTCTCATAAATGCAGTTTTGCATTGTCATTGTACTATACAAACAGACATGAAACGAGTATGTATCTGTTCTTCACCCAAACGCACAATGAATTTGAGGAAGTTGACTTTGAATTGAAATATTGATTGTTGTAAAAGGTACAGAGTTGTTGCATCTTCCTATATTTTTTAAGAAATAAATGCCTTTGGCTGGGTAAGTGCAAATGAAAGGTATCTTAATATTTAGGCACTTATTACATTAGACAATAGTACCATTCTAAGTAAATTAACAGTTTGTCAGTGGTAAAGTGGAGAAAGTGGGAAGGCGAATGGAACAGTCGCTACAGAGGAGGGGGGGACACGAGATACGGCCGGACGGGAAAAACAAGTTGTCTCACAATATGTCAGACTTTATTATGGATTACACCTATTCCATTGCTTCCATAGCTTCGCCCATATTATGCGTAATTACATATATTTAATTATTAATTAGATATGCAACAACGCTACCTTTTACAACAATAAATATTTCAATTCAAATTCAACTTCCCCAAATTCACTGTCCGTTTGTGTGAAGCACAGATACTCGTTTCATGTCTGTATGTATAGTACAATGACAATGCAAAACTGCATTTATGAGAATTGGATTATAAGGTACAATTCTTTTTTGTAAATATGATACTTCAGGTATGAAATTGAAACCAACCAATCACGCGGCAGGAGTGCGCAGGTGCCACATTCACGAACGTGGATCATCAGCTGGAAAAAATCGAGTATAGTAGGCCTCCAGTATGATGACGCACTTGTCATCTTATTCATCAAAATCTCCGGCAATTTTACTCAGCTTAGAAAAGTTTTGAACTGGAGGGTTCAGAAATAGCTTTCATAAATCGGTTCATTACTAGATATCTTTACAAAACTGAGTAAAATCGTTTGGAGGTACCACAACTGCAAAAGGACAGCAGTCTGGGTTGTGAAGATCAGTTTGGGCTGAAGTGGGTCAGGTTTGGTCAGCTGGGTATGTGGTGATGGATGAATCTGTCATCGTCACTCTTTTCTTGTCTCATGTATCACCTCCACTCATTGTGTCCTTTTTATGCCGTCTACATTTCTTCCTCTCCCTTCATCCCTGTCATTTTCAAACGTTCTTTGTCGCTTTTGTTTAATTTTCTCTTCTGTTTCTGTCATATATTTAGTCCTTTTCATTTTCCTCTTCTCCTTCAAGTCCGTCATTTTCACACTACACCTGCTTCTCACGTATGACTTTCCCTTCTCATTCCCTTCATATAATTAATCCCTTTCCATGTACACCCTAAGTCCTTTATTCCATTCACTTTCACACCATATTATTGTCTCAGGCTCTGACGAGCAGCCTATACATGGTGCCTCTTAGTACCCTGGGTGAAGAGAAGCAGCTGCGACGTCCACTCAGGATCTAAACCTCCTCATAATTATTTCCCTGCACCTCGCCGTGGCGAAGGACCCTGGTCCGGCTCTAGAGAGGGTGGGGAGGGAGGGTGTCCTTGCACAGTGTATGTAATGCACTGTACCTACAAAACGGACCTATAGAAGCAATTACTTACCTGTGATTGATGTATGCTTGGCTAGATTGATCTAGGTGAAACGACAAAAACAACAATAACATATACTCCTTTCCCTTCTTCCTCCCTTCTTTCACGTCTCTGCTTCTTGTATTCCTGTCTCCTTCAGTCTCCTCGCACAGCCAACAGACTGCTGCTGATATTGACATTGTGACTCTGTGTCTGTTTACAATCTGAGGAGTAGACTGTAGCACCAGTCGAGCAGGGCAGTACTCCCGAGGTGGATGGAAATGACAGGGAGAGCTGGAGCTTCCGTTTCATCAGCCCTCAGGACTAGTTCCTGACCATCCCCCTTTGCTGAACTTTTTCAATGACTCAGTTATACAGAGAGTAGGCCAGCATGCTCTCCAGTACAAATTTCTCTATCTACACCAAACTACATGCACAGTACACACTACACTTCCTATTCAAAATTTATCTCAAAATGGGGTCTCTTTACCAAGCCTCGGAGTCCCCAGGGGGGGGGACCATAAATGCCCCCACCATCCGCCCCTCTCCCGGTGATGACTCGAGGTGCCTGGAACCACTGTCTGACTCTCTTCTTCTTCATTTCTGCAACATTCGCGGCCTTTCCTCTAACTTTCGCTCTGTTGAGCACCACCTCTCCTCCTCTAAACCTCACCTTCTTTTTCTAACTGAGACTCAGCTGTCTGAGGCAACTGACAGCAAACCCTTTTCTGTATCCTCCTACTTTCTCTATACTCATTTCAAAGCCAAAGGTGGCTGTTGTGTATATATACGCAACGACTTATCTTGCTCTCGTGTTCCTGAACTCGATTCTTCTGAATTCTCTACACTCTGGCTTCGGCTTTCCTGTCATTCTCTGACTAAATATATCTGTGCTGTTTACTTATCCCCTAATTCTACTGACTATCAAAAATTCTTCAACTATCTTACTTCTACGATGGAACACATTCTATCCATTTCTCCTTTCTCTGAAATCTCCATTCTAGGAGATTTCAATGTTCACCACCACCTTTGGCTCTCCTCTCCTTTCACGGATCCACCTGGTGAACAAGCCTACATCTTTTCTATCCTTAATGACCTAGAGCAGCTTGTACAGTACCCTACCCGTATCCCTAATCGCCTTGGAGAGAGCTCCAACATACTTGACCGCTTCCCTACAACTAATCCTTCTGCTTACTCTGTTAATCTTTTCTCTCCGTTGGGCTCCTCCGATCACAACCTTATTACCTTAACCTGTCCTATCACTCCGGTACTGCCTGTGGACCCTCCAGGGAAACGTCGTCTATGGCATTTTGGAGCCGCGGACTGGGAGGCCCTCAGGCAGTACTTCTTTGATTTTCCCTGGAATGATTATTGCTTCCATGGCCGGGAGCCATCGGAGTGTGCCTTGTGCATTACGGAGGTTATTCTCTCGGGCATGGAAGCATACATTCCTTTCTCATATCCTTTGACTAACGCAAGAAAACCTTGGTTTAATCACGCTTGTTCTAATGCTGTCCGCAACAAGGAGAGGGCCTACAAAAGGTACCGGAGCCAACCCACCCCTGAATCACATCATCTTTACGTTTCTGCCCGGAATCGTGCTAAGTCTGTTCTTCGCTCTACTAAAAATAATTTCATCCATACTAAATGCTCTCAACTCTCCAACTCGAATTCTTCCCGCTCCTTCTGGCACCTTGCCAAAAATCTTTCTAACAACTTTACCTCATCATCCTTCCCTCCTCTTTTCTACTCTGATGGTTCTGTAGCTATTTCGTCTACTGATAAAGCAGATCTCTTTGCACAGACTTTCTCCTCCAATTCCACCTTAGACGATTCCGGTGCTGTTCCTCCATCACTTCCCCCCTCTGACTTCCTCATGGCTGACATTAAAATTTCTTCAGTTGATGTATTTTCTGCCATCACTGGCCTCAGTACTAACAAGGCATATGGGCCTGATGGGGTCCCTCCTGTTGTTCTCAAGAACTGTGCTTCTGTGCTTACACCCTGCCTAGGCAAACTCTTTCGCCTTTGTCTGTCAACTTGTACCTTTCCTTCTTGCTGGAAGTTTGCTCTCATTCAGCCAGTCCCAAAGAAGGGTGACCACTCCCAACCCTCCAACTATCGTCCAATTGCTTTAACGTCCTGTATTTCAAAAGTTTTCGAGTCAATTCTTAATAGAAAAATTTTAAGGCATCTTTCTTATCACAACCTTCTTTCCGATCGTCAGTACGGATTCCGTCAGGGACGCTCCACTGGCGATCTTCTCACCTACCTTTCAGACTCCTGGTCATCCTCCTTTCGGGACTTTGGCGAAAGCTTTGCCATTGCACTTGACATCTCAAAGGCTTTCGATCGAGTCTGGCATAAATCTTTAATTTCCAAACTGCCCTCCTACGGTTTCTATCCTTCTATCTGTGCCTTCATCGCTAGCTTCCTTTCTGGTCGTTCTTTAACCGCTGTTGTTGACGGCCATCGTTCTTCTCTTAGATCTATCAACAGTGGTGTTCCTCAAGGCTCTGTCCTATCACCAACTCTCTTCCTTTTATTCATCAATGATCTTCTAAGCTGTACATCTAACCCTATCCACTCATACGCTGATGACTCCACCCTTCACCTTTCCATTCGGTTCCCGCAACGCCCATCTCAACAGTTACTTCAACAAACAAGGGATGAGGCTATGGCACACCTAATGTCTGACTTGGCTCGTATCTCTGACTGGGGTAAAAATAATATGGTTGTTTTTAATGCATCTAAGACTCAGTTCCTACACCTATCAACCCGACAAAATCTTCCACAGGTATACCCACTAATGTTTAATAATATTCAGCTTAATCCTGCTTCATCCTTGAACATGCTTGGGGTTTCATTTACTCGGGACTTATCTTGGAAAGATCATATTACATCTCTTGTAAAATCTGCTTCAAGAGATTGGGTGTGCTAAGCCGACTCCGCTCTTTCTTTACCCCTGCACAATTGTTGACTCTATACAGGGGTTTTATCCGCCCCTGTGTGGAGTACAACTCTCATGTGTGGGGAGGCTCCCCACATACAGCTCTTCTCAGTAGGGTGGAGTCAAAGGCTTTTCGTCTCATTAACTCTCCTCCTCTTACTGACTCCCTTCAACCTCTGTCTCTTCGCCGCACTGTTGCATCTTTATCTCTTTTCTATCGCTACTTTAATGGTCACTGCTCCTCTGAACTGTCTGCTTGCATTCCTCCACCTCTACGACGGGCGCGCAGCACCCGTCTGGCAGCAAACTCTCATCCCTTTTCTCTCCAACTCTCTAATGCAAGAGTTAACCGTTACTCCCAGTCTTTCATTTATGCAACAGGTCAGCTCTGGAACTGTCTCCCTCTGTCTGTATTTCCTGCTGCCTGTGATCTCCAGTCTTTCAAACGCAGTGTGTCCAGGCATCTCAAAATGATCGGATCTTGAATTTGGCTCTCTGTTGTATTTTGTTTTTCTCTTGGAGGGAACTTACTGTGGGCTCATGGCCTTTGGTTCCTTCTTCCTCGCATAAAAAAATAAAAATAAATAAATCAGCGTGAGCAGGACAAGTGGCCGGGCCGCACAATACTGGCATACGGAATCTGAGATGCCAGGAACACGGCTGACAGTCAAACAATATGGCAACATAGACAACACGGCGACACTGCCACGTAAAGCCAAAGATATTTTTTATATATTTTAAAAGAATCAGGATTTTTCAAACTAAGAGAGAGGTTTTAAAGCTATCTCAAAGGGGTTTGCACATAAAAGGTGCAGGCTTTTTGTAGCGACCGGTGAAACCCAAGCGAAAAGTCCTGTGTACGTGGGTTACAAGAGATCTAGCCAAATTGAATCTTTACTGAATGAGATCTGAGAAAAGCAAAACAACTTGTTTTGTAAGTGGGGAGAACAGGCGAGAGGCAACAAGGCTGAATCTAATCAACACCAGCACACTAAAAAGAGCGACAGGAAAAGTCTAAACTGAGCTGGAAAAATATACGTAAGTCCGAGGTAAAAATGAGAAGAGGGAAAAAGTGACCTGTGGAGGGTGACAGATGTGATGATCAGATGACTGGAGTGAGTGGAAGAAATAAAAGGATAGAGAGAGAGAGAGAGAGAGAGAGACAGTACACAGGAGTACATAAGAAGTATAGATAACAGGAGGCCTATTAACCCATGATGAGGTTATCTATTGAAATAAATTGGTAATTCTGCTAGGATCTAACCAACATGTAAGATAAAGGATCGAAAACAGGAAGCCATTCCCACTTGCCATACCATCTATTAAAACCGGCAGGAAAAAAAAAATACGCACACACACACACTATAATATATATATATATATATATATATATATATATATATATATATATATATATATATATATATATATATATATATATATATATATATATATATATTAATGCTTAGCAAAATAACTAACAATGAATGTAGTAACAAAATCTCCTCCTCCTCCTCTTCCCCCTCCTCCTCCTCTTCTTCTTCTTCTTCTTTTCTTCTTCTTCTTCATCTTTTCTTCTTCTTCTTCTCCTCTGTGTATCCGTCTCTCAGTCCTCTCTTCCACCACACTCTGTTTTCCTCTTTTCTCCCACTGTCTCATTTTACCACTTTAGGAACTTTTACCCGAAAACCGGTTTCGGATTTTTCTGGCTGTGTGTGTAATGAGTTGGTGTGTCGGGTGATGGCTGGTGGCTGGCAAGAGGCTTTAAGTGTTGACCCCAGCCATTTTATGGTTAGATTAGGTTAGGTTAGGTTGGTTTATTTTAGGTTAGTTGGGTTAGGTTCATAATGTTGATGGATGATGACCAAGTAGTAGTAAATATTTTAACCTCAGTTACTCCACTCAGGAATGTTTGTGGTAGCTATTAACTGTGTCAAAAACTTCCCATGCTGTCAGTGCCACAATGTGGTACACTACATACAGATACGACAACGAATAAAGACTGCGGAATACATTTCTCTTCATCCATATCAATTATGTTAACCAAAAAAAAAAAAAAAATGATTACATGCCCTTCTGGAAAGGAAAGTCTGTTCAATTTCGTCCAGGAATTAGTTGATAAGAGCGAAGTTCAACAGGAAATAATAGTACGGAAGCAGAAGCCAGAGATATATTAAATTTAACTTTTAATATCAGGGTCTAAAAAAAGACATTCAAACGTGCTCTTCCAGTAAGGACAACATTTTCAATTTCAATCCAGAATTAGAGCATCTGAGTGAGTGTAAAGGTTTGCTGAGAATTGCTTAGTTTCCATTTTGCTTCGAGAAACGTCAGACAGTTTTGAGATGCTTGATATCTATCTTTATCTATCTATCTATGTCTCTATCTATCTATCTACTGTATATACATTTATATATGAATATTGGACATGACAATGTATTATCAGTGAGTTTCCGAGATATTATTTGTTCCACGTCAGAGGTCCTTTGAAATGAGATATTTATCTGATATTTTGCCTAGGAGATAAAAAAAAAAAGTCATTAGATGTAAACCTGTGGTAGTACTGGTTCTACACCTGGCGACATGTCACTTAATACAAGCTGGCCCACATAATGTCGGATTTTTTTTTTTTATATAGCAAGTTTAAAAGGAATCAGGATTTTTCAAACCAAGAGAGAGTTTTCAAAGCTATCTCAAAGGAGTTTGCACATAAGGGATGCAGGCTTTTTGTAGTTACAGGTGAAACTCGAGTGAAAAGCCCTGTGTACGTGGGCCGCAAGAGAAGATCCTGCCCAATTGATTCTTTACTGAATGAGGTCTGAGAAAATCTAAACAACATGTTCTGTATGTGGGGACAACAGGCGAGAGGCTACAATGTTGAATTTCATCGACACCAGCACCGTAAAACGAGAGACAGGAAAAGTCCAAATTGTGGTGGAAAAATGCACAATAGTCCGAGGTATAAATGAGAAGAGGTGAAAATGACTCTTGAAGGGTGACAGACGTGATGATCAGATGACTGGAGTAGGTGGAAGAAATAAAGTGAATAAGAGAGAGAGAGAGAGAGAGAGAGAGAGAGAGAGAGAGAGAGAGAGTGTGTGTGTGTGTGTAGTGAATCAGGGCCACCGTCAGATTTTATACGGCACCAGATTAATACTTTTCAGGTTCATGTAACATGCTTCCTATTTAGTTTTCAGATGATTATTTCTAACAGTTGCGTTTAAAGAAATATTATATGGAACTCTGGGCACACACGAGACAGTCTGTAATGAAGGAGGTAATGATGATGATAATGATGATGACGATGATGATGATGATGATGGTGTACTATTTTGGTACGCAAGAGTCATGCCAGGATAGATATTGTTGTTCTATTTTCCCTCCACCAGTCAACACAAGTTAGTTTTGAACCTCAGCTTATTTTATAATTTCTGATGGATATAATAAGTAGCAACATCCGTTAACTGATGACAGCAATTCACGGTCCTAGTTCCATGGAAAAGAAAAATACTGTATATTAAAGGACTTAAACTTTTCTGGGCAAATTTTTGAACAAGTATGTAATTGCTGTCAGTAATCCGGCGATTATACTTTAAAATGACTGCAGTAATATGCTGGTAGATGTAACTCTCTCTCAGGCTCCTATGACTCACTCTTAGCTATAAAATTACGTCTTGAGCAATCTGGAACAGATTGCTGAAGCTGCCTCAACTCATGCTTTATTTTTTTTTCCTTCATGTTCTTTATTTCCGCTCACCACTTAGAGTCACCCATGTCCTTCATCCTCCGTCTCCCATCTCCTCCCTTTCTTCCAATTAAATTTTAATCCATCTTGCCTGCATCACCGGCTCCTCTGACTTACCAAAGTCATCAGAGTCTGATTACCTGTGCAGCTAATTGTCAATATCTCTCTGATTACTTTTTTATGCCTTAAAAATCTGCCAGCAATCAAGGTATTTATATCATCCATCAGTATTTTCTACTTTTTTATCCTCATCTACCATTTTAATGCAATAATGAAAGAACTCAAGCAATATTGCAAACCAATATTGTCTCACGCAAGCAGAACTGCAAAAGTAGGCCTATTATCCCATATCAGTATGGACTCTTTCCAGATGCGTGAAGCAATGGTCCAGAACATTTGTGCCCACATCCTAGCTGGTAAAGGAGACTTCGTAGCAACTCTTCAGCAGTTTATTTTCCGTTACTCACTCTTCTCCACTTGTAAGCTATTAAGGATTGGACGAAAAAAATCCAGCAGTCCCTTAGAATCTCGACCCGATGCATGCAAGCCATCCTTCTCCCCGTGTGGCCCCCTCTCCACAATTACCCTGATTGTGGTATATTGAGCAGTCGCTATACACACACACACACACACACACACACACACACACACACACACACACACACACACACACACACACACACACACACACACACATATACACCATATACATATATCTATCATTCTATCCATCAATCTATCTGTCTATCTATCTATATATCTATTATGTTCAACCGTTCTAACTGTATCATTACCCATTTCACTACGATGGTGTACAATTCTGGTGTAATGATGCTGTACATATCTTTCATATACCTTTCTTCTAGGGGATGGCGCTCGTAAGCTAAATATAGTCTTTCGGTACAAGCAAGAAAACCTATCTCTATATCTGACCTTACTGAAGAGGTTAAAAATACTGCAACGACTCACCCAGAAATAATCGTTCACAAACAGCGAGCAACATTACTCGTAGATTCAGATTCTGATATGTTTCACCCGCCAAGGATAGAATTAGTCGTACGAATGTGCATGGAATGTACAACATATTCAGAGCAAATAAAAAGTTGCTAATGCTTTTTACAAATTCCTCACTAGCTGTGCCAAGATTCTTTTTTAAAAAATTGCGTGAGAAAAAAATAATCTATATATATATATATATATATATATATATATATATATATATATAATATTTATATATATATATATATATATATATATATATATATATATATATATTTCCAGTTTATTAAAAGTCACACACAGCATCATTGCTTAATATTCTCTCTTTACCAGCCGCGAGTTCCTCTCTCTCATTTTCAGTTCCCCAGCGAACTTCATCTTTGCTGGCGCTCCTCGTAATTAAAACAAATCGAGTTGTGGGATGGAGGCCCCAGAGCTAATATGAAGAGCACGTGCCCACATCTGTGTGTGTGTGTGTGTGTGTGTGTGTGTGTGTGTGTGTGTGTGTGTGTGTGTGTGTGTGTGTTGGCTTGTGTCTGTGCCTATATCTAAGTAGGCCAATGTGTCATTTCCCAGCCGTTTCTTTGCCTTTGCCTGTGCCTGAGTCTGTGCTTGAGTCTGTGTCTGTGTGTCTGCCTTTGTGTGTGTGACTTCTGTGCATGTGCCTGTGTCTGTTTTGAGTGTGCCTGAGTTTCTGTCTGCCTTTGCCAGTGTCTGTGTCTGTGCGTGTATGTTGTATGTCTATAGGCTACCTTCTTAATCTGTGCTTTGGGACTCGGATTTAACACACGAAAATAATGTTTTCTACACAACCAGTTTCAGTTCGGCAGACTCACAGAGGGGAGGGGGATGTGTGCGGACAGGAGGTGGGATGAGACGGCAGGAGACAGACAAGCAATCTGGTAGGGAGAGAAAGGAAACTGACGGAGGGATAATTGGAGGAAACTGCCAGAGGAAAGCATGGGAAGATGAATTGAATCTGGAAGAAAGATGACAGGCATGAGACAATTGTAAAAGGGTAGAAAGTAATTAGTAATAAACTAGCAGAGATATCCGACGTTGCCAGGGTAAAATCCTATGATCCTGCATACTGGTATTGCCTGGGATCCTGGATGGCCACTTACCCTGTGGGAGACGACCCCAGGGGTTCCATTTTACCCACGGAGCCTTATTTTTCTCCTATGGCCCATTTCTCCAGGGATGTATTCTCCATCGACTTATTTCTAACAGAGACCTACAGTATTTTACTATTACCCACCCACCAACCAACCCTGCCCACTCACAGCACCGGCCTAGCCCACTCTGTAGGAAATAATGATAGGTTTTGATGGAATAAAAACTCTACGAATACTCTACGGAAATTCGCTACCATGTTTTCGTCATGTTGATTATTTGTAATTAGTTCTAATACCGGGCATCAGGGGCAACACTTTAAGAACTGTGATGTACACAATTATATTCGCGGTAAAAACTTATACCTATTTTAAAGCTGTTTAGAGTTTACAGGTATTTACAACCTCCTCGATTTCCACAGAGGACGGATAGACAGACAGAAAGAAAAACTCTCTCTTTTGTATTCATATATATACGGATACGTCGATTAGGGAAAACAAGAGAACTAGGAAGAAGACACACGAAGATGAAGAAGGTTTGGTTGTAATGCCTTTCGACTAAAAGCGGGTCAGTAAGGCAGAAAGTCGATTTTTGCTAAAGCTCAGTGTTCACCCAGAATGCCACATTCGGGTTCCCACTTGTTATGTTGGGTGAATAGCGAGAAGAGGGGAAGCAAATATCGTCCCACAGTCTGACCGTCGCCAGGTTCGAACTCGGGGGTTTCTAACTGCAGATTGGATGTGCTAACAATTAGATCACCGGTTCACCCAGTTCTTGGTCATGATGGGGTAGGTTGGCAATGGCAGTACATGGGAAGGTTAGTGGTTGATCTGAACAGGGTAGCGGTAAATGGCAGGCAGTGGTTGGCCACACTGTCACTCAGATGACAAAACCGCTAGACCACCAGGCACCTCATGATATGTAAATACACAAACGAGTACATCCAATACTGCATACAATACAGTATAGTGGTAAACGCAGTATTTCGGGTTCATTTTCGATTCTCTCTCTCTCTCTCTCTCTCTCTCTCTATGGGAGGTCGCAAGTTCGAGCCTCGCCCGGGCTACCGTTGCCGGGAGGGTGCTCCCTCTGTGTGGCCTTAGTTGCCTAGCTCGGGGAATTCATTTCTCCATTTCTGTGTGTGTGTGTGTGTGTGTATCTGTCTGTCTGTCTGTCTCTGTCGGTTTGTCTGTCTGTCTGTCTGTCTGTCTGTCTGTCTGTCTCTCTCTCTCTCTCTCTCTCTCTCTCTCATAGTTAGTCTGAGTCTGGACTAAATCCTGTGTACGTTTTAGTCGCGTTTTCACACTGAAAACTTTTACTGGTATCGGTTTTCTATAATCCGAAATACCGTTTAAACGTCTGGTAGACTTATGTTAGTATTACACTTTTCGAGAGGCTTGTAAGTTGATTTTTTTGTTATCTAAATGGAAAGTTGCATTACTTGTTCTTTTGGGGAATCTTCTCTTGAACTTTCTCTGATTATACCATCTTATGTATTAGTCAAGTCACATCAAAATAAATACATAAGAACACAGTTATTTCTGTTCAACAGTGTAAATTGAAATATCTATGAATTATGAACTAACAACTTGAAATAATGGAGATCCTCACTGCTGACAGCAGTATTTTCACTAACTGTTAGAAATGACTTTGTTTGGCAGGTGTAACTCAGATGCATTTATAAAGTATAACACAAACGTAATATGTAATGGTCATTAGGATTCTGGGTTGAAACCATGACTTCGGAGGCTTGAATGATTTGTGGATGATTGTGTGACAGTTTTCCTTGTTTATGGATTCTATTTTACCTAGCCTTTAGGCGAGGCAAGGGGAAATGATGATGATGATGATAACCTTTCTTGAGGCACTTAAGAGAAAGTCCTACCTACACAATAGTGAATTTGAATTATGGCATGATATAATCCTCGAGAGAAAAAATATTGAGGTTCAAGAAGCATATTTCGAAAATTTGTGAAATAATTTAAATGTGCAAAAAATACATTTAATTTCTCAGATTGAAAAGGCTTTTTAAGACTACCTTCGATCGTATCATTTCGAAAATTCCTTCCTAACAAAAGGAAAATCATCTAGAGGCGGAAATCGCAAAATAAAACTAAGCGTCACTGTAATGAAGGAATTAAGCTGCCGACCCCAGAAATCAGTTCTTAAGAATGCTTTCCTCCCAGCTCACTCCTTTCCATCCTATTTTTTTCATGTTTTTGTTCCTTTTCCACTTACTATTTTTAATCCTTCTTAGTCCCTTCCTTAGAGGCTGCTTCCTGGTCTTATTCTTTATCTTTTAGTCCTGACTACTAACCAATCCACTCAACTTTCACACATCGTCCACAGGGGTCTTATCTTCATTCTTCCAGAGGTCATTCTTCTTCTCTCTAACCCTCCCACCCTATAGTTCTGTCGTCCTACGGTCTTGCTGGCCTTTTCACCAAACTTCTCTCTCATCTTTCAATCTCTTTCCCTTCCCTTTTTAATTTCCTTCCCCTTTTCCTTCTTTCACTCCTCTTTCTCTCTCCATCCTTCACCTTCTTTTCTCCCTTTTTTCCCTTTCGCTCTTATTCCTCTCCACTTTCTCTCTTCCTCCGTCCATCATATCCTTCGCCCTTCCCTCTTACGGCCATGTCCTAACATCAACTTTTCTCATCAACTGTTTTATGCTTCCATATCCTCTGCCTTTCCCTCATGTTCCTCTCATTTTCCTCGTTTTTTCCTTCATTCCTTCGTTCCCCTTACCTCATTTCCTTTCTTCCTCTCTCCTTCAGTTTTAATATTTCTCTCCTTTATTCTTTTGTCGTCTATACTGTCTTCCCATTGTCGCTTCTCGTTGCCGATATTTTAAATACAACGCTGATTACGTTTCTTTCTTCCTCATCTGCTCCATTGCTTAAACCAGATACATGAACGTCAGGCGTGTCAGGGATTATTAATAACACAAATTAAGAAGAAGTAAACCGATACAGTTAGATATAAATATGTGTTTGGATTATGGCGCTTATCAAATGACATAATTTATAGATATATCATAAATATACATATACAGACACATTTATTCTTTTCTAAGATATCCCCTATTGTGTTTGCACCATTTTATCTGTGTGTGTGTGTGTGTGTGTGTGTGTGTGTGTGTGTGTGTGTGTGTATACGGATGTGATGGAGACTAAACTAGTGTTTTTTTCTTACTTGTGGTGGTTGCGTTGTACCATTTTTGTTATACTGGCTGTGTGGGTAACTGAGCAGCTTGATGGATGGCATCGATTTAGACGCTCTTCTATTTCCCACACCTGCACACGAATCCACAAACACCCACAGCCATAAATTCCAGGCCATTGCACGTTTACTTTGTGTGTTTTAATTACTCACCTTGTAAGAAAAAGCAAGTAATTAGTACAGAAACGAGAACACACTCCTCCACACGCAGGCACCAACACCCACAACCATAAATTCCATCTCAGTACTCGGCTTCAACAGCTAACTCAGGCGTTCGAGTGTTTATTTCCTTTTTTCATTAAGTTTAAGTAGTTGATAAGTAAGGAGAAAAAATGCTCATGCTCCTCTATTTACCACGCATCCATATGAATACACCAAGACCCACGCACGTAAATTCCACCTCAGTGCATGACCTTTCCTTTGTTAATTTTAGTCCTTCTGCAGTTTACTCAGCAATTAGACAAGGAAGTAATAGCATGTGTGCAGAAAAAACACTTATATTTCTTTGTTTACGACGCATGCACTCGAATACAACAACACCCCCACTGATAAGTCACCTCAGTACATGGTACCGTAATGATTAGTTTTGGGCCTTCTTTGATTTACTCACTTTTGGTTTTCTCGGTATTGTCATGATAAAACGAATATCCACATGCATAAAATCTGGTACATTATGTGCGGTCAACATAGTCGGATACGGTGTTTTTCAAACTGATCGGCCGTTCTGATAAACCTAATCAAATTACGTGAGCGGAGACAAACGCTTTGCATGTTTACAAGGCGTTTACAGGCGTACTCACACAACTACAGCAAATCTATACTTTTCTTTCTTTTTGTATGTACAGGCGTTTGGCATGTTTAGATCTTGCTCAGGTGCTGAAGGGGACGCCTTAACGTGCATCAGCTCCTTTCCACTCCCATGAAAGGAATATGATGGACTGTCAGAAAAGGGCAACTTCAATCTGCAATCCACCAGGTTCACGTTCAAATGAAAGTGATATAAATAACAGACAAGAAATGCAGTATTTAAGTGCAGTAAGCAAAATATATCCGCTCTGGGCAATGTGACAGAAAGCTTCCTCAGACGACGAAAATACACCTCTGAAACTGATCGACTGAAGTTCCGTGACTGATGCTTGTATTCTGAGTGGTTTTGGAGATTTTGTAATACCCATTTAGCGATTTATTCTATACATTGCACCTCAATATTTTCCTGTATTTTGTTAATGGCAGCTGCCTCGGTAATAAAACAACATAAATAACACAGAAAAGAATGTTAAGGTGTACGTCATATGCAAAATCCACAGCTAGGAAAGAGGTGCAGTGAACCTTTTTATGCCACTGGAATATGAGCCTAACACGCAAACCATTAAAAAAAAAAAAAAAAAAAAAAACTACCACGACACAACCGGTCATCCACAAATCCACCATCTTGCCTAATTCAAAGTGTTAACAAAGTAAAATAAGGAGATCTTGCGAAATGGTCCCTGAGATGCAAGCCAAATTTAAAGAACATGAAGTGATAAAACAAGAGTTACAGGAATATGGCATGTGAGACAGGCAAGGAAGGAAAAGAACTACTAGGAACCATGGACTCGACATCATAATTATCATTAGTAGTCATCTTAACCCTAATAATTATCCACCTAAAATAAAAGTGGTGTTAAGTGAAGCGACAGCTCCCAGTCCCATAGCAATTACACCTGACACTGAAGAATTAGAAGCAGCAATAATAACATAGATAATAAGATAAAAGAGATAATAAATAGTAGAGGTATTATGTGACAGTTTAAGTGAATCGCTTCAATACGAGGACCTCTTAACCATATATTTAACGCCGCCACTAGTTTAATCTTGAATTCTCCCGTCTAAACTGGCAATCCGGGATCGTTTGGTTGCATACCTAATATGTTTCCAATTACTCCAGCGCCTCCCCTTCTTGTGCAAGGTCGTGTGTTGTGTTGTTTAATGATTGTTACGCATACCGCACCACTCATCAATGATACCATTCATTAGGGGCAAAAGAGATCACAAGTGACAATGACAACAGAGAAATGGCGGAAGAGACAGGGTATCAAAGGACACTGGTGGAATCAAAGCTACAAACCATACAGAGGCACATGATTCACTCAGCACTTAAAGCCATCCAAGGAAGCACACTGTATTTGTTACTCAGGCTTGCTATTATCGCCAGAATGTAACAGTGCGGGGTGCCAGTAACTCAGTCATTATTTATTGGATATCCATAACTGGTGCACTCCATATCCACTGCCAGTGTGTATAACTACTTAGTCCGTTAACGTAATTTTTTCTTCTAATATTACTACTAACAGGCCATATTATTCAAGTTAGGGGAGACATCTTGTAATAAATAAGGTTGATGGAAGATTTATATGACCTTTAATGTTCGTAACGTCTCTCCTACAATGGATAAGCTTTACCTAGTGGCAACAAGTATTGAACGAGTTATGTTGAAGAAAGTTTGTAAATACAGACCCTGGGTCTCAGTCATAGATAATCAATATTCATAAACAGTTCAGTACATACCCACAGCCTCTAATGAGGGGCTCATGCTTCACTAACATACATGAAAGGAATAAGGACAGAGAGACCTTTGATGTTTAGTGCATCATAAATCATAAATAGTGCCTCTTACTAATGCCATAATGTCATAAACTGCGACGGATAATGCCTCAACATGCCGTTTGCAGTTCACAGAATCGCATGCCATAGAGGGAAATTATTTTAATTCCATGCCAGTTACAAAGGTATTATACATATAATATTAGCTATTCTATGAAATACAGGTAATAGCGTTCTGTGAAAATTCCAGTACCGGTATCTCTTGTCAGTGCAAGGTGAAGAGACAGAACCTTTTTTTCAGTCTAGGGGAGACATCTGGTGGCCAAGAGGTTATTGATATGTTTCCACGTCTAGGTCTAACAGCTTGATTAATATCGTATTAATTCTATGGCAAACCAAGTACAGTAATGGACTAGCCTTTTCCTCGAATCACTCTGGAAGTGCAGTATTTTTTTCTCTTCCAATGAGCTGTAATTATCTTCAGCTTAATTAGTGGCACATTTTCTTTTTGTCACTCCTCCTACCCGTGTAACGTTCCCCATATCTCACTGAAAATAATATACTTTATATAATGAGCTATGATTATCGTCATGCACACCGGAGAGTCTGATGGCCAGACGGAGGGTGAGTGGCACAAATTAGGAAGACAAAAAGTTTTTAACCCTTGTATTAACTCCTCCACGCATTGCCTGTCTTCGTCTCACTTGAGAAGCCCCTGAGACGGACATAATGCAAATGGTAAGGACGAAAACAGTTTACCTCATCAGACGCGCAACTATTTTTGTGGCATACAACTTATTTCATTTCAGCTCATGACACGGAATTTTTTAAAATATGTATAATTATCATTCGTTCTCCCCCATGACTTTCTTTTTTCACGCCATTATTTCTTTACTTTTATGGTAATATACTACAGATATCTTGGTAATCAGTCTTTTTTTTTTTTCCTTTTTACGCATCCTTGTACTGTACTTTCTCCGCTTCTCTTCCTTGTTTTCAGGTTCCACTGCTGTAAGTCATTTTTCTTTCTGTCTGTCGCATCTCTGTACTGTAGCTCTACAGTATGTCAGGGGTTTCCACCCTTTTCCTTGTCATCCCCCACATTTGCCAGAAAATCTATAATGACAAGGAGTGACAAGGTATATGGGAGACGGGGAGAGGAGAGAGAGTTGGGAGAGTGGGTATGGGGATAGGGGAGGAGGGATGTGGATGAGTCGGAAAGGTGGAGTTAGTGGCGGGTGCAAAACAGTAGGGGTAGGAAAGAAAATTATGAAAGGGAAAGGAAGTGCTGGGTAAGGAGGGAAGGTGGCACTGTTGGTGGGAAAAGATAGGAGCAGGGGTGGGGAAAGAATTGGAGGGAGGGTGTTCAGGGAGTGGGTAAGAGGGTGGATAAAAGGATAGGGGAGGGGTATAGACAGTGATGGGGAGAGATGAACGAGTGTAGAGGGGGAGCAAGGGTTAAGAGGTAGAAAACAGGAAAGAGAAGATGGTGTAGAATATGGCAAGATGGAAAGAAGGGAGTGGTGAGCTGGGAAAGGGATGGGATAGGAAAGGTGGTAGGTGGAGAAAGGAGAGAAAAGGAACGATTGGTGGGTAGAGGGAGGAGAGGAGGGGTAGTGGAGCAGAAAGAAGAAGAGGTGAGGGGGGAAGAGAAGGATGGAGGGTTGACTGGGAGATGGGAGGAGAGTTGGGAGATAGATGGAACTGGCTTAGGAGAGGGAGTAAGAGAGGGAAGTGGGAGAGTCTGATATATTGGCGTTGGCTTTGGTATTCAACAGCCTTGCCGGTGAATAGTGGATCTCTCTCTCTCTCTCTCTCTCTCTCTCTCTCTTTATATATATCTTTCTGTCTACCAGTCTGTCTCTTCCTTGTTTATATTTTTCATTTTTTTCTTCCATACTGAATCCGTTTTAGGCTACAATTTTTGTTTAGAATTCTTTCCTTGAGATTTTCGCATCTCTTTCCTTTTAGTTTCCGTGGTGTTCTTTCCCCTGTCTGCTTCTTTCCCTCCCGTCTTTTATGTCGTTTTATTTTTTTATTAACTGTCTATGTCACACTTCATCTCTCTCTCTCTCTCTCTCTCTCTCTCTCTCTCTCTCTCTCTCTCTCATTAGTAGCCGATTGATCACCATACTTATGTTATGCCGTTGACCAAATTTCACAGTGAAATGAAACACTACGATCCAAAGTTGTTCACTTTCACCCAATATTTAGCGTCGCCGAGGTTGGGAGTGGGGTGCTGGGCTGGAGTGGGTTGATGAGGCTGCTGAGTTATGGATACCGGCACTCTTACCCTATCAAATTTTGGAGAAACCATACATTTTCGAAATCTGTTTTCGACCTTTCTGGTGTTGACACAGGTCCTAATAACCTTGGACCAAATAATGCCATACTCCGAGTGTCAGCCCATAACCCCCCTCCCCCCCTTCTTCCTAACCCTTCGGCGGCGCTTGTTACGTTACGTACGGTACGAGTACACTGCTGTGGTTACCTACTGAAAACTTTCTTGGCTGAGCATACTGTGTGTCCGGCCTTCGTTTGTGTAAGTGTTGTATATGTAAAATGAGTGTGTACGGTAATTTATACATGGTTTGTGAATCAGATTTTGGGAGAATCTTGCATCAGTGCACTGTCAGTTTCTTTAGTGTATAAGCATATACGTTGGTAATGCTCAAATGCTCATTTGTATGCTTTATAAGATATCTGTCTGCATATTTATAATCGCAACCCATTTAAGGTGTGTGCACACGCGCATTTTAGCGTGTGCTGTAACTAGCACTGACACCCTGATCATATTGTATAAGTAGTGATGCATTCATGTAATCAAACTTGTTTCAAATACTGGAGGGCACGTGTGGGCGCACGATTACGTTCCCAGTCTCGACCTCTGAGCTTTCTTTCCAAATTAAACTGTCTACCGGAAATTCTGGAATTGTTTTTCTACTAAAGAGAGATGTTTATTCTGCAACATTCGGCCTATTTGTAATTAAAGCAGGCGAGAATTACTCCACCGCCAAACATTCACTTCCCAGAGCACCAGTCTGCAGCTGGGTTAAGTATATTTATTTACACAAGAGAAAAAAAGATGAAACCCGGATGAAAAGAAATGACACATGTTAACGTCAGCACCATCGACATAGCCTATTAACTTTTGCCAACATTCTGAGAATTGTTTCAGAAAAAAAAAAAAATGTTAGAAGTTCCAGTAAAACCAATACTCAGACTGAAAAGAATAACTGTGTTACCCTGAAAATTAATCTTCTGTATTTTCATGTTGACATTATTTTCACATTTATAACTTATGCTTTATTTCTTTTCAGTTTCTTGGTGATAGTTGTCACCATCACCATCACCACCACCACAATCTTAATCATCATCATCATCATCATCATCATCAGAGTCTACATTAGTGACGCAGTCTGGAAAACTATTTCAGCCTCATTTGGGAAGTTTCAATTTTTTGTTCCCTGCATTCATGTTCATTTTATTAGCAGGGATCCCTATGCTACAAGCAATTGGTAACGAGTCCGCGGTATTCCAGTACCTGAGCAAAGCTCAGTTACTTCACTGACAGATTTAGTTGGGACATTTTTCATACAAAGCCTGAACATAAAACTATCTTCTGGTTTTAATCCGAGCATTAGGATATAATCTTAAAAACTGTGTGTAAATAAAAATGCAAGCAGATTGACTAAATTTTAATTAAAACAGACTCTAATGTTCTAACTACCAACTGGCTGAAGCAGGATCCTGCGATAAGTGACCTCCGTTAGTGATATCTGGGCATATCTTTCCCAAATCACAAATATCAAGCGTTTTCACATCCCCCCCCCTTGTATTTCCTCTCACCTTATTTCTAAACTTTATTTTATGATGTGCAGTTACTGACAATAATATCGATGCTTTTTTTTTGGGGGGGGGGGTCGAGAAATCTTGAACATCTTACATGATAATCTTTAGAAGTATGTCAAGCTCCGAAGATGGCATTACTGAGTTTCAAAAGCTGTTGTTGCTGCAGCCCAAAGCTAATCTGATTGTAAATCTACTGAACAGCAAAACTTGCCCTTCTTGTTCGGGGATACAGAGAGAAATGAGGGACGTTTGTGTAACACGTAGCGGAGTAGCCTGGTTATATCGGTGCCACCACATGAAGGCTTCAGTCCTCTCCAGCGACTTGTTTATCGTAAGGAAGTGAATTAATATTTATTTGCGCAACTATACCTATTCTTCTAATCGTCTTATTCTCATACGCTGTCTTAGTCACGTTCCACATTTCATCGGATGCATGGCGAACCACCTCACAGTCTCTCTCTCAACATCTGCACTACGTGGATGACTTTTTTCTTTTTAATCAGGCTACCACTTCGAAAGACCTCTTGTACACTATAAAGAGGTTAATGGTGATATGTAACCTCCCCAATTCGAAAACCCTCTCCAAGGCTAGAGAGAGAAAGCCTAAGCTAAAAATCACATCATCGGATTCAGGAGGTTAATTACTCCAGCTACATTTACTTCAACACCACACTTCTCACGAATCCCCTTCTTAGTCTACCTGTCCATGTAAGTCACTCCCTAGGCACGATTCTGGTAACTTTTTCCACCTGTTCTCACTCTCTACTAACCGGCGAAGAATTGTCCGAGACTGCAAGTGTTTCATTGTTATGCTGGTGGGAACAATAACAGACAAAAGTGACTAGAAAAAAATAGGGAAAATTATATATGGATGTCTCCCTGCAGCAGTTATCCTACGCTTAGACCAGTGTAACCACTTGACACGAATTATATGAACATTTTGTTGTATAAGAGAATGGTTAAGACACTATCCAAACTGTGAGGTACTTACATAGTCAAGAAGACACCTTATTGCCGGAAGACGATCTGAAAAAGAAAAAAAAGATAACACAAAGCGATATCTGTCTGTCTGTCCATCTATCTATCTATCTATCTATATCTACAGAGAGAGAGAGAGAAAGAGAGAGAGAATAAAATGAAATACAGATAAATAAATATTTAAATGAATTACTGCTAGTTATGTTTTTATTTTTGTTTCCAGTAAGGACAAGAGACAAGGGAAGATTTTGCTTTTTTCTCTTTTTTTTTTTCTTCCTGGATAACAGGATCTCAGCGCATTTGTACAATAGACAAGCGCCCGCAGAAATTACCTACATCCTAAATCATTTTGTTTAATCGTATTTTTCACCTTGCATTTAATATTAGTCGCTGTACGAATTAAAACAAACATATAAACAAGTGTCCTTATATACAATATTTGGTCAAGTAATTTTATCAGTGCTGGCTCAGGTTATGACTCTACAACCATAATCCTTGCTTTCAAACAGTAATGCTTTAGTCAGGTAACCTCGTTAGTGGTAACAGCGCCCGGTGTTTGTCCATCCAGTATGCTCTGATGCTAACTGCACCTGTACTTTGTAGTCTATTCATGAATTCTTTTCCCTTTCCCTCTTGTCTTATAGTTTCTTGTCTAATTTTCCGCCTTAATGCACGCTCTTTCGTACTTATGCTCTGAAATTTACTTTTTCACACTCAGGCTCCTATGATTCCCCATGAGCTGAATAAAATCGATTGGCATTCCCTGCAATACAGTGCTGCAGTAGTCCCGACCTTTAGAGGGTTAGTGCTGACAGTGTTTGGCCGAGTATAGTCGCACCTTAGCTCTGCAACAGAAGTGTAACGATGATGAGGGAACTACTGTGACGATATTAAATCTCTGTAAACTAAAACCAATTGCTGCTCGCTGGAATTTTATACTGGAGAAAACATGACCGAAAGAGAACTGAGGTTTCACTATCAGGAGCATTGTGCTCGATATACGAGCTGTCAGGCGGATGCAAAAACCATCATTATTATCATCATCCATTCCTCTTTTCTCGCCTAAATGAAATACGTAAATCGCCATCGCAGGTCAAGGGATTTATACAGACTTCTTTCTCTTTCCCTACCGACGGGGTTCTCCTAAAATGAAATGATCTGTTCATGGTAAAACAAAAAAAATCTTGATATCAGTAATATCAAGGAACATCTTTTTCTGTCTCTTTATGTTTCCTCCTTAAATAACTCAGGAAAGACTTTTCGAATGGTTCAGTGAAAGTTATATTTAACTTCATTAGTTCGAAAAGTATCCCCTAAGCTGAACAAAGTCGTCTCATTGTACAGTCGTGTACTAAAGTTTGTTCGCCTCTCCAGCCTTACATTTCATCGTTTGACCCGAAGATGCTTGAATGTGGCTTAGATGACTGAAGTGCAAAATATCATTCTTTTGTAGGTGATTATATGCACCTTTGTCTACTACGTAATTTAAGCATCTATTGCTCCAGCAATAAGGAAGAGGTAGGAGAAGCGAACACACTTTAGTATATGACTGTACCTAAAATAAGAGGAATACGTCAGAGTCCCGGACTAGGTAACTGAGCCAATCAAATTATTTTTATTGCATTTCCTTCCATCCGGCGCTTGCAGTACTTTTCTAAATATTTTTTCATCCTTTTTCTCTCGATTTTCCACAGCCACAGTCATTTCCTTTGTAGCCCAACGCTGCCTACTCCTTCCAGCCTCCAACATTCTCCTCTTTTCAGTTCCAAGCCTCTACCTATTTTTACAACCTCCCCCCCCCTCCCCACCTAACGCAACCCTCCCACATCCATTTCTTCCCAGTTGGCGTTTTTTTTTTTTTTTTTTAAATTTCCTTACATATCTATATTTTTTAGTTTTCATCTAGATATGCCTCGTCTCGTTTCTCATAGTGTTTTACTATCCCTACCCTATATCCATCCAAATCCCTTTGCCTTTCTCATTTTTCTCTTCGTGGTTTACATTATGCTTCCAGATGCGTCTCTCACAAAACATGTCACTTTCTCTTGTCTGCAGCTCTCATCTTCGTATATTTCCAAATCATCCCGGCCTCTCCAACAGCTTTGCCTCTCACATCCTTCTGTATCCAGTTCTTATCGAGAGAGAGAGAGAGAGAGAGAGAGAGAGAGAGAGAGAGAGAGAGAGAGAGAGAGAGAGAGAGAGATTATTTAAAATCTGTTCCGAATCATGAAGCTATTTCAAAATGTTACAACACACAGAAGTGGAGCAGTAATTACAAATAACTACAGTGTTAAGCAAAAGGGTGGATCTAATAATGCCTGAAAAATTGCTATAAAATCTTTTACTTCATTCAGGGCTGATTTACTCTCCGTGTGTCAAAAAATATAGTCATTTTAAAACTCCAGTGTTTAAGCAAAAATATCCTATAATAAACCCAATTTTTTTTATTACCAGTAGGTTTTATTGTGCTTTTGTCTTCTTATCTCACGACGATTTTGTTGAACCTGGGTTAGTGATATCACTCAACTTTCTTTTCTAACAGGAATGACATTTGACTTAACTTTTTGAAGAGCTCGATATGCTGTGAATATCATATCACTGGGTTTTGAAAGTCATCGCTCAATGTCTCGTTATTTATACAAAGTTGTTCAGAGGATGTATGATTATGTCCGCAAGTTCTGGTCTAGTTTATGTTAGGGTGAGGCATGTTTAATTTCAGCTTTCCTTCTCACACGTAATATTCCAGCAACTTAGAAGGGTACATGGCTAACTTATTCTTTTCCACCTTGGTACTGTAGCAAGAATATTGGTTTGTTAAGTCATTATTTCAAGCAGCAAAGGAACATTCGGATTAGCACGTTCTTCTTAACGGTGTATAGACATTACAGTTGGATACACTTTTTATGGCACATATATTTTTCTAGTACCGACGTAGTTTGCCTCACTAATATACACGTGGATAAAAGGGTGTAATATGGAAAACACTCACTAAAAAAAAAAAAAAATCCCTATATCACCTAGAGTGTGGCCCTTAATTTCACGCACGACCCCCCTAACTTGGTTCTATTTCCGTGACTGTGCGGTGGATCGATGTCAGGCTCAGTCCACACCTCAGGTTTCTGCATTTTTTTTCCTGGTCACTGTAACCACTCCCATTCTTCTCTTCTTCCTTCTCCTCCTCCTTTTTGTCCTCCTACTCCTCCTCCTCCTCCTTCTTCTTCTAGGATTCTTCTTCTTCCTGAGTCGTCTCTTATATAATTCATATATTTTCTTCTCTACCTACTCTTACCCCTTCCTCGTCATACCCAGTTTATCTACAGTCTTTTCTACCGCTCAATTTCTTCCTCCTCTAACACTGCTCTTCTACTACTTTTCCCCTCTTCCATCATTTTTGTCTGTTTCTTTTCAGTTTTTTTCACTTTTACCTTCGTGTCCACATTTGTCTTCAGGTAATACTTTTATAGCAACTCCATCACATTTTTGTTTCCCTCTTCAATGACCCAACTCTACATTGCGCTTTGTACCCATTATCTTTGTTCCTTACTTCTTTTGTGTATTGCCATCTCTTTCCCACTTGCAATATTCGTTATAACTCCTTCAGGTTGATGGCATTTTTTTTTTTCAATGTTCTTTGGAATTTCAGACGATTATATTCACTTCAGGGAGAGAGATATGGTTTGTGATTGGGTTAATGGATTAGGCTTCTCCAGGCTGAAGAAAATCGTCAGGAGACAGCAGGAATAAGCAATGAAAATACGTCAAAGGATTCAATGGAGTGAATCCCTCAAATTCGGTAATAAACGGTATTGCATTTTTTTCCTTGCTGCCTCAAAGCACTTTCTTAAAACTATGTGAGTAAGGCATAGCCTTAATCAATCCACCAATCCTAGAGTTGATGAATAATGCCCATGAAAATAATTTGCTACTCAGAATAAAATTACATGAAAAGATTTCCCTCAACTGCTTCAGGATTAAAGTTGTATAAAATCCTTTAAGAATCGTGTAAGACAATCACCTGAGAGTAACCAGTATTGTAATGATAAAGAGAAACGACGTCATCGGATTTACAGGGTTACCCGTATATTTTTCTTCTCTCTTCTTAATTCTCTTCTCTACTCTGCGTTTTTCTTCCACCACTTTTTGTTTTTTCCCCTCTCCCCTGTATTACCGTTTTCAAGCCCTCCTTACAGTCTCTTTTCTGTTCAATATATTACTGTGATCTCAAATAATCACACTGCTAAGCACAAGGATGACCGGTATGGAATCTTAGCAGATTAAAGAGTACCAGAAAAAATGACTAGCCAAGTGTTATACAAAGTAGGCTATCCTAAAGATCCGAGAAAAGGGGGTATGAAGCTGTGAACACGAAGGAAAAAAAGAAAAACGAAATGCACACATATTATCATTATAAGTGAGAAGCTTGCCAAAAATATAACAAACACAAACTTTCAGGGCGTAACAAAAACACAATCCTGAAAAAAAAAAAGAACTTGAAAAAATGGCACACACTAATACCTGCCTCGGCACATCCTTTAATCTCATGTCAGATTTTAATGATTTGCTTCACTCTTGCTGCCTACAGACAATTTTATTTAGTTTAGGGAGGGACATTAGGATGAGAGGTTCATGGAGACCGATGGTATCCCAGTCACTACAGGTGGTCTCTCTAAAGCTTAGGAAGAATAAAAGGAAATATACCGCCTTGGCCTGAGGGTATTAAAAATAAATACTTTCCTTCTATGTAGAGTCACAAACATTACACATGCACGCTGAAGGAAAGCGAACGACGTTAAAGCAGTATAATTTGATGCTAAATTGAACCGTAGGAGGGAGAAGGATGAATAACCCGAGGCATAAAAAGCAGGTGCAGTGATAAAGTGGTTATAAATGCAAGACGAGCCATAACCTAGTGTAATGACAGGCGCATATTTGGTTTACAGGGCCATGTTCTAAGTGACTGGAGATTATTGTACATGTTTCTCTTAAGATACTCTGCGTATTACACCTTATTTTCCTTTTTTATATTAATGATGCCGACTATATCGATAACAAACCCTAATAACATTCAAGAGAACGTTAAGGTGTAATATGCAGTGTAAATCGGTATGGAAAATGTTCTGTGAAGTCCCCCATAGCAGCGTGAATACGGGTCATATTTTGCTGACAGGTGGGTATTTGGGTTAGTGTGGTGAGGCTGGGAGGGTGGTAAAAGCAGGGTGCAGGGAGGTGGACAGGGTGATAAACTAGGATATAGAAAAGGACAGGGTGATAAGAGAGGGTGCAAAGGAGGACAGGGCTATCAGGCACAGAATAAAGAGGTAAAGCATCGTCCATAAGTTGATATTAATGCCGTTGATGGGTCCAAGGTGAGCGGTGCTTTGGTGGACATTCTCGGTTCCGTTTCGGTAGCCTTGCACTCTTGTCAGCCTCTGCTCCACCACTCCACCTAGTATTATTATTATTTTTTTTTTATAAAATAATTTTTATTCTATCAGTCATGGTTTTATCCTCACTTTTTTTTTTTTTTTTAGCCCTCCAGCAATTCGTATCTAGTATGTCATAACTCGTAACTGGTGTCTCGTAACTGCCTCATAACAAATCTATCTCGCATCACCCCCTCCCCCATCTCTCTCTCTCTCTCTCTCTCTGCGGCTAGGAGGAAGGATGATAGTGTGTGGCGAGGATATTTAACTCTCTACTAGCCGGCGATTTAAAAATGTCCCTAAATTATTATTTCCCCACATGAATAAGCAAATTATACTGTCAGCCATTCTTGACGATAATGGCACCTGCACAAAGTTTGTACATGTTCTGTGAGCAGTAGACACATATCATGCGTGGACCCTCCTACGTCAGTTATACTGTAGGGAGAAATAATGCGTTTATAATACGCCGGTTTACATTTTTACGCGTTTTTAGAGAAATATGTATAGTTACGCATTCAAAATAAGAATATTTAAGAAATTACTAATTCAATGAACCAGCACCATTTTCTTATTAAAAACATAAGTGTCATGCTTGAGACAGAACACGAATTAACCGAATGCCTGTAGATTACATACTTTGGATTTTATTACAGGTAACGTCAAATGACTTTAGCTACTCAAAAGTAGTCCAAGGGGGGGGGGAATACAAGGACCATCACGATTAACATTATATAAAAAATCAGTTACTCCTTACCTTATTTCAGCTTATGACAAGACTATATTTAATTCACGGAAAATAATCGCAGCCAGAGGGCTATGATAATAATAATAATAATAATAATAATAATAATAATAATAATAAATAATAATAATAATAATAACAATACAAATAATAATAATGATAAATAAGAACAACAACAACTTTAATAATAATAATAATAGTAATAGTAATAATAACAATAATAATAATGATAATCTACTACTAGTACTACTAGTAATTATAATAATAAAAATAACACGGTTGCTATGATAAGAAACCTACCCAGGTACCGAGGTGCATTGGAAAGGGTAGTCAGTGACTTCAGGCAGTCTGTTTCAGATCCGCAAATGTATCAGGTGGTAAAGGAGGAATTGTAACACCTCTAGCATGACGATTTCCACATTGCATATTACACCTGAATATTCTCTTGCGTGCTGCTGGCACCGTATTACCGACGTAGTTTGCTTCATTAACATGAAAGACGACAATGAGGTGTACGGGTAATGTGCAACAAATCCCTAATGAAGCGGTGATATGAAATCTTCAAGTTACTAAGAATGCAACGTTCCTAACATGTGCACACTGCCTCAGAGCACACACCCACAAAGTACATTTTTTTTTTCTTTAAAAACGCACTCAGCTGTACAGTATATCATCCAGAGCTGAACGTCCGAAGTATAGCTGGTTTTGTAATGCATTACTTTACATTACGCGATCACACTGCTAGCGCAGATGACAAAAGTAATATTCTTATCGATCCTTGTCTCACAATTAAAGATGGTCCAAGTTTGGTTCAGCCGACTTGGTGCAGGTATCGTCTTTTCTAGTATTCTTCTCTTATATGAAAAATCTTGCATCACTTAGTAGGAGGACACGAGGACCCGTATAAGTAATCGTATTATGTTCTCATTGCACCTTGAAGTAACACGGTTGGTGAAGAAAACTTGAGCTTGAATCAGTTATTGAGTTTTCAGCGTTCTTATGTTCCGTCAAAGGTTTGACATTATACAATATGAGAACACCAAGGCTCGTCGTAATTACCTTGTTTTCTTGTGTTCTTATGTTCACTCACAACATCCCACCGTATGAGAGGAACACTTGGGCCCGTATTTTCCAAACTACCCTTTCCATACTCTTTTCTGCTTCTGATATCTTTTTAATGTCGACGAAGATTGCATGAATAACACAAGAATATAGGAAAAAAAGCAGAATGAGAAATAAACCGGTAAGGAAGAGGTGTTAGTAAGCTTCCTCCCCTCTTGCGAATACCACCTTAAGACCCGTTATCTTTTTGGTTATAGAAGCTCCCTCGCACAACTTTCTTACCATTTTGCATCTAGTACGATTATGATTATGTCCTTGCACGTTATTTGTACTCAGTGTCGATTTAAAAGATATAAATACTATAAGCGACTAATGCTCAGTAATAAGCAAAATAATTACCGTAGCTGAAGAATCCGTGCTGGCGAGACTCCTACGCTGATGAGAAAAGGACGAAGAGCCGTATTCTCTCCAGCTTCGGAGGCTTTCCAACACATATTTCTTTGCAATATATATTATCCATTACACTTTCTTTTCTCGTGTGTTCTATTACCTCCGCCAAGAAGGTTATGTGTTTGCCCGAGCTGGTTTGTTTGTTAGCAGGATTACTCAAAAATTAATGAATGGATTTTGATTAAATTTTGTGGAAGAGTGGGCCATGGGCCAAGAAAGAAATTATTAAATTTTGGGGCGAATTCGGATCCGGATCCGGAGTATCCAAAACAATATCTCCAAAAGCTCTCGGTTTATTTCAATGTAATTTTGTTGATAGGTGGGCCATGGACCAAGAAAGAATTGATTAAATTCGAGGGTGGATCCGGATCCGCATTCGGATCTTTTTTAATGGCATTGGAGGAGGTATGCTCTCTCCGAGTGCTTTCTAGTTTATATTATTCTGATACCGAATCAGCTTGCACAGATGATGAACAAGAATTAATTTACGTATCAGATACAGAAATAAACAGGCAAGGAAGCCGTACTAGCAAGCCTCGTAATCTGACGGGGTACGGACCAAGCAGCAGCCACGTGAACGATCTTTGGTGGTGCAATCAATCAACTGGTCATCTCCTGGCTTCAGAATCCACGCTGCGCAGGTAATCCGAACAATTTCGAAACAAGATGAACGCAGAAGTTTAATAAATTGTGCATTCTATGGGCATAAAGCGATTTGTAACGATAACTTGAAATGTATCTTTGATATCGACCCTAACACCATCTGTTGAGCTGACGCGTTACTAAATTAGTACCGTGGTTTGCTGGGGAGGACCCACATCAAGGTATTACAGTACGTTGATTCAATTCTTTCATTTGTAATTATATATTATAGTTTTTTTTTTTCCCGTCACATGCCATACAGCTTTCTGCTAACATTCAGAAACTCCAATTTGGAACTGAAAGAATTAGGAATATTGCTCATTAACCTTTACACTACAAGGGAAATTTTTTGCCTTTTAGTTCGACATTAAAAGAACGAAAACAACCGCTGGCTGAAGGAGTAAGTACTGATCATTCTGGTAATATTGTGTTGCGGATATAGGATAGTCTATTCTTCCTTCTTAGATACCAGATTTTTCGTTTCCATTTGTAATTCACCGGGTCGGTCAGGATCACGTGATGGTCGTGATCGTCAGCATTTTACCCTCCCGGAAGGGACCTGAGAGCTCATATAGTCCGATCTAAGGGCAAGGCTGTGACCTTCACACACCCACACACCCGTCCCCTTGCTCAAGGGGGACAGTAACCACCCACTTCGTCATTGAAACTTTTTGCAACCTGAGCGAGGCGCGAACTCCCGTCTACCAGATGGCAAGCGAGAACGTTACCACTGCGCCAGCGAGCGGTGTGTGTGTGTGTGTGTGTGTGTGTGTGTGTGTGTGTGTGTGTGTGTGTGTGTGTGTGTGTGTGTGTGTGTGTGTGTGTGTGTGTGTGTGTGTGTGTGTGTGTGTGTGTGTGTGTGTGTGTGTGTGTGTGTGTGTGTGTGTGTGTGTGTGTGTGTGTGTGTGTGTGTGTGTGCTTCGGAGAGACTTTGAACTACAGGGGTTTAATATATCGTCAGGCAGCCCCTTCACTATTTGAGGCATGTCCTAAGCCGAATAAACGGTCGTCAGCAAGAACAGACAAGAAAGAAAGAAAGAAAGAAAGAAAAAGAAAGAACCGGATTCAGGAGGTTAAGGAATGTTTCAGTTGATTTTCGAGGCAAAATTAATATTTTTATTTTATTTGTTTACTAGTCGGTTCATCTGCCCATCCCTGTCTGTCTCTTTATCTGTCCATCCATCTGTCTATCTAGCTATCTTTATTTCTATTTATTTCTTTATTCTCTATTTGCAGGTGAGTAACTGGGGTGTTGCAACTGCTGTTGGTTTGGTCAGGGTGAGTAGAACCAAGGGGATCTATTCTCACGGGTTTGGAGATTTGGATATTTCGTAACACCTTTCCCATAGCTGTTTATTCTGCACATTACATATCACTGTGTTCTTTTCTTCTATTAAAACGATGCAATTTCCGTCCAAGGAAAAGTTAAGGTGTAATATGCAGAATAAATCTCCAAGGAAGAGGTGCTACGAAATCTCCTATGCCACCTCGAATACGGCTCTAGGCGGCTCCCCAGCCCCTGATTCTTATTTATTTATTTATTTATTAACATTTAAGGAAGCTGTGTCTATGTCAACGTTCTCCATCTCCTTCATTATCGTCTCCTCCTCCTCCTCCTCCTCCTCCTCCTCCTTTTCCTCTTATTATCATCATCATCATCATCATCATCACCACCACCCTTCTCAGCTAGCGTGTACTCCTGCCCCCTATCCCACCTACTCGCCTTAACTACCTTTCCCCTGTTACCCTGCTCACCTCCTGCATCACCTGTATTCTGGAGCGTATATTTCGTTTTATTCTTGTTACCTTCAGATGATTTTATTTAGATTCGGAGAGGTTTTTCGAACTGGAGGGGTTAGATCCAGCCTTCACAGACCCCTTCACTATGCACTCTTGCTCTAATTTGGCCTATTATTTTCATTTCTCTTTCTTGAATGCTGAGTTGTAACAGTGGCTTAGCACTAGAAATTGGTGTTACACGAAGAAGTGCTATGGAAAGGTTTTGGAGCCGTAGTATTGTGTTATTCTGCCACTGAGCAACATGAAATAATAAGGTGCCAAAAAAAAACGACAAAAATCACTGTCAGTTTGAGGTGGATGACGTATAGTTGGCCCAGAGATGTAAAAAATCGTCAGGAGGCAGCAAGAATAAATCGGTACAATTTGTCACCTGGTTCATGGAGTTAATTTGATATGTTTACCTGCCTGCTGCTCTTGCATACACACCTGCCTCATTAATTCACCTCATTTTTATTCAGTATCTGTCCATTCTTCTCAGTGGTTCCCTTCACGTTTCCGTTCATTATAATTTATACACTATGAAGCTTTGCCAACTTTCCTTCTTCACTTTCCTACCTCTTTTCCTCTACTTGCCAGGTTTTTAGTCTCTTTTTTCCTACCCTCTTACCTCATATTTGCCATGTTTCCTGTCTCTTTTTACTACTCTCTTCTCCTCCTCCTTAACTTTTCTATCCTACTTCCCCCCCTAATTCCCTCCTATTTATCAGCTTTGTTGTATATCTCTTACACTTTTCTTCCTACTTGTCAAATTCGCTATCTCTTTTCCCTACCCATATTCCTAGAGTTTGTTGTTTTTCTGTCTTATCCTACCTGTTTACCTGTCATCGTCATACCTTCTCATCTACTTCTCAAATCCCTTCCTTACCTGCTTTTCTCATTTTCATATCTACGTATTTATATTATTTACCTTCATATCCTTTTTCCTCTTACCTGCCTTTGTCCCTTGTTCTACTCTCCTCCTTATTCCTCTTCTTCTGCCTCCTGTTACCCTTCTTTATCTACCCATCTTGTTTTCCTAACTGCATTTTTATCTTCCCCACCTACCCCTCTCAATCTACCTCTGTAATTTTCCTACCTGCAACTTGTTATCTTTTCCAACCTACCCTTTCTCATCTACCTATCTCATTTCCCTACCAGCATTCTGTCTTTTCTCCCCACCTACCCTTGCCCACTAGTTCACTCCCCCAGCCACCCTCTTTCCCAGCTACCACTTATCTCTTACCCACCTCTCTAAACACTAACATCTTCCCCTCTTCTCTTCCTCCTACCTCTCTTTCTACGTATCCTCGTCTTCCTCGTTTACTTCCTTCTCTTTCCCCTACCTTCCTCTCACGACACTCTCTTCTACCTATTCACCCACCTACACACCCTGCCCCCCACCTGTCCACTCACCTACTCCCCCTTTTACATCCCACTTTCCCACCCACCAACATACCCTTTCCTCCCACCTATTCACTCACCTACAGACCCTCTCTCCTTCCATCGATCCACCTGCCTACCCACTCTCCCCCTACCTATACCCCCTTGTCTTTCCCACCAGTCTGCCCACTTTTCCCCCACCTTTCTCCAGATCTCCCCCCCTATCCCACACCAACATCATCACCCTCAGTTCCTGCCTTCATTACCCTCCAGCCATGGTCCCACCTTTTACCTTCCCACCTTACCTGCCTAACTCACCTGTTTCTATTAATTATTGTCTACCTCACCTTCCATCCTTTCTCCATCACCCTGCAACCTCACCTGCCAGCCTGGCTTGCCTGCTTCCCTCACTTTCCTGCCTCACCTGCCTCACCTTCTTGGGCTACTTAAATTGAATTATTTCGCCTTCTTTCAGCTTATGAGTAATTCCTTATACCGGTAGCTTTAACAGCAATAACAAAACTTAAGCAATGACACATAAGTAGATGAGCAATAACACTGACGGCTACTTCCATCACTGATTCTCAACTAATACGTTTCTCCTGTGGCACCGGTATTATTTTTTCTGGATGTGATGTCCTAGTACTGTATGTTGTAGCACACCTTCATATGCCCTCACATTACATTCCTTACTATATGTATTCACAATAATGGAGGAAAAAAAAACAGTATTTTATGTTTGATCTTAATCATTGTACATTTCCCACTTCCAGCAATAGAATCAGTGTTACCTCATGTACGATGAAGTAGTTCAAGTAATCCGATTTTTTCTTTTCAAGAACATAAATCTGAACATTACTGCAGTATATTTTTAGCTGCAACAAATTCTGCAAATCTAGTACGGAATATTTCAGCTTCCAAGACCGTGTTCTCGTCACCACAATCAGTCAACTCCAATCCAGGTTGGGTTGCCGCAGTCCAGTACATTCAGGGGTAGATGAGCAGCCTACTTCCATTGACGGCATTTTTTTTATCAGAAAACTTCCAGTCCCTTTTAAGGCTCAGACCTACAGTATACAAGGCAGTGACTCCGACTGGGATGTTCTAAACACGAGATCATCCGACAGTTTATGTACAGTAGCTAACATTAATTTAGATCCCCTAACATTTATTATGCTTGCCGGGGAATGCGTTAGCCTAGGCAACCCTGTCTGCTTGATGGCGTTGATTAATTTACCGGCATAGCGCTGGAAACTTTTAACACAGTGCTGAATATTTATAAAGGCCTCAGGAGTAATATATTTCCCTGGAGGTGGTGGATAAATATGCTACCTTGTGTAGTATTTGAAGTGTATTTACAAAACCTCTTAAAAGTGTAAAATGTTTTTACAAAACCTCTTAAATTTTGAGTCATGTAAAAGATTTCTTGCATATATGTTTATCTTCACTCTTACAAATGTCAAATATTTCACAAATATACTTGAGTGAACATTCACAAGAGAGAGAGAGAGAGAAAAAAAAACACATCAAAATTACTTTGTGGCAATAAATAAGTACCTGCGAAACATTCCAAGCATAAAACACTCTTTAAATTTTTATGAATACGTCCTCAGGCCTGCACTTGACCCCACATACATTTCCACCATCCCTCCTTCCTCTCTCCCCTCATACCTTCAGCCAATTTCAAGCTACCTTATAAAATTATCCCTCAGATTCCTACCCGTATCATCCCTTCGCAAGAAGTATTAGCTTAAAGCATTGTTGCTGCCATTAGATGATAATATTCAGCTGACGAGGGACTTACCATACTGGATGGGTTAGACAATCCATTCATTAACTTTCATTATCAAAAGTCAGGCCAAACCTGAATAAAATCGTATGACAATGGAGAGAATAGAATATATAATTACGTTTTAGGTTTTAAAGAGTTGAATGAAGTACATGTAATTTGTCACGAACATGAATAATTTACAAACCACTTTCTGTATGAGAGATTCTGCTGCGGTTTAATAGTTTTTTTTTTTTTTTTAAGTTTCTCTCCAGGAGAACTGGAAAAAAAAAAAAAAAGGACTGGAAAGTTGAGCGTTCTAGTCACAAAAGTGGAATTTTGTCTTGGTAAAACACACACACACACACACACACACACACACACACACACACACACACACACATTCTCTCTCTCTCTCTCCCCTACGATTATCTCCGAAAACCATTTGAGTCTTGCAGTCTCGAAATCATCTTTCTCTGCTCCAAGAAGCGATTAATTATGTCCCTTGCCAGAAGCCACTCCAAGAAACTCATTTTTCGTCACATTTCATTTCTGTCACTGTAACCAACCTTTGCCTTCGGTGTGTCGACTACCTTGAAGTTTTTCTCCCTCTCTTTCACCTTCTTCTCCGTTTCTTTCTCTTACTCTTGCGTGAAATTGCTCGAGGTTTCTCATTTCTCATTTTCTTTTCTGTCAGTGCGCCTTGATCTCTTCTTTCAGGTCTTGCTTTCACCCCCTCCTCTCTCTCTCTCTCTTTCTGTATCTATTTATTTATCTATCTATATAACTATATATCTATTTGTCTGTCGATCAGTCAGTCTATCTATCTGTCTGTCTATCTCTCAGTCTATCTATCCATCTATCCATGTATCTTTTCTTCTTGTCTACCTGCCAGCCCTTCACATTTCCCCCCAAAACCTGCCCGCTGCCCTGCGTTAAGAAGCATGAGAGACTCCAGGCACTTTATCATTTCCAACCGCCACCTTTCACAGCATTCCACTGTGTATAAAGTTCAGTGGTAGGAATTATATTCACACTTTTTTCCTCTCGCCATCTCTCTGGATGAATCAGATACTGTTCTTGCATTATCTGTATTACTGTATAGTGATCCGATTTCTGCATGTTTGTTGGTTTGTTTGTTACCATTATACAGCAAAAACGGCGCAGCGTAGCGCAATGTTTTTTAGTGCAAGGTACAGTTAAAATGCTCTAACTTGAAGAATAACACTAGTTCCAGTCCAATCGTGCCACCAGTTCCCGAGTTATGACTCATTTCTGGCCTTTTGACATCGAGCGGAGGCCGCCAAAGGCGGCCTTGAAGCGAGTGACTAAAATATCTATATTAATCACTCAAATAATATATCTATCCATCTATATAGCTATCTGGCTATAGGTATGTAAAAATGTACAAAATTAGATTATACAGTATAATTAGACAAGAAAAATCGTGATAGCAGATCCTTATGGACATATAATTTAGGCATATTAAATCCCTCCAGAACAGTTACATGGAACTTCCATGCCATCTAAAATACGGTAACAAAATTCTTGGGGGAAGAACAGAAACGAAGGAACGATGGTGAAGGGGGATTTCAAAAATAAAGACGTGGAAGTGAAGAACGAGGCACAAAGGTTAACAAAAGGAGGTGAAGACGAGACAGCAAAGGCAAAGTAAGGACAAAGAAAACCTTGATGTAAGACTGTTCCACTCCACATAACTTTAGCGTGGAATGTCGGGTACTGCATATCTTGATTTACGTACCTGGTCCACAGTAACTCAGGACCATATCTATAATGCAACGAAACCCCTGGAAACCTAAGACCTCTTATTTCTTCTTCTTTTTTTTTTTTTTTTGTTCATTGTTATCTATAGACAATTGTTTTGAGCTGTGTTCATCATAAAGGGAATTACAAAAGTAAAGCATCATAACGATCCCTTACGACTGAAAACTCAATGTTGCCTCGCACAGAGTAAGGGTGACAAACGGAGCAGACATTTTATCTTCTGTCATCGTTAACAGCATCTGTACCAACAGGGTTGTTAGCGCTAATGGAAGATGAAAGGACTCCCCAGGAGTGTAAGTGAAATGATGGGGTGTAGGTGTATGCTTAGGTATATGTGTAGGTATGTGTTGGCAGGTCGCTGTAGGTGAAAATAAAAGCCAAAGTGTAGGTGAAAGTGATGGTGTGGGTGTACTTGGAGGTGTAGTTGTAGGTGAAGGTGTTGGTATAGATGTGGGTGAAGGTGACGGTGCAGGTGCAAGCACACGTGTATGTAAAGGTGTAGGTGAAGAGACGGTTGGCTATGAGAGCTTGGAGGAGGTGGGAGATGGTATCACATCTAAGCAACATTGTTAATTAACTTTATACCAGACGAGTAGGTCCAGAGCATCGTGGACGAATAAAGGTGTATCGCAGATATTAAAATGGCAAGGGCACGTGAGACGTACATTGAAGGTTCTGCTGATCACACATGACAATAGTGAGAAAAGTACTTTGTCGGTGGCAATGGAAAATCAAGAAAGAGTAAGACCTAGAGAGGGAAAATAGAAACATGTGTCAAACTAATAATCATAATGAAGCGTGAGGAAGGCGAAGTCTTAAAAATATTGTGTGAGGGGGATTATTCCTACTGTGCAGAGCAATAATGGACTGGAAAAGTATATAAAGGAAAGAGAACTTGTTTCACTGTTATATCTTCGTTTATACAAAACTTATACGGACAAGCATGACTTTATAAAGTTATGGTATGTAGCAAGGGCACCCGGCGTTGTCCGGGCCAAAACAAGGCGAACACACTAATCCTATTTGTTCTAGTTCAATCTTTCTTTCTACTCTAGAAAGACCATGTAAATCTTATTCTTTTGAAGGGAGATTATAAGAGGTCCAGGAACTTTCTATTTAAACTTTCACAGGCTAACGCACAGTATTTGTACGCACTTGTTTACTTTTACCAGTGACTTCAAGTGACCTCCAACCGGTGACCTCAAATGACTTCAGAGGTCAACCTCACATAGCCTAAGTCATGTGAGTCCCTATGCCAAAAATTGGGCTGCGGGGTCCAGTCGTTCGAGCATCATCATCATCATCATCAGTTTCCCTCACAACTCCTACTCTTTTTCCATTTCTTTCACAGTCGTTCAATCTATCACTGTGCAGTACTCTCATGGTTAACCGGCTTGAATCCACCCACTGTTCTAGCACATTAATCAAAATCGTTCCTCTCTCCTCCTCCTCTTCCTCCTTCTCCTCCTCTTCCTCCTCCTCTTCCTTCTCCTCCTCCTTCTCCTCCTCCTCCTCCTGCTCATCATCATCATCATCATCATTCTGACTTCGTTTTGCACCATCTCTGTAAGAAATGTGATCGATCCAGGTATATAAAACAGGAAACACAGAAGTATAAGTCCTCAACAGAGTTCTCAGTGAAATAGGCACACATTTGATTACACAACATTCAGGCTTATCAATTTTATTACGATAGCAGCCAGTCACATACTATGCCATCCGAGGTTTGGGGATTCTAGGCAAGACTGTCTTAGTCCAAAACATTCAAGGATAGGTGACCAGTTTACTTCCCATAGGGGCATTACGTAAAAAAAAAAAATCTTTATTCACCTTTTGAGGGTAGAAGCAACACGCATGGCATTGTTGTTCCTCTAACTGGAGCGCTTTTACCACTGCATCCCCAGGCATCTTTATCATCCTAAATACCTTACTCGAAGGGACCGAGAAATTAGCCACGGTAGACATCAAAACATGAGCGTAGTGGAATCGTGTTGATACTTTTGATGGGTAGGCTGGGGGACCTCGATAGAATCCATCAATGCAACTCCTTCGCCAGTTCAAGGTGTTGCCTCAGTATAAAGAATTTACAACCCGTGCAGGAAACTCCACACCCGGAGACGCGGCTGTAACACTCGTGGCAAATGTGATATATCAGCCATGGAATAAAACACACACACACACACACACACACACACACACACACACACAAACACACCTGCTTCTCAGACCAAAAGGCTAATCAAACTGTCCCTTAAGAATATTAGCGCCGCCCTCCACCATTTTAAGACTCGTTTTCCCATCTTGTATCTGTAAAGCCAAAACTTTGAAGCTTAATCAGTTATTGTGGGTGTGCTGTGATTAAGCTTGATTGGCACTCATCTCTTCCTTGGATAAAATATAGGGCAGCATTTCCTTTAATATCGTACACACAACTGAACTGGACACCTGAGGAGGCCATCCCATCCATCACTGCCTGGTTGTGTGAATCTCAGCGTCTTCATACTCCCTTTACTTCTGTCCACTCTTTGGTTTCGCATCACTGCCTCCCTTCCTCTTCCACTTCCGCCTACATTGGTTTTCTTATTCATTCTTTGTCTTCGCTCAACTACTATTCCCACTTCCTCTTTCATTTCCGTCTACATCGATTCTTTTCTTTCCATTAGTTATTTGGCTTCGCTTCACTCTACCCCTCTTCCTGCTACACCTTCTCGTTAACTTACTTCCCAGTCCCATCAACGCTAGTCATCTCCCCCAGCTTCCATCCCATCCACCTTCCCTCTAGAACACCCAGATTTCATTTTCGCCTTTAATGGTTTGTGTGATTGTGGTCAGCATCTGGACACATCTGAGAAGAGTGGTTAGTTAGGAGAGTATGTCTGGGGGCCAAGAGGAGTGGTTAGTTGTGAGGAGTGCGTGTTAAAACTCTGAATTTGCTGAGTGCGGAGTACGAGAGGAAAATAAAATTTCAAGGAGTAACTGCACGATGGAGTCATATAGATCAGTGTCATGGGTATTTTAGGAGTTATAGCCAATATTCGTACTGTGCATTTACTACTACCTCTACATTTACCACAGTGCTATTACAACAAAGGAAACCACTAAGTACCACCTCAGTCGATAATATCAAGGCAGTGATACTACCACAATCACAACCACAACCAACACAGCCATATCCACCACAGTCAGCCACTACAGTCATAGCCACCACAAACACCACAAACATGGGCAAGGCAACATAATATACAATGGTCTTTTCACTAACTTACATCCCGAAGCCAACTTTGCCGGGTTAGTAAAGTCGCTGGAGCTAAAACACCATGACAAATACAAACTTCTTTTTACAACGTTACGTGCGGAACCTCAAGGCTGTGTGTGTGTGTGTGTGTGTGTGTGTGTGTGTGTGTGTGTGTGTGTGTGTGTGTGTGTGTGTGTGTGAGCACATGTGCACGTGCTTGCTTGCTAGAAAATGCATGTCGGGAACACACACACACACACACACACACACACACACACACACACACACACACACACACACACACACACACACACACACAAAGAGATTGAACTATAGCTACATGACTGTTGAGTACAAAAGTCATCCAGTTAAAGCACCACATTCACATCATTATGCATTTTCACAATGGTTAATTATAAACAATATTCATCTGTGCCATGGCAACAAATGATGTACTGCACTATATGTTAAACCGCCAGGGGGCGATATGAGCAGGAATATATCACTTCATGACCCAATTGGCTTTGATATCCCGATTTTGTAACACCTGTATACCCCAGTTAACGTCAGTTGATTACATTAAATTCAGAGAACCTCACTAGCGGAAAGTACCAGATAATCTCAACAGTGGATCTGACTAAGAACTAAGAAACATTACTATTATTACAGCTACTACAAGGTGATTTCAGTCGGCTTGAGGAGACCCACAACATTCGGAGAGTTGGGTAATGCAAACCAACATGAAATTTCAGAAGGATACTTTTGGAATAAGGATTTTAACTTTGATCTGGAAGAGTTACTGATATGCAACTTTAATCCAATTTCTAACCCAAATCAATCCGCTGCCGAATTTGATATCAAAAGTGAAAAGTTAATGCATGTTAAAAGTTTAAACGGAACAATGTATTATACCGAGCCGATTACAGCTTTCACTGAAGAGGATTGATTAAAACGTATACAATATTTAATCAAAACTTCATTCATTTATGAGTAAGAGAAGAGAAAGAGAAAAAAGATGAAATGATCGCGAAGTACTGATTCTGACACTGTAATGTATTGTATGTGATGCTCATGTATCTGTATGTGTATTTTGTGTCCTGAGCTGCTTGGTAGTTTGGTGGTTTTATAAGCCATGTTCCTGCCTGGCCAACCACTACTATGTACTGCTACCGTCCCACCCTGTCCTGATTAATCATTCCTTCCTATTTACTGTATTGCCATACCACGCTACCCTATCCTGAACAGCAACTGAGGAAGCAAGGGAATTAAATGTCAGCACATCCTGCCCGCAACTAGAAAAACCAGAGTCCGATTCCCGGGCCAGTCAGACCATTGGACAAAATAATCTCCCCATTGCCCCTGTCCACGCAATAGAACAAGTGAGGAGCTGAATGTAAATTCAGTGGTTGATTGTCGTATTCAAGGAGTAGATTGTGCATTAGCAAAACTGATTTCTGCCTAAATGATCCTCGTGTAATTGATATCCTTTACTCCTAAGTCATGTTCAGCTTCATCCGCCTTCTCCTCGTTATTCTTGTTTTCCTTAAATGACACAGTTTTTGTTCTTTTTTACGAATTACGTTTACACCTTTTTCTTATAGTCTCATGCCTGCTTCTTGCTTCAGCTTTTCAATCTCGTCGTCTTTCTGTGATTTCACCTCCCTGTTTCCTCCAGTCATCCCTTGGTCGGCTTCCTTTCTCTCCCCCCCAGATTGCTTGTCTGTCTCCTGCCGTCTCATCCCGCCTCCTGTCCGCACACTCCCCATCCTTTTTGTGGGTTTACCAGATTAAAATTGGTCGTGTGGAAGACTTTATTTTGCTTGTCAAATTCACGTGCTAAAACACACATAGGAAGAAATAGATATACTGTACAGCATACACCCACAGCCACACGCAAGGGTAGATAGTAGTACAGGAACAAAGGCACAGATGTACCAGAAGACCCGCCGACATGTCGTAAAAATACCCCCGCTAATACCAATACACCAGTCCTGTACGAGACAGCCCTAGCACGTATTCAATATGGACGGTGGGTGTTAGCGCCGAAGTGGTGACATGTAGAGGTGTATGGTATGTAGGAGGACTGCTGGGCCTTGATAGCAGGCTGTGAAGCCTATGCCCAGAGTCGGACACATAAAAAAAAAAAAAAAAAGACACTGAAACGGTCACAGCATAAACACAAGCATGTTCAGAGGTAGAATCACTAACATAGGCAACGGTTAACCCACTGACAGGGACAAGAGGACACACACACACACACACACACACACACACACACACACACACACACACACACACACACACACACACACACACACACACACTGGGATTATAGTATATTACACGGAAGGAGGAATTACGGAAAGGAACGAAAGATGAAGCAGGAAAATGGAAAGGAAGATAATATAAAGAGGAAGAAGATATTCAATGATAGACGAAGCAAGGAAGGCACGAAAGGAGAAGGGGAAAAGGTAGAGAAGGAAAATGCAAGGAGGAGAAGGAAGAAACGTAGAGAGAAGAAGGAGGGAGGGGAAGAAGGGGAAGACAGTGCAAACAAGAGATGGAAGAGGACAGGTGGGAGGGAATGGAGAAGTAATGGAGTGTCTGGATATACAAAGCCTGGTCAACAGCTCCTACACTTACTATGTTGACATTTTCTCTCTCTCTCTCTCTCTCTCTCTCTCTCTCTCTCTCTCTCTCTCTATGTAAGCTCTGTGTTTTTGTACCTTCCTTTTACCGCCCTTCTCCCTCTCCTCGTCCCTCCTTACAAGTTTCAAGAATTTCCTTGCCCAAACAGTTTCCATAGAGATGTCCACTATACCTCCCCCCTCCACCCCTCCGCTCCTTCCTCTCCTCCTCCACCTCCACCTACCTGTTCCTTTCCCTCCCCCTTCTCCTCTGCCCATTTTCTTTCTCTCCTTCTCTTCATCCCATTCCTCCTGGTCCCTTTGTCTCACCTCCACGTGTGTATTTTTGTCCGTCTGACTGTCTTGTTTTCCCGCATCTCTGGTATACACTTTCCTTTCCCTTCCAGCTTCTCTTGCACGTTTCTCTCTTGCTTTTCTGTATTGGATTAAAGCCGTTTTCCTCTTCAATAGCATGCTGTTACACCTGCTAACAGTAGCATGTGGGTGTATTGTGTTCTGTCTTCAGTGTGTGTGTGGGGGGGAGAGGGGGGGAGGGAACCAGCCATTTACTCAAGTTCTGAATGCCCTTTGATTGCTTGGTTTTAATTTATCTTCCTGTCATACTGTGTTGGCCTTAATCGGTTTATAAAAACTAAATTCTTAATGATCTTTTTCTTAATCACTAGACAACTAAGAACTGCGCTCATCTTAACGCGGTTTTCTTGTAACAGCCTGTATAAAATACCTGTCAAAAATACCTTAATGCACCCACATCAGGGAAGGAGGCATTGGTATGTATTCTAGTTGGGTTCAGAGGCTTGCTAGCGCCTCTTTCTTAGCGATTTATTTTGCATACTACATTTTGCCGTTCCTTTGTATATGTTATTTATGCCTTCTTTATATGGGTACAGATGCCGATCACAAAATATGTTATTATTAACGTGTCATATGGAAAAATAAATTGATAAAAAAGAGGTGATCGAATGCTTCCTACGCCGAGGAGAGCTACCAGAAGCAGAAAATTGGTGCTTACTGATCGTGGTAACTTGTTGCTTCACTGACTTTTCATTTGCAGTTCGTTTTTACCAGGCGGAGCTAGGCCAGTCTCCAAACTTGAATGCTGTCTCGTTGTTGCAGGAAGCTAGATTATTATTAGTCTTACGTTAAAAATGAGTTTCCTTAACAACTCTAGTTGGTTTGTTTTCACCTGGCTTCCTAGGTCACTTGTAATACTTTAATACTAGTCACTGTTGTGTGAAATTAGATGAGTCATAGTTATGAAGTTGTAATGTGTCTCACTGGTTGCTAGTCAAATCGACCCACTGTTCTTAACATACTTGGCCAACAACTGAGCTGAAAGGGAATAGAGATGGCTGTCAAGTTCGACGAAGCTCTCTGTTACAACCTGTATTTTCATTCCTGTCAAAAATATCCCTTTTTATTCCTTTACCGTAAATTTTGCTGCCCATCCGGCGTGGGGCGACACACATGTCCTCTCAGTATAGGATGCTGGTGCTTTGTGGGAAGGCACGTGGACAGTTCTTACTCTTCCGTTTACTTCTGCTACAGTAAGTTACTCACTCTCTCTCTCTCTCTCTCTCTCTCTCTCTCTCTCAGATACATAATTTTGTGTTTATATTTCAATATTCGACTATTTAGCAAAGATGAGATTGTCTCCGAGCCACACCGACCAATATCTAATGCAAACACAGTGTATACACATAAACTTCACACACCACGCACTTCCTCACCCACCACCTGGCACCACTTACACACCACCTCAAACTCTCTCACCCACCACCATATACCCCCTCACCCACCACTACACACTCCCTCACCCACTACCACACACTTCCTCACCCACTACCACACACTTCCTCACCCACAAGTACACACTACCCAGCATCACACACTCCCTCACTCACCATCACATACTCCTTCACCCACCATTACACACAATCCAGTACAACACACTCGCTCATCGAGCACTACGCACTCACTCACCCACCACCACTCACTCCCTCACCCACCACCGTATACCACTCACACATCATACAACCTCTTACCCAGCACCTCACACACCCTGACCCACCGACACACACCCTGTCACCCACAACTAAACACCCCCCCCATCCACCGTCACACTTTCTTTCACCCACCACCACACACTCCCTCACCCACCACCACACACTCTCTCACCCATCACCACACACTTCCTCACCCACCACAACACACTACTACTTCCACACACACGTACCACACACCCAGCACAACAAATTGCTCATACACTATCACACATCATTCACACACCATCATACACCGCTTCCTGTCACCACTATTCACTTTCTCACACATCATTACATTCCATCACACATCATCAAACACCATCTCACACTAATCCCTCACACACCAACGGACGCTACTCCCTCACACACACCACACCACAACACACCGCCACAGTCTACTACCTCAGACACCACCAAATAACTGTACCCTCCAAAAGTTTCGCCTATTCCGTGTCTGAATTTTTGCAGTTACGATTCAAATGATGGAAAACGTAGCAAAACTGGTAATTTACGTTTGGTAAATATAAATACGTGACAATATTATGACTAAATTTCCTACATGAAATATGCACCGATTCCGGCATTCCATCTTGCATCAGTACAGGCTTTTTTGTTTTTTTGTTTTTCGTTTTTTAGTCTTCTTGACCCACAATTGGCTCGCCACCAACTCCTTACGTCCCCATTGCCATTTCTCCACACCACCACCCCGACTCTCCAGTCCTCCTTCACTTACACACACACGCACACACACACACACACACACACACACACACACACACACACATATATATATATATATATATATATATATATATATATATATATATATATATATATATATATATATATATATATATATATGTATAGTGTGTGGGTGGGTGGGTGGGCGGGCGGGTGGACTGCCCGTTGGGTGGATGTGAACAAGTTTATTGTTAATAGCTGGCCACACAACTAAAAGGATACGACTCAGTGTGCGTGTATACCTTATTGTCTCAGTTTAACAGGACCTGAGGGATCTGTGGAGTGAGCGGTGTTTCAGCCGCGTTTGCCTGGTATCTGGTGCTAGGGTGCGGGGCTGCGGGCTTTGGGGTAAAGTTTAGGAGATTACAAGATTGCTACCAGGCCACTGGGAGCCGCAATTCACCCCCAGTTCTACTGTTCTGCCTTTCTCTCTCTGCTTTAGTATCGTCTCTCCTTCCTCTGGTTTTTATTTCTTTTCCTTATTTTTTTAATTTTGTTTTTCTTCTTTTTCTTATTCCGGTTTTTTATTATTTTCAGTCTTCGAGATCTTCCTAACTTCAGAATAATATTCTAGTATAAGCATGTCTGCAATCGCTAACTGGTGGAGAGTATTCAAAAGGCCAATTGAGCTGGCTCTAAATCAGTCCTGCTCATACTGTGAGCCACATCAAGATTTTTAAATCTTATACCCGTAATCTAAGTGATTTTGAAGGTTTTGTCGCATTTCATTCTTAACGATTTTTTAAAAATTCATATTTGTTACCAAAATTCTCTTTTATTCTGTTCATGTAAACTATGTCTGTGTTAAAAGAGAATGATAAGAGACCGAATGCAAAATAAATCACAATGAAAGAAGTGCCTCAAAGTCTTGCATTCCACTACAGCACTTAGTCTCAGCAGATACATTGGACTAGAAGTACCCGAGCTGGTGCCATGAATGTAAGAGGTGAAGTGCAATACCTGTTTGTTGCCGTATCATTAAAGCAAGGATTTCTGGACCTAAAGAAACGGACTGATTAGTAGATAATCCCGAGGCAGATCTATTAAAAAAATGAATACTTCCAGAAGTTCTAGGGGACCGTATCAACACAGCCTTATTAGAGACAAGACTAGACAGTTCCTTCTGTAACGTGTTTCGCATAATTCAATGGGAACCGCCCTGACTCATGCACCAAATTACTGTACTGGGTGCAGCATCTGCCGGCAGTACCACCTATACGTAATACTCATTTCTGTGTTCGTTTCCAGCACATGACGTGAAAGTATGGACTGTGGAAGGGGGTATGTTTTGCTATGCCATCAACCTTTTTTTAAATTTTCTGTAACTAGGAAAAGAAATTAAGGCAGGATCACATACTTTGAACGCTAATGTCTGGCATATGCAAGTATGATATGATCACGGTTCCATCCTGAACACTTGCAACCTCTCTCTCTCTCTCTCAGGGCCAAGTTGAGGCTGCTTTCTTTTCCACATCAGCCTCTTTCCTCTACAGCACCTCCCATCTCTTCCTCACCTACACGCCCTCCGTTCCAAGCCCTCTTCAGACAAGCTCCCGGACTAATGTGGCTGCAGCTCACGGTAATCTGGCCGTAATTCTGACACACACGTGGAAATTGCCGAGAACAAATGAACGAGAGAGCCTAATGGAATCGCTGTGATTTCCGGTGACTGTTTCTCAAACTACTATCCAATTTCCACCCCATCTAATAACTTGTACTGAATTATGAGGGATTCGTCTTCCTAATCTTGAGAAAGAGGAGCTATCTACACATCTGACACAAGTTTTAGTGGGGTATATTTGACTTTTTTTCCCCCGACGGAATGCCACCTTGCTATGTCAAGAAATTGCGTGTTCTAGTGATGCAGATGCTGTGTTAGTTAGGTGAAATAATCATTAGGTATTTTCAGCGTTAGGAATTAGATGATAAGTGTTCAGGACGCATTAAATATATTAAACGTAAACAGAATTTAGGTATAAAAGTAAGGTATACATGGAACATATGCCATGAAACGCTCAGTGGAGGTGCTCATTTCCATTATACATATTAATAAGGTGTTTGAGCCACAGCTGACTTATTCACCCACTATCCTGGGATAGAATACCACTGCACTATCCAAATTACCACAGCTACCTACCCTGGGCGTTACCCTGGGCGCTCATATTTTCCTACCAACCCCAAAAGAGTGGATTTTGGCTATACCTGGCTCGACTGAGACTAACTGGTAGCTCCAGGATTTGAAATCTGGCTTAATCGTGCCGGTATTTCTGTAGTTAGCAAGGCTAACCACTTTTACCAAAGCGGAGAGAAAAGTTATTAAAGTTCTCTGTGTGTGAGCATGAAAGCTAGTATTAAGATCTTACGCACACAAGGGATTAAGCATTTATAACGGATATACAAACAGGAAAAGAAAAAGAAGCAAGGGTGAGGTGGGGGTAAATAAAGTGACCGCGTGAGATGCTTATGAACACAATACTTGGGTGGAAGGCAAACAGCTCAGGGCAGTATTTTAGGTAGCACAGGAGGCTTCGTAACACCTCTTCCTTAGCGATTTACTTGTTTAATGCATCTAAATATTCTTTCGTATGTTATCTATATCGGCTTGATATCGACACAGTTGGTATCAATGATGCATTTGAGGATATTAACGTGTGGTAGGCAAGATATCGCTGAGGAAGAGGAGCTACGAATATGAAAACGACCTACGACCATCCTCCGAGTGGTTTTTGTGATTTCGTAACACTCTTTCCTAAGAGATTCATTTTTGCACAGTAAAACTCAGTATCCTCTTTTATGGCACTGCTGCAAATTACGATTATATTAACATGACGTGACTAGCATAGAAGATGCTATGCTGTAATATGCAGGATGAGTCGCTACGGAAGATGTGCTACATATTTTCCAAGGCAATATTTTTGGTTGAGATCAGTGAGTGGGGAGGAAGACAGGCCAGGGCGAGGAAAATTTTCCAGCTGAAATAAGGCAACAAAATATACCCACACCCAATATTAACAGTATCATGAAAGCTAAAGCAAACAACTGTATATTTCTGCTTTCATTCACCTACTGCAACTTCTTGATCTAACCTCGCTTCATTCTATCTTCATCATCATCATCATCATCCCGACATTAACGACGCAATATATCCCTACACTGTGCAGGTATACTATATCACCGTTTCACCCACTGCATCTTCTTGAATAACCCCCTTCTTTAGTTACTAGCCTAACTATAAAAAAAAAATGAATTAGGGAGTAAAAGGAGACGCAAGGTAGAGAGACGATGTTATCATATGGAGTAGAAACCTAAGTCACGGAAGATGTAAAAAAAATAAAATTAAAAAGATTAATTTATAATAAATTAAGTGTAGCGATTTACGTTTTGGTTGACAAATAACTTAATTTACATTTTAATCTCGCTACCATCAGAAATTTTAATTAGGTTTACGATAGACTTCACGAACTGAGGAGGTTAATTACAGCATTCCTTAATCCCCTCAACACCAGAGACCTTTTCTAAGTTGAAGGAAATCAGTAGGAAAGACGAGGAACACACTGAATATCACGTCACCGAATTGAAGAGATTAAGAACGCAATATTTCATTCCAGCTTATGACAGACAGCCTTAACTGGTTCACAAAAACTTACCACAGATAAAGTAATTCTATAGGAGAAGCGATAGAGAAAATAGACAAACTATTTCTTAAATCTATTATGTACTTCCATCCATCCATTGCCAGACGCCATGTATCCCAAACGGGGTGGTCAAGGACTTAGAGTTAATTGTTTTACAGGGAGGGGCACCAATCCTCCACCAACCCCACTTGACACGTAGGGATGCCAACAGCATCTGGTGTTCCCAGGCGGTCACCCATCCAAGTACTAACCAGACCCAACGTTGCTTAACTTCGCTGATCGGACGGGAAGCGGTGTACTCAACGTGGCATGGCCGTTGATATTTTATTATAGATGCCATCAGACAAATATTCAGCGAGTTGTAGCCTATTCAGTTGTATTATGGAAAGAAGGAATAAAGTCTACATTTAATCTCTCTCACTAAAAAACTCACTCCTCAGCTGCATAAAATTGCCTGGATTTTTTATTTATTTATTTATTAAGGAAGAAAGAACCAATGACCAGGAGACCACAAGATTGTTCTCTCCACAAAGAAAAGAGAGAGAGAGAGAAAAAAAGAGGACAGCCAAACAGAATATCCGTTCATTACGAGATGCATGGACACACTGCAACATGAAAAAAAAAAGTTATCGGATTCAAGGGGAAAAGATGGTAACGAAAATGGTGAGGAAACAGACACCGATGGACTTAAGCGAAGGAACCGAGGTATTGATAGGCAGTGTATTATTATTATTCAGATGCAACATACCCTGCCCCTCTGGACATCACTAAGCTGCCTGGCACAACATTTATTATGGATTTTAATCAGATACGTCCATGAGCAAGTCTCAGTAGCAGTTAATGATTGTTAGGTACAGTTTTGCCTCAAAATTTCCTTTTCTTTCTTTGTCTTTCTTTTTCTCTTTTCTCTCCTTTTTTTTTTTTTTTGCTTTAGTATTCAATAAAGTTGAATTGTGACGTGTTGGGTAGGTTCATGAAAAAAAAAAAAATGTACAAAGACTGTGTATGAATATGGACCCTGGCATTAAAATACGAGGTGAGTATCAATATACGAAGCTGGAGAAAGACGGTATAATGATGCAGGTGCTTCTCCTGCCCACCTTTTCCTTCTAGTGTTTCACTTGCCCACCTTCTGCACCATCACAGATGCGCAGGTGATTCTTTTGCCACCTCTCCCTTCTGCAACACTGCCAGGGTCACAATCATCGTAACAAATTACAGGAACAGAATAAGGCATTTTTTTTTTTTCTGGTAAATCTGTTTGCATTTCATCTTAATAACCCCTGTAAAATAATTATTGCCCGGGAGATGTAGAGAACGAAACGAACCGATAACGCACTAATAAGCTACTTATCAGAATGCCCAGCCTACGTGACATTCATGTTACCAGCGGAGACGAACACATAACTGAAATGTAAAAGTGGCAGTCATCGCTGTGGTTCTCTGGCCCCCTCGAGATCACTTCAAAAACAAACCGAAAACATTTTCTTGTCCCTTTTGCCACTTGCCTTTTACTTCAACACATAGAGAACAGACTTTATGGGATGCCAACGATTTGCCCTGGTCTCCAAGTTTCACTCGAAAATACGCCTAGTACTCTTTTAGACAAAGTCTGTAAAGCCCCGTCCACACGAGCATACAGTGTTTGGCAGACTTTGTACGTCAGCAGACAAAGTCTGCGGACACGGTTGTAATGTTGTCCACACGGCGCTATCTGGCCAGTCATGGTTGCTGGAGCAGAGTGCGGGTTTGGCTGACGACGTACTCATGTGTGGTAGCGGTATGATAACTACAGCATGGTGCGTCGCAAGAAAGATAGGAAGGTATGTAGCATACTGATATCCCTGTGCGTGAAAAAGATGAGAACAAAACCACATAGAACACCATAGTGCAAAGAGTGGTTAATGAAAAGGAGAGTTGGGAAGTCATGTGACCATACTACGTGTACTGCAGGAGGGGAATAAGAAAGACTTCACCAATTACCTGAGAATGGACCCCAATACTTTCCATACTCTTCTTGCCAAAATAAACCCATACATCATCAAGCATGTAGAGGTGTGCGGTACGTAGGAGGACTACTGGGCCTTGAAAGCAGGCTGTGAAGCCTATGCCCAGAGTCGGTCACATAAAAAGAAAGAAAGAAAAAAAAAAGCAGGACACCAAAATGAGAGCTAGCATACCTCCAGAAGGTCGGCTTGAGGCTATCCTAATATTTCTCTCCAGTGGATGCAGCATCAAACTGACCCTGTGTTACGAAGACGAGACTTGTGCATGCACACACGGAAATCAACCCAATCATGGATTAATGTTACAATGATATGATTTAACATTGAGGCTAATATATGAACATACATCACCCTGCCCCACCCCTACTCCCCGCATCCCCTCCTCTCTCTCTCTCTCTCTCTCTCTCTCTATCTATCTATCTATCTATCTCTCTCAAATTGTTTTATAATGTATTGCTTACGTATGTAGGTTTAGCAGTATCTATTAAAATTGCAGTCTTTTTTCATATAGATACTCTATTTCCCTCTAATATAATATTTTCTAATTCATTAGCACTTGGCAGCACTCTTGTTTACAATCGTGTGTCTGGCAGCAGCGTCACTCCACTGGCCACAGACTGTCTCGTGTTTTCGCTCAAACTGGATCACGAACATTTTTCTGGTCTGTCTGCAGACAAACGCGGTGAGTCTGTCATCGAACAAAATTCTCGCTTGTGTCTGCAAACACTGTGTGCTCGTGTGGAAGTGGCTTAATATTTCTCTGTTGTTTGCCTACGACAAATTCACCACAGATGTAACTGAACTGACTGGACAGTTAACACAATCACCACCAATAAGGATGAGGTTGGAGCGAGTAGTACCTACCCTTATGACGCCGTAACATGAGAGTCAATGATTTTCATTTATTTACGTGAAAAATATTTGAAGCATATTTACCTCATTTGTGCTGTGGCCGGAGTTTGGCATTTCGGTTTACGACAAGACTCACTGAATCTCTACATCTGGGAGAAATATCAACTGCTGCTGGGTTTAGCCTACTTCGACTGAATCCTTGGCTGCTATGGTAACAGTTATTAATTTCGCAAAAAAAACATTCGGCTTTGATTCATATAAATTGTAACAAGAATTCAACACAAAACAAGGTATCTTACCAAGAGATGGTGCCAGTGCTGCCTCATCATGAAAGTTGACATGAACAATGAAAAAGTGTTATTAGTGAGTCATGAAACCCACAACATTCCCTGTTAACATCCCTGCAGGGAAACAAAAGCAGAACTGACTTCCACTTCACTCACAGTCGTCCACCGTCTAGTTCCTGTCCCCAGCTTCATTTGGGACATGCAATTCAGAGCACATCCTGCATCTGCACACTCATGCATCGGACAGTGAAATGAAATACAGTAGTTAAGCCAGGTCGAGCGACTTACTAACACAAAGGAAGAACTCAGGCTTCAGGTGACTTAACTCAAAAATCTAGTAAACCCACACATACGAGTATCGGGGAAGAGGTCATCATTATCACCACCACCACCACCATCATCATCATCATCATCATCATCATCATCATCATCACCATCATCATCATCATCATCATCACCCTGTTCTCACTATATTAAATAATGGGTAGACATAGACCCAGGAATGTGAAGATGGAAAAGTTAAATGAAGAAGAAATGAGAACGTACTATAAAGTTATGACTGAATAAATAAACACATGTGTGATCGAAGTGAATCTAACACACTTCAATCTGACTACAGTAATTATTAAACATTCTAGAACCTTGGGAATCAAGAACTGAGAATAATGTCTGCAACAAGTGATCGACAGAAAAAGGAGGAATGTATGAATGAGTGCTGTAGTTTATGAGAAAGGAGAAGGGAAAGACTGCAGAAGGAGAAATCGATAATGCAATAATGACACACACACACACACACACACACACACACACACACACACACACACAATGGCTAAATCAAACTCCCACTCCAATATTGGCGACCCTGTGCGACCATTCAAACCAAGCCTCAAGGTGCTCAGAATACAGATGGCACCTGTAAAGACTGAAAGCGTCTAATTCATTACGTAAGGATCACGTCTGGTAATATTGTTGTCATATTTCTCTTTGGGAGGGAGAAAAATTGGGGAATTTTATGGGTTTCAGGATGATTATATTGCAGAGAGAGATAGGTAGATATAGATACAGAGAGAGAGAGAGAGAGAGAGAGAGAGAGAGAGAGAGAGAGAGAGAGAGCAATTCCCGGAGACTCCCTGCTCCATGAAAATCTAAACTCTTGGCAGTTTTTCAAGCCCCAAGAACACCCGCTCTGTGGCAATTCGTGTAACTATCAGCACCTGGCAACTCCTTACTCCCAGTAACTCAGTTCAGACCCACTCTTATTTACTGGCAACTCCCAGTTCCTGGTCACTCCCAGCTTTTGGAAACTCGCAGTTCCCGGCAACTCCCTATTCCCAAATCCCAGCAACTTCCAGCTCCCAAAGCTCTGCCATTATAAACGCAATTCCCTTCAGTTCAATGACGTATTTAGTATCTTTTCCTCTACTCAGGGACGATTTTCTTTCAGCTTAAGGGAGACGTCAAGGAGTGATTGCGTTATTTAACCCCTCCAGTCTAAGGTGTGTCTTCTCAGTTGAAGAAAGTAATCTGGAGATAGGAAGTAGTCAACAAATCATGCAGAGCAAGCTACAGTACAGTGGGTTTGTTATAACTTGACGAAGATCCGTAGCCCCTGTCAGCTCAGTTAACGTCCAAATGTAGTCAGACAAGAGGACTGATTGGAACTGTAACAGAGAAGAATCATTCCTACCTCAAGACTAAGGTTAATCCTTTCTCATTCAACCATGGCTTACTCTTAAAGTTATGAATGGCCCAATTCCGGCAGATTAAAACGAACCGGCTGTTGTTGTTATTCCATTAGCTATCATTAGCTAAATGAATGCAATGTATAAAACGTTAAGAGGATCAGTGAAGGAAACCTGACTGTCATGTATTGTCGATGGCACTTATTGTTTACACTCTCGCTAATCTTCTAGGGGTCGTATTATAGGTGGCATAGGAGGCTTCGTGGTGCCTCTTCCTTATCGATTAGTTTTGCATATTACACTCTGACAGTCTCTTCTGTGCTATTTATATCTCTGTAGTATCGACATAATTTCCACCAAAAACATGTAAATGGCAAATTATTGAACAGTAACGTGCAGAAAAAATCCCTGATGAAGAGATGGTCCGAAATATCCAAAGCCACTTAGAATATGACCCTTAGTTCCACAACGAGAATGCAACAGGATGGAGGTGGATGTACGGTATAATATATGATTCTAGCTCCATCCATATGATAAAGCGAATAGGTTGAAGACGGCAGAACATTTATGTTCGAACCAGTGGAGATGTTTATTGTGTTAACAGATACAACCACGTTATTTTTTAGTATTTTGTATTGAGGTAGGGCATGTACTGCACACAAACAGTTGTTCATGACACCATATAATTTGTGTAAGGTTAGACTGTTGGCAGTTAAGTTTAGAAATCAGACATTTGTCATACATATAAAGCTGGAGTAATTCACCGAGCACTGAATGGCCTTGTATATTGCTGGGTTAGATATCAACGCAAACTACCTTCCCACTGTATCTGTTTGGGGGAGGGGGCAGGGGTGTCATGGTGCAAGGAGGAGTATAAAGGCTGTCAGGGGGTTGAATAGGGTCTCGAGTCCAGGGGGTAGGGGGTGGATGGGTTACTTAGCCAATGGGGACCAGGTTTTATCAAGCAAAAACAAAAATTAAAAGGACAACCAGGGTAAAGGCATTTAGAGGGCACTGTCATGATGGAAGCAAGGACTGAGGAAAGTGGGAAGAGAGCGGGGAACCCCTTTCCTGAACCTCTTTTACAGTGATCAGTTTTCACCCTCGATAAATTGCAATTCCTCGTTCCTAGAGAATACTTCATTGTCCGCTTGAGACTTTTCGTACAAGAACTGTGTCTGCACGGCTTTCATTGGAAAAACGATGAAAACTGTTGTGCGTACAGTTTATAGATTGAAACGATGGTGGCCACAACGTACAGACTATGATTCTTAGACCTTCTTTTGGCATCAATTTACCTCCATCCTCAGCTTTTGTCACATAGATCAGTTGCAGAAAAAGACGGTGTTATAGCTTTACATTCATTCCAAAGCAATTTTTTTGTGGCTGGCACCAGATACAATTGTTAATCTAGTCCTACAACTCACCATTCAAGATAGAGAAATGGAAATTTTGACCAGGGTAAAATGAAAAGAGTATACGGCATATATATATTGTGGTTTCATGCTGACATATTCAGCTAACATATTTGTGTAACAGTTTATTTGCGCTTTTATAACAGAGTGCAAGTGTAGTCCTGCTGCACAAGTGGTGCTCCATCCACCCCATCCACACCCCGCCTCTGCGCCCAGGATTAACCCATCTAACTCGCCCATTACCAGAAATGGATTACAAATTACTGGGAATCAACCCGGAAGCCACACGATCAATTCTCAGCCTGGATATAGCGTTGGAGTGGAGCCTCACTGAGAGATTGCTTGGCTAAGTGAGAAACATGAATATTTCGGCAGTATACTATCTGAACTGTTGAACAGTAATATGTGGAGGCCTCGAGGCCTACCTCACCACATAAAATGTAAAAGATGGGGAACCGTCACAGTGTTATGACGGATCCTCTTGAATCCCCACACCCTGACTTATTGCACTGTAGGTGGCAATGAGCCTACGTGGCCATGATGGTTGATAATGATTTGATAAGTTACACGTGTCCTTCCCTCAAGCCTTCCGCTTGCATATCAGGTTAGATGATTCTTGGCTTAGTTTTTCACGCAGGGATAGCAGGATACACTAGCAGAACCTGACAAATGCAGCGTTGGTACTTGGTATGGCTGCCTTTTATTCTCTGTAGCACTTAGCGACGGTCGTCAAATCTGCATTGTGAGGTACTGAAATAAACAGCATTGTCAGACTTTCATTTTTATTATGATACCAGAGAACTTATATCCATCATCCCACATTGACTGAGTAATATATATACTCTTCGCATCAGGGATTCAGTCCTAGAGTTGAGATACTAAGTTACTAAAAGACTTCGTATGAAAAAGACAAATGAGGCAAGGAAAATGAACAGGAGAGCAACTCGACACTTCTGTGCGTGGGTGAGATACTGTAAATGGATTCATGTTATATTGATCACTGGCCATACATAGTGTTTACGCTGTGCTTTCAAATAAGGTAACATACTTAACTATATACGAAAAACCTATTAAGATAAACACACACGAAAGAATATACATAGAATCATGGACACAAAATGAGGACAAAAATCTCTATCTATCTATCTATTGCTAGACGCCATAATCCCGTAAGGGGTGGCCATTTGACTTTGAGTTATTTGTTTTACGGGGAGGGGCACTAACCCACCACCAACCCACTTGTTGACACGTAGGGAGCAAGTATGATTTGGTTATATGGTTACCACCCAGCGTTGTAAATGGTTTCTTGGCTTACAGGAAACCATTTGGTCTGTCAGTGTAAAGCCACCTGTAAAGGAAAGAAAAGCAATAGGAATTGACAGGAAAAACGGGAGAAATAGGAAGAGGGGAGGGCAGGCACAGAAAAAGAATGATAAAGGCTAAGGAAGAAGTAGGCAGCACTACATCAAGTGAGTGGATGATGGTCGCCACCATCTACCACTACGGACAAAAATAAAGTAGGAACAAATGCACCCACCTTCGCCTTTCAGCACACAGACTCACTCTCTCTCTCTCTCTCTCTCTGTTGTCACAACCATCATCCTCCACATGTCACTTTAACTTTCTTTCCTCCTCACATATTCACCTTCTCGCTCTTTCAATTTTTTTTTTTTTTTTTTTTCATTTTACTTTCATTTGGACTTTTCCGTTGTTCTTTTTACTGTGGTGATGTTGATGAGATTCAGCCTTACAGCCTCTCACCTGTCGTCCTCACCTACAGAACAGGTGGTTAAACTTTACCCAGGTCTCACTGAGCAAAGATTCAATTTGGCAAGATCTGCTCCTTCAGTCCACGCACACATGACATTCCCCTCGGATTTTACTAGTCGCTACAAAAAAAAAAAAAAAAAAAGTTGCACCTCATTTATGTAAAGCCCTTGAAGGCAGCTTTGTATAATTTGTTAAATTTTTCATGCAAATCTCCTGAGGGCAGTTTTGAAAAATTCACTTTATAAAGCCTTGAAGAAATATTTTCTTTGATGCTACGTGGGTCATTTTTGCAATATGACATTACACCAGTTACTAAACAAATATTAATGCAAATTTAGATCTGTTTAGGGTTTAATTCAACTGTGTGTGCTAAAATGTCAACATGCAGTACATGAACATTTCACATCATTATTTCTGAGATAAAACATATAATACACTGGAACGCTGCGGGTGCTATAGTTCCATAGCAAGCACATATTGTTCAAGTAATCTCTGACATTAATATGAAATCTGCAAACAGGAATGTTCCACAACCCGCTCTGCATGCCTCCACGATGGCTTCCTCTCCCTTCATTGTCTTCACTGTTTTGTGTCTCTGAAACTTTCTTCATGTAGCCCCGCCACTGAAAAGGAATTAATATTGTCCTTCATCCAAACAAGATTCAGACGAATTCATGCAGCTGGGAGAACCTCTAGCAATTAAAAAAAAAAAAAAAAAAAAAAAAAATCGAAACGCCTTGTCGCTTTTTTGGGCGTGTGTTTGTATGTTCAGCAAAACTGTGATACATAATGATTTCGCTCGTATCACGAACGTCCTAAATACTTTGTGGCAACAACACCATATCTTTTCTCGTGCTTCATTACGTTGTGCTTGGTGCTTTGAATTGTTTTTTATGATGAGGCCAAAAATGAGCCCATGGCTGGAAGCCTGGAAAAAATCGGTCTGAGCAAGGATAATTTAAAAGGTGACAAAGTCAAGACTCTTTGTCTATAATTTCGTCCATCGTGTTTCCATCCCATATGTGTTGTATCCTTTTCTTCTTCTGTGCGTTTTTGCTGACCAAATCAACTTTTGTCTTGTTTTATTTCATCTGACACAATTCTGTTTTCTTTCCGACACGTCTCGCTCTTCATCCTACGGAGTATTTCCTTCCCACTTTCCATATGTTGAGAGTTTTTGCAAGTCATATTCATCTTTTTCTCTTTTCACTGTTCTCCATTTGCCCCATCCACATACAAATATTACTTTACATTTTTTTTTTCATTTTCCATTTTTTAAAACCTTCCACGTGTTTTTACATTTATCTAAAACTTTTAATATTTCTGTGTCTCTATATGAAATCTTGCAATTGCAGTGTCATACGTACACTGGACCCAACCTTACGCAGCGGTACTGAAGGGACATTAAGGGGAGTTTCTGTATGCTTCACTACGAATTGTCACCTTAGCTGAAAAAATAACTTTTTGAAGTAGAATAAAATGGTATAAACTAAACGTTCTCTATGGGTTTAAGTGGCAGTGTGTGTGTGTGTGTGTGTGTGTGTGTGTGTGTGTGTGTGTGTGTGTGTGTGTGTGTGTATTAGCGACCCTGCATCAGTCTTAATGTCCGTAAGTAAATGCATTGGTCTCCAGTGAAAAATTCATCTCCCCGGGTAGCCGTTTTTACGGAGCTGGAACAGAATACAGGAGTCCCGACCATGAGAGGGTTATTGGTACTAGTATTAACATTCTCAGGCTTTAGTAACACATTCATGTGAATATAACTGTTTGGCGTGTTCTAAGCTTGTCCCAACCATGACAGGAGGGTTACATCTTTTAGTATGCGGATTCTCACTCAAACAGCGATAGCAAGAATAATGCATAAAAGAGTAATCGAAAAACAAGGCTTATGGAAATTATCTAAAGGCATTTTTCCAAAATCAGCAATATCCTCTGGCAGCAGCAGGAAGTGATTATAAAAGAATATCACATTTAATCGTTCACCCCTTCGCTTCTAAGATGAACATGATCCCGTAGAAATAGCAAGAATATAATATATAAATGTAGCGTTCACTGGAAACTGATCCTAAGCCCTTCAGTGCAAGCGGATCGGTTCCAAGCTGAATAAAATCGTCTGACGATAACAACACAAAACTAACATGAAAAAGATGTTATTATTTATTCTTGTACTGGAGGTTAGTAAAAAATATTATATGTATCACTAGGAAGGAGCTGGAACCCTCCTAAGTTCATGAAATTATGGCGCTTAGTATAATACCGAGTACTGCTTAAAATAAAAATGAATAACATCTATATAAATGCTCCAATATGAATGCAATAATTTCTTCACAGATTTCGAGTCCACGTATGGTAATGTTTTGGTTGTCGGAATTTGTCGTGTTCTTATGAATCTGTCCAAAATTTACTCACAACTCGTGCAATTAAATGTGCTTTTTCTGCAACAGATATAAAGTTAGTACATTTCCCCGAGGCCTCCGTACGATTAATCTGTATTAGAACAACTCGAGTTAATTGCACAGAGATTGATTAATATTTCTGGCGGCATGAATGTAAAGCTCGAGGGAGAGAAATTGCCGCCGTCCTCTTGTCCTTGATTTGATAACTAGTTACAGGTACAAGCATCTCGTTTTCTCCACTTGGAAAATAAACGGCTTCTCCAGCAACATTCACCATTGCCACGAAACTTCTTATGAAGGAACTATAGGGTACAAGAAGTATGAAAATATATATATATATATATATATATATATATATATATATATATATATATATATATATATATACAGTATATATATATATATATATATATATATACAGTATATATATATATATATATATATATATATATATATATATATATATATAGTATCGTTTGGCATATAATAAATTCAGGCAAGGACATTTTGATGGACTTTCGGATTTTTCAGGTGACAATAAAACAGTTCCTCTCAATATTACTGCAAACCTGTCTACAAAATTTGTTGTTGTTTGTACGTAAAAATATTCTTTGGTCCGTGTTTTGCATTTTTTCTTAGGGGCGATACAATATACATTACATTTTCAAGTGCAGCAAAATGCAGAAAGAAAAAAAAAATAGCAGACGAAGTTAATTGGGAATTCCGTATTTGGGAAAAGATTTTAGTGTCTTTTAACCCCCTCCTACCTCGAAATCAGTCTTAGACGATTGTATTCAGTCTTTGAGATTTTCGCACTGGTGAGAGTGTATTATCTTCCATTCCCCCCCCCCCAGACATCATCATGGTCTGGAGATAAAAATAATAGAATGAAAATAGGGTGTCAAACTGGAAGGGTTAGACACAGACAACAAAAATATACAAGCCAGTAATTAAAACGGATGCACAAACTGGGTAAAATTTGTACTAGCTCTGAAAGATGTGCGACTGTGGGCGAGAGGGTGAAAGGAATTCTGTAGTATGCTTGCGTGGAGTGGAGTGGAATAAAGCGATCTGGAGTGGAGTGGAGTGGAGTGGAGTGGAGTGGAGGACTGGAGCGGATGAGTGGTGACGTAGGATGGAATGGAGTGGAGTGGAAGGTTGGTGGTCTGGAGTGGATTAGAATGGAGTGGGGTGGAGTGGAGAAATGATGACGTGGAGTTGACTGGACTGGAATTTAGTATAGTGGAGAAGTGATAGCGTGGAGCAGAACAGAGCTCAGTGGAACGGAGGAGTGGTGGCGTGGAGTAGAGCGGAGCGGAGGAGTTGCAGTGTGGACTGGAGTGGAGTGGCTCGGAAGTGTGGTAGCATATGGTGGAGAGGGATGGAATGAAGTTGAGTGGTTCGGAGGAGTGTTGGCGTGGAGTAGAGTGGAGTGGAGCGGATCCCAGTGGTTTAGCTGGCAAAGGGATGGTGGAAGAAGGGTGGAGAAAGTGACGGGTGTGAAGTTTTACACGTTCACATTCAATAATACATTTATGGTAGTGGTAAAAAATCAGTTACTATTTCTGAAATCCTGTGACCGAAATCCGAGCTGTTATATTTATGCACGCCTTTACTTTGAAGACTTCGTAGCAGATTTTCATTGGTTATTTATTGTGGACATTTCACCGCAATAGTATCCTTTCTTATGCTGTTAAAGCTCTGCTTAATTTGTATTATAAAATGAAGACGTAACTCCCCTGCTATCGCCACACACACACACACACACACACACACACACACACACACACACACACACACACACACACACACACACACACACACACACACACACACACACACACACACACACACACACACACACACACAACTTTATCTTGGCCTAATATTGCCATTTCTATATTGTAAACGCAAAGCCACGAAAAGAAACTTACAATAGTATGTGGTGCAGTCACGATGAAGTGCTATGGACTGGATACACATTCGTAGTATCTGGCACTGACCCGTAACAATACATTCACACTAAAATGTGGAGCTAATGATGAAAAGATGTTATAGAAAGGATGTATAGTCACAGTATTATCCTTTTCTGATAAAAATTTTACGGGAATAACGTGAAAAAAAGAGCAAATACCTCCTTCATCTTCAGGTGGAAAAACTATAATTTGGTTAATTCCTTCACTCAGATGACTTACAGTATTCTTGTACTTATAAATGTGGGAGGTCAGTCTCTCTCTCTCTCTCTCTCTCTCTCTCTCTCTCTCTCTCTCTCTCTCTCTCTCTCCATAAAAATATCCAATCTGGCCTTATTTCCCCTAATTAGGTGGACTTCCTTTTTCGTGTCCTCATTGCTTGTGGAGAGAGCCTTCGTCTTTGCTAAACTTTCTTTTACTGTTAGATGAGTTACGTGAATCCGGTACCTTTGTCAACCGTAATTCCTCGGTGTGGTCCGATAGACTGTTAGCGGCACTATTTCCTCCCTTTTCGGCCAGTTCCCTCCTTCCCCTCTATCCATCGCCCTCCATTTCCTGCAGCAACCTCACGTCTTGATGCTTAATGGATGATGAACACGAGTTAGAGCCGGGCGGAGAAGGGGTGGGGGATGCTGAACGAGGGAAGAACAGGTGGAAATATAACAAGAAGATAAAACTGGGGAAAAAAATAAAAAGAAATGTGATAGCAATATGAATGGAAACAAGACAGTTGCTTAATGTGGACAATGAAGGTAAAAACTTTTGGAGTCATGGTAACAGTTGTCCATCTAGGTCAATCGTAACTTTCCGAAACTGGATTCACACAGACTTACTGTCAACTGCATCTCGGAACTGTGATTTGCTTTTGCAGAAAGGATATGGAAAGAAAATGCAGTCTTCTCATGTTTTCTGTTCCTCCTAGAATGACAAATAAAAAACAAAAAGTAGACTGTCAAACACAGTGATGAAAGATACGAGAAACAAATTCTTGTCGCTAGTCACCTCCGCCAAGCAGGTTATGTTTTCACCCCAGTCCGTTTGTATGTTGGTTGGTTGGATTGTGAGCAAGATCACACAAAAACTACTGGACGGATTTCCACGAAAGTTGGTAGAAGAATGGGCCTTGGTCCAGAATAAAATCCATTAAATTTTGGTGCGGATTCGGATAAAGGTGCGGATCCAGGAAATTTTTTCACATTCTTTAACATTGCGAGATAGGGCGTTTTTCGACATTTTCGTAAAATTTTCAGTGATTATTGCATGGATCTTGATGAAAAAAAAAAAAAATCAGGCATATTTTGGATGTTGGTATCTACGTATGTGTACAGTTTGGCGCGGATCCATATAAAATTCCGGATCTAACGGATTTAAAAAGGTGGGTAGTCTTTTTCCAGCTGCCGTACAGTAACAAATGATATGCACTGTTTTGTTGGCTGTTACAGTGAGTTTAAAAAATTATGATTAAGAATTATGGGTAGTTTAAAATTATGGTGTTACAACTTACAGGTTATGAGACTGATATTGGATTAGACGATTGAATTAAAAGGAACTGCATGTTGAGACTTGGCGGAGGTATGCGCTCTACTGAGTGCCATTCTAGTTATAAAAGTAAATAATATGTTAATGTGCTTTTATGCTATTATCATTAAATCGCGAAAAATGGATGTGGCAATTTGTTAAAAAAAATAAATAAATCATCTTACTGGAGGGATTTATGTCTGACTTATTTTTATGACGGGTCTGTCGAAATAAATCATGTAATCAAACTTTCAATCCGATTCCGGGCAGAATTAATTATGGAGTGGAGACCCTCCAGCTGAGGCCTAAAACCATTATGCAAATCTCACTTTTCTGTGCAGAGGCGCTGGGGGAAACTAATGATAATGTATGATCTTGATTCATTGCACACATTTACACAAACGGGTAGTAATTATTCATTGTAATGCTTTCGGTCTCACGGATACCATTGCACCTCCATTTCCTCTTGCATGTTATTAATGGAAACTATGTCAATGAAAAAATTATCAAAAACCATGCAACTGAATGCGTGGGTGTATTATGCAAACTAAGTCACGTCTGTAATAGAGTCCCTAAAACAGGTAAAAATACATTTTGTTAGAAAATGTGTTTTAACCTATTTTAGGGGCTGTATAAAAACAGCATTTATTGAAACTAGAAGCCATCTCACGATGGGATCTCACCACCCTCGTAGTCGGAAAGTTTTTCCTCGGCCCACAATTTTACACCACAATTTCTGAATTTAAACACATTCAGGATGTAAAACACACACAAACAAAGCCAGCTTGCCAGCTTTACAATTGAAAACATTACCACTCCGCTCGCTTCGCAACGCGAGTGGTAAGGTCAAGGTCACCAAAGGTCAGCTAGTTAACCTTTGACAGCTATTTTGGTGCCATTGACCACGAGTGCCCATTTCGAACTCGTCCAAGATTCTGGCCATATCCTGGTACCCTGAAAGTTTCATGTTGATGGCTCATGTCGTTCATGAGGTATCTTGTTTACCCACACAAACAAAGCCAGCCAGCCAACTTCACAACTGAAAACATTACCACTCCCCTCGCTTCGCAACGCGGGTGGTAAAATAAAACCTCTAACCGAATTTCTCCTCACCCATGGCTCTTTTTGACGCACCCTCAGTGTTACATATTAATGACTTTACTCCTTCCTCAATCAGTCCATTTTCTTTGAAATTCTCTTGCATTTCTTTCTACTTGTTTCTTCTTCTTGATTTTTTGTTGCTAACCTGTATCAACTTCCTTTGCCTTTTCCATTTAAGTCACTCTTCTACAGAACTACATTTTTCCTTTATGTTTTAGGTATCTGTATATCTATATATATCTATATCTATATCTATATCTATCTATCTAGCTATATACAATAGAGAGAGAGAGAGAGAGAGAGAGAGAGAGAGAGAGAGAGTCACGGTGTTGCTGCATAGTACTGATAAATCTCTGTGCAATAGATGTTGTGAGGGATGACTGTGAGGTCAGAATGCGGTGTGGGTGTGTGAAATATAACAATTTGATATAAGGCAGTGTACTGTATGATAAGGAGGATATGAGGCACGACACAACTGTGGCGTTGAGAGGGATGTGCAAATTATGATGGCATTGTGAAGTGAGGTAGTGTTACATATGGTAGTGTGAAGTGTGGCAGTGTGAGGTGTGGAAAAAGCTGGCCGTGTGAGGTATGGTGTGCTGCTCAGCCACCTGGCCACATTCAGCACGAACTCCCTCACAACTCGGCCCACTTGATCATCACACGGAATACTGAATACTCGCATGATATAAAGCACGGTTGTTCTTAAGTCCATGTTGCTGAGAGTGGTTCTGTTTTTTATTTATTGAATGTCTGAACGATGAAGATTTTAAGATTTCACATTATCACGCATATAAGCTATACGAGTACATGAATATAAAAATAAAATATAGCATAGTAGAGATTCTGGTCCTGCTACAGCCTCCTTCCATTCTACTAATATCAAAATAAGATAATACTAAAGCTCCACAATATTTTCATGGCGCTGTGTGACCTGTATCACATCCTAATGTTCATATTTGTCATAGTTTACCATTCAAGATGACGAAAGGGTAATTTTATTCCTGGTTAAAGTGAAGAGAGTAAAGGAAGCAGTCAATAATGGGTGCTGTGTGAGTGAATTCTTAATGCTACAAATCCGGGAACCGCCGGACGAATGGCATCCTTATCACTATATGACAAAACGAACAGCGCTTAAGTGGCTTATGAGGAAAGGTGACGAACGGGGCTGAGTAATGAATGATTCAGACTTGCTCTTGTGTAGAGAGGGACTGTGGGTAAATGAGGTTGTTTGCTCCTAATTTCAGGCGGCGTCCTGAAACTAAACATGTACAACTGTGGACGTTTATATCAACCAAGAGGCATCTATTGTTAGGTTAGGTTAGGTCAGGCTATATCAGGTATATAGCTAGGCAGATAGACTATGGATGGACAGATAGATAGATGGCCGGATAGGTTAAGATTACACCAGGAGATATAATTATATAGGGTAGATAAACAGACGGATATAGATAAATAATGTACATAGTGGGAGATAAACGGAAGAAAAGGAATGAACTGAAAACGAAAGAACGAGAAAAGAAACGAAAGGAAAAGAGGAAACTGGAGAAGGAAAAGGGAAGTGGAATAAAACAGAAGAGTACGAAGAATGGAATTGGGAATGAGTTCAGATGGAAGGTGAAGTTGTATAGCTCCTAAACTTTCTAAAATTCCGTGGTACAAAAGTGAGCCGAACTCGATCAAGAGCAAGAGTTTTAGCTCCTCATCCCCTTCTGTTTATCTGTTATTTTTTATTTTCCATTTCATTACTCAGCCCTAGATTGCAACTCATTCAGGAACTGCATAAATGGGTCTTTCTTTTTATTAATCTTAATAGTATGTGAGCCCAACTATTTGTTAAGCTTTCTTGACTTTTGCTGCTCACTCTTGTTTCTGTAATCGGCTGGTTATTGGAATTTTTAGCGTCGTAGTCATTACGAACATGCAGAAACAAATGCAATAGCGAAAAAAAAAGTATCGTCGTTGGTTGCGAACATCCGGAATGAATTTTTTTTTCTGAGGTGTTCGTACTTGACCATTTAACCACTGAATCATTGGATACTCACATTAAGGGATGTCATAAGACACTTAATAAATTACAAAAACTACCCTCAAATAATTTAGCAGAAATCTTTATCATGTTGTAGGAAAATAAAATGGGAACGTATGTGGTGTCTGATACTGAAAAAATATTATACATTTATCGCTAAGTAATCGGATCAAAGGCAACTGTCCCGTAAAAGCATCCTTTATCACTGAACATCCGGAATATATCAACGTGATGGTGGCTTTCAGGACCCTACCTCAGCTCATCCTCTTAGATGAGAAATCACTCATACTTTTTAATCTTTCACAGAGGCTCTGGAAGCTCAAATCTGTCAAGAAAATTAAATTAGTTACAGCAAATTATTTAACAACGAAACTGTTTTAGCACGGTACCATTCTGATAACATAACATTCACATACATGCCCCCCCCCCAAAAAAAAAGGGAAAACTGCACACACAAAAATCATCCAAATTATAGAATATAAATCTGACGAAACACCATTTACCAATGACGAAAAATATCCAAGCTAGCAATCAGTCCAGTGAAGGTGGGTGGAATGAGCACCAGATTTTCAGTGAGACACTAGGCCAAAGGTAATTACAGGCGGACGCGCTTTCACTCACGCGTTCAAAGGGGTTCCATTAAGGCAATCAGTCCTGCTGGAAGGGCAGTGAGGCCCAGGAGGTAAAAGATTAGATGAATGGCGAGCAAATGGACGCGTTTGTGTAGATGTGTTCTTTGTAAGGCCCGTATTTTAGATGGGAAGGGAGGCTTCGTAGCACAATTTTTCAGCGATTTAATGTGTATATAACCCCTTAGCATTTTCTCGTTCATTTTCTATATCATTTAAGTACTGACATAGATTTCATCAATAACAGAATTATAATATTAAGTTGTTGCATGCAGGAAAAATCGCATATAATGAAGCCTTATGAATTATCAAAAGTACTTCTAATACAACCCTACGGATCGTACTCTTTAAAAGCACTGAAGATTTCTTAATGCCTGTTCATCAGGGATTTATTCCGAATATTACGCTATAGTGTCCTCGTGTACGCTGCTAATGCAAACTGTGGCGATGTTAGGCAGGTATACATTACACAGAGAGAGAGTAGGATGTACGGTACAAAAAAAAATATATATATATCGCTAATGGAGAGGCACTCTTGAATACGGGTCAAAAGATCGGCTGGCTGTGGGTCTGGTGTGGGAGGATTAAGTACCAGATTTCTCAGTTACGGTCGATTTTAGGCATTTATACTTTCTAAGAAGGGCTAGGTTAAGTTAGGACAATTTAATATCGATGTGGGCGAATAGCCTCAACGTTAATAGGGACCTGACCATGACATTTTACTTTCTTATCTTTTTCAGCAGACGAATGACCTTGAGAGAGAGAGAGAGAGAGAGAGAGAGAGAGAGAGAGAGAGAGAGAGAGAGAGAGAGAGAGAGAATGTTGTGTGTGTGTAATTACAGCTCCTCTATTTCTCAGCCCTCTGTTGGTTATTCAATGATGCAGCTCCTCTTCTTCATAAAGAAAAACAAAGTCTCATACCTCTTTCATTTTCTTCCTCGTTTATGTTTTTTGCAGTCTTTTCTCGCTCATTTTCTTTCTCCTTCTACTGGTCGTTATATTAGTAAGTAGTTATACTCTCACATTTAATTATTCCCCTCTTATTAAACTTTTTTTTTCAGCAGTTTTCATTCATTTACTCTTTTTTTGTTTACTAATTTTATCATGTACTTCATCATATTTTTTTTTTATTTAGCAGTTTTCTTTCCCGTAAGTATTTCAGTAACATCACCCCACCCCCCACGCACACCATCGCTCGTCCCACTCGGTATTATAATTACAACAGTGGAATAAGGAGGAGTTTAATCCGCTCTTATCTCCCCCACACAGAGGGCGGGGAATGATGAGCTGTGTTCTCTGATGTTCTGCTTTGCTAAGAGAGCTTTAATTAATTGTTGCTGACGCTAAGTAGATATATATATATTCTTTTACAAATACTTTTCTCCTGCTCGTACAGGCGCTACGTGAATATTTATCAATTCACACATATTTTTCTCCTGCTGGTACAGCTACTTTCATGTTAAAGGCTTGAGGTGATTGTTTTTTCCATAATGTTCTTTCTGCTAGGTACGTTTTAATTTCTGTCACAGGTCTTAACCCTATTTACTTAATCAGTATTGCTCTACGTCTCGTACTGCTAATCTCTGTTAGAGTTTTGGTTATTTTTTTTTTTCCTGAAGTTTACACAGATGTTTCTCTTCTGTTCTCTGCTGTTCTCACTTATTTAATCTTCGTCAAAGATTTTTCTCCCAGCTTCTGGATTAGACGATCATCCATTTTTTCTTTGAAGCAAAAATTTTACATCACATTTTTTCTCTTAAAGAAAATTTGTGTTAAAGTATCGTTACACTTCTGAATTATTTAAAAGAACATAAATTGTACTCACGTTATATTTCACTCACGTAGGTAGTCATAGTGTGTTCCATATTTCTGATAATTGGTATTTTATAGGAGAGCCCTCGGTTAATAATTTATATTTTCGTCACTTCTCTATTTTCATCTGTTCGCGTTTCAGCTGTGGAGAATGAAGGTCTTTCTTTCCCCCAGGAATCCTAAATTAGTCTTCACAACACCCGTTTGGGATCCCCTGATCTTGAAAGGTGATTGTGGTTTGTGTCCATGTCTGTTTCTCCCAGTGCCTGCAGCCCAAATCTCGTGTAGTGAACCAAGGATTAATGGCACACTGACTGTTGAGTGAAGTGGTGGTAGAGAAGCCTTGGGAAACTGCCTCGGGTTCTGCCACGTAATTGATTGGATGCGACAACTCCAGCGGTCTGATTTGCTAATGGTTATAAACCGTTCGTACCGCCCACCTGCAAGCGACATGGAACTCTAATTTATAGCATGATGAAATTACCTGCGTTCTGTCTCACTTGGCCTAAAATTGCCCACGCTGGCTAAATGGATATGTGTTCCATTTGTGTTGAGCATTCTGTTGATAAAGTTCCTACTGGTGGTGGTGGTGATTGTGTTGTCCCCAGTTCTAAGTAGGAAAGATGATGATGATGATGATGATGATGATGATGAGGAGGAGGAGGAGGAGGAGGAGGAGGAGGATGCACTGCGGGGTATTCAGGGACAAAGACACGGGAGAAAGGTGAGGAAGACAGGGACAGGAGGAGTGTAACTAGAATGGAAAAGTGCACGGCTGGGAAAGGAAGCATCTGGGGAAATTACAGAGCTAACTGGATTACAACAACTTGCAAAAAGAAGGCTCTAGGCACCTCATATACTCTGTTGTCGGGTGGATATTCCTGCCTTTCGTGGAATAACGTAAAGCCTTTAGTATCAACATCGTTGATTATGAAGATAATGAGCGATGGATTATCATCATCATCATCATCACCATTATCTTCGTCAGCAGCAGCAGCAGTAACAGCAGCAGCATAACCCTTCTTTCCACTAAAGGATGGAGTGAAATGGATCCAGAATAGAAATAGATAAGCACAAAGGTTAATACAGTTACTCACACATTTATTCATTCATTCTGAAAATTAATGAAGGCTATACCTAACCCATCCAGTTTGAGGTTCATCCTAATTTAAAATCAGAGGGATTTCCAGCTACTCCTTTCTGTAATCTCTGGTTTATAACGATGGCAGTATCTCGGGCCAAGTTTTTAAAAACAAGTCAGTGATTTCTGGATGAAATAAAAATGCAGTCAGTCATTACTGCCTTTTAACCAGAGGAGAAGCTAACGTAGGAAGTAAAGAGTTAGTAATCCATTCAACCAGGGAACCTGTTTATTTTAATAATTTCTTTAAGATTTTATCCAGTTCACAATAGACTTTTCGAAGTGGAGGGGTTAGATACAACATTAATATACCCCTTCAATACGATAGCCCTTTCTTCAGTTGACTACAACCATCTGATAGTCAACAGAACAAATTGAAAAGTACGTCAACCGGATTCAAAGGGTTTTACCGTGTGGCTGGCCTAATTGTCTGTGAGGTGAATAAAATCGCGCAATGTAAGTTGGAATATAATAAGCATTTTTTCTCGGCCATGATGTTAATCGTGATAGATCGTGTCATTACTATTTTAGTCCCTTGCCATTACTATTTTAGTCCCTTGCGTCTCTATCTTGAGCATAGTAAAATCGTCTGTCGTTAAAGGAAATATACGATAATGGTAAGTGTGTCATTCACTTCCACCCTTCAGTGCGATGACGTATTAATGTAATTTATTCTTGCCTCCAACAGACGAATTTATAAGATCGGAAGACCTCCCTCGCAGTGGATCCGTTAAAGAACCCCTTCAGTTCGGAAGCCATCCAGAGATATATAAAAACACTCGGGAAAAAACAAGAATAAACTGTGACCTAAGTCACAGGATTTAAGAGATTAAAGATTTGGGCCCATATTATCGTCAGGTAAGGATGCCTCCTAGCAACTCTTCCTCGGCGATTTATTTTTGAATATGGATGATTAATATCTTTTTGTACAATATTCATACAGAGTATGGCAATGTTTGAAGGATGTATACAATATGGAATATGGCAGTAAGGGGTAACAAGCAAATGATATTGCTTAGGAAAAGGTGTTAGGGAGCATCCTTAACCGACGAGAATGCGGACCTTGGATACTGGGATTTCTCTCAGCTGAAAAAAAAAAAAAAAAGCCTTATCCCACTTGAATTCCACGAAGTTTTCCTTTCTTTTCTTGCCATCTCCAGACGATTTTTCCTTAGGACAGGCGCCCAGTTCTGAAGGGATTAATGCATGCTATACCTAACTTCTATATCTATCTTCTCCAAGGGTGTATGTCATCAACCTCAGTACATTACGTGCGTCTGTTGTATCAAAACATCACTGGAAATGGCCTTTACAGTAACACAATTATTACTAAGTGTTCCTTCGGATGAGTTTAAGCCATCATAAATCCTCTAAGTACAGCCTTACCCAAGAAACCATATTTTATCTTTTTAGCACGATGACGTCTTTGTCTAGTTTTGCCACCTCCAGACGATGTTATTCTGTGACACTACGCTGTCATCTTGCGTTTTATTTTCCTAGATACCATCCAGACAATTTAACTTCCTTCGGTACGATGATCTCTTATTTAATTTATTCCTCTTCCAGACTAAATTAGTGAACTTTACTACGATGGCTTTTTCGCTACTTTCCCTTGTCTGTTTCCAGACGACTGCATTCTGCTTTACTCTATGTGTGTGTGTGTGTGTGTGTGTGTGTGTGTGTGTGTGTAATGGTATGACGTCTATATGTCAACACTCTCACTTCTCACCACACATCATCATACCATATTCGTGTATTCTTAGAATCACTTACATAAGAAGTGTCAAACTGATTGCCCGTGGGCCACATGTGGCCCTCGAAGTAGAAAAGCGTGGCCTGCGATGACTTTTAAAAATGAGAAATGACAAAGGGAAAATCCAATAAAATTTTTCATTTGAACAAGTGAACAAATATTACGGCAATTTGGAAATAATTTTTTATTGACAATTTGATTGATAAAAACTCCGTTCGAATAATTTACTGGTGAATAAATATGACACGAAACTTTTACCTAAATTTATGCAGAGATACGCCTCTCTTACTAAGAAGTATTATTTTTACTTAATCTCAGAAAAAAAAAAAAATGTGGATTGGAGAGGAAGCTGAAAAATATTATAACTTAATGAGGTGTGAACAATGTTTATTTTGAAATATTGTATTTGTCACTTTACTATGTACCCCTTTTATATACTTACTCTGATTTCGATAATGTTAGGTAGACTTGGCCCTCAGACGATTAACAGAACTGAAGTGTGGCCCTTGGCAAGGATTGAGTTTAACACTACTGACTCACACCATCATGACCTTTGCCCCATCAGCCGTAATATCACCAAATCATGATAGACTGCTGTACCCTATAGGATGATTACTTCCACCTCACACACACACACACACACACACACACACACACACACACACGTTCATCACAACATAAACCCTACTGTGATCAGCAGTAGAACTATGTCAGGTTTCTCTCTCTCTCTCTCTCTCTCTCTCTCTCTCTCTCTCACACACACACACACACCAACCATCATCGCTTTAAAAACTTTGAAGGAGCTGGCATTAATCACACGGAACATTAAGGCCAGGAGATAGGGTGCTTATCACTTCATTCACACCACCACCACCACTATCATCATATCCTTTTCCCCGCTAGTGCGCTGCCTATAAATTGACGTGATAGACCAGATTTGGTCGACCATTTGCGAGCGTGGAACCTGTAATCCTACATATTTACACTAGATTCTCGGCGATACACATTCCTTTCATGATATGGGCAAGTCTAGGGTTCTATCTATCTATCTATCTATTGCCAGACGCCTCAATCCCGTTTGGGGTGGCCACAAACAAATCGCCTCCAAGTCGCCCTGTCCCCCGCCATTTCACTGCCCTACTCCAGCTAATACCAGAAACACATTTTTTTCCCAGCTAAAAGTAAGACATTTTAGCCTGAGAGTGTTAACTAGTTTATTCCGATGATTATATATATATATATATATATATATATATATATATATATATATATATATATATATATATATATATATATATATATATATATATATATATATATATATATATATATATATATATATATATATATATATATATATATGCTTGTATTTTAAACACCACTAAACAATTCTATTAAACTCTGAAAACGTCTTTCGTTTTGAAACCTGACGGCTATATCATTATGACCCCTGAACATAACTTCTTCTTAGGCAAAAAGGCAGTCTTCAATAGCAAGAAATACGTTAAAAAGATGTCATATTAGGAGGTTAATTCATTATGCCGCCTTTCTGCCCGCTTCGAATTCAGATTTTATTATGACTTGCGAGACTCTGCAGCCATTACCTTGTATTAATTTCTCCTTCAGGTCGTTTTGTTTTTCGTATTATTCAATTTAACCCTTTCAGCCCGATGACGTATTTATCATTCATTCCTGTTATCACTGGATGATTTCTTCAGCTTGGGAAAGAACCTTTGAATGTGAGTTGAGGGTGTTAGATATTACCTTCATTAACACTTTTAATTCTATAGACTCAAAAGTTGAATAAAATCGTGTGATGATAGCAAGTATAGACAGCCTACCTAATTATGTCATCAGATTGAAATGATCATGTTTCTAGTCTAACAGTAGTGTGCTTAGTAGCTGTATGAGTGATGTAAGAATGACATACAGGCAGCTTTTATACGCAACTTGCACTTAAGAGAGTGCAAGTTGCGTCTAAAAGCTGCCCCTGGTTGAGGCAAAGTGTTTATCTCACAGTTTCGCTCAGGTGGAAATTGTTTTTCTTTCCATAACTGAATTAGGAAAAAAGAGGCATGCCAAACGCAGAGTATTTACGTTATCATTTTTTTTTCTGGAGCTGGTGTTATATGTTTTTCCTGGTATATGTACACATTCAGAACGGTTTTTTGTGGCCTTTACAGTACTCATTTATTACACCCGCACTTGCAGATCGAGATTGGGTGTTACGTTTTGTTTGACTTCAGTGTATGTGTTTGTGCGTGGAAAAAAAATAATAATAATAATAACTCTTACAAGTTTTATTCTATTTTATGTAAATCTGGTGGAGTTACATGGACGCAGACTGGGTTAACTTCTTTTTTTTTTTTTTAACAGTTGATCGAAGGTCAGAATCACAGGACAGGTCAAAGTTTGATCCAGCAATGCCAATCAAAACAGCTTTTATTCGAATTAGGGCAAAGCTCGTGAAAGAGTTGAGGATAGTGCTACGACTAAGAGGTTGGATTTAGAGAACAGTCATTCAGAGGGAAAGGTCACAGGTAAGGTCAAAGTTTGACACGTGCGTCTGAATGTGATCAAAATCACGAAAACAGTTTTGATTTAATTTGAACCTAATTTGGTGGAAGCCTTTAGTATCAGCCCCGGGGCTGACCTACTGTTCTTGAGCACAGTAGGTCAGAGATCAGTGTCACATGGAAAGGTCAACTTAACTAGTATTTTTATTTGAGTTACCTCAAAATTTGCTGAAGGGTTCCGGTTAGGCATGGATTATGAGGTTAGATTTTACGAACAATTAGTCCAAAGGTCAAGGTCACTGGGAAAAGTCAAAAGTAATGGTCATAAGGCTAGCTTAAATGAAACAGGTTTAATCCGATCTGGACCGAGCTTGGTGAAAGTGCTAAGGGTTAGGCAAGGATGTGGTAGTTAAATTCTGAGAGCAATTGGTGGGTCAAGATCGCAAGGCAGAGTCAGTTGTTTGGTCCTTCATTGTTTTTGTTCTGTGTTATCTGGCCGTTTGACCTTTTTACTGCTGTCAACTTTATCAAGCTGTTTGACGTTATCACACTTATATCCATCCATTTATACTGATTAATTCTTGTCACCCCCAGACAGTTTTCATTAGCTATGGGGTAAGTAAAGGCAGCACAGAATTCCCCCACTATTATGACATGTTTTTATTAACAATGAACTTACTATCCCCTAACGATTATTATATTCAGCTTTGGGAGATATCCCTCAGTGAAGTGGTAAATGAGAACAACAACTTACCTATCCTTTCCTGTGTCAAAACTCTCTCCCAAGATGAATATAGACGTCTGGTGACAGCAACAACGAAGGAAAAATATGTCTGCAGAATTAAGTGATCACGTCTTTTTGGGGAGGAAAAAAAAAAAAAAATCAACCTTTGGGCCATGGAGTGTAAATTTGCTCATTCATATTTGCTGACCCACTCAGTTTGCTGGATTTGCTGGCGAGTGGGTGATAATGCAACGCTAACTTTACTGTGGGCGAGTGAGCTCCAGCCAGTTTGCGTGGCAGTGCAAGTACTGATTTGAATTTCAGAGATCTGTTCCCTTATCCTGAAGGAAAATGATATGACTTGTATTTGAATAAGAGTATTCAAAAAATGTAATGTTCAGTAGTGGCAGTGTACATTTGCTACTCTTTATGTTTTGTTCAGTTTACTCAGTAAAGATTTTTTTTTATTTTTTTACTGTTTCCGTCGTGAAAATACTTTGCGTGAAAAAAATTTTTTGAATAATAATAATTTTTCATTCTTCATAGCCATTTTCCATTGTAACTTTCTTAAATGGCATCAGTAGTTTTAACTCTAGGGTCAATTATATAAATCTTAGGCTGTGAGAGAAGAACGGCAGCCATGAAAGTGATGGCGATGAAGATTATAACTTAAGTTTACTGTGCTTTTTATGATTCATGACCCTTATAGTCTGGATCTCAAGTTGGCAGCATCATTAACTCAGGAATAATTCTCTGGTATCTTAAACTATTTATTTATTTTTTGTTATCACGCATCACCAGACGATTATATTCTACGTCGGAAGGATCTCTGAATTAAAGGAGGATAATGGAGGCCAATATTTCACTCTTCCAGTCCGAGAAGTCTTTCCTAAGCTGACTAAAATTTTCTGTAGTTATAAGAACAGAATGAAAAAGACGACAGTATATTGAAAGGTCTGTTTTGTAGTCAAAATTAGACCTTTTCCCACTGACTATGTAGTAATTATCATAGTCTCGTCAGGCGACTTTATTCATCTTAGGAGAGACCTTCTGAATTGTACGGTTTTATATTATGCAGCCTTCATTAACTAGAGATTTCTCCTTTAAGCTGAAGTAAATCATCTGTCGGTAAAAAAAAAAAAAAAAAAAAAAGTCTAAGTCCTTGGGCTGAACTGGCAATCAGCTTCGGTACGATGACATTTTTCATTTTAGTGTTTCTCCTTGCACACGAATTTATTAACTTTGAGACTTCTAAATTTAGGGACAGATACAGCCTTAATTAATCCCTTCGCTATTAGAGGCCCTTCCCAACTAAAATTAAAGGAGACTGAAATTACCTGAAAGCAACAAGAAAGTGTTATAAATGCCCTATCTTACAGCAAAAGAAAAAAAAAACATATCCGATTGAAAGAGGGAGCCAGAAATAAACGTTGACGGTACTGAAATGGCATTGGAGAAAATCTATTACTATTACATGTGATTGGTTTTACCTTGATTGAGGCTACAACCAGCCAACAGATAATGTATGCAAATGTATTCAGAGGCATCCACGTAGATTCACTGCAGCGTTATATGAAAATGAAATTCTAATGCGGTCAGTGAGTACAGGAGGGGAGGGAAGGGTTGCAGTGATTGATGGTGGGAGGTGTGGGGATTGGTGGGGGCGGAGTGAGGTTTGGGTGTGAGGAGTGATGTGTAGGTGTGGAGTGTGTGCGTGGGTGTGTCTGTGGGATGTGTGAGAGGTAGTGAAATGAGGTGTGGTAATTGGACGTGTGACTGGGGTGAGGTGTGGGAGAGGCGTAAAATGTTGGTGGAATGAGGTGTGGAGGTGTGCTCAGGAATGGATAAGGGGAAGGTGAGGGTGGAATGAGGTGTGGTTGGAATGAAGCGTGGGGGGGACGGTGAGATGTGAGGAGGAGTGAAGTGTGGGTGAATTAGGCTTACTGAGACGATGGAGATGATGGTGGTGATGATTCACAAAGTTCACACCATACTCGTACAACATAATGCCGTTTAAGTGATTTCACGGTTTCACGATAAAGTTTTGTAATGAAGCATGTAAAAGATTATTAGTAAATACACTTGGGAAGAAAAAAAAAACACGCAGCTAAAAACACTACTGTCAGTGCATCTACCGACTAAGGATTACAAACGGAGAGAGGGAGAGAGAGAGAGAGAGAGAGAGAGAGAGAGACAGACAGACAGACAGACAGACAGACAGAGAAAGAGACAGAGAGACAGACAGACAGAAGACAGAGAGAAGACAGACAGACAGAGACAGACAGACAGAGAATTACATTATGTAAGCACAACAGGTTAATCTTCAAAAGGGAACCGGAGAGGGCGAATAATCAGTCAACTCTAACTGGGTGGTTAATAAACTAGTTCCAGGATGATGATGTTGACGTCTGGTGTTGTTGAATACACCAGAGCAACGCCTGGAGGTGGAAGCAGATTTGGAGACACTGGAAGGAGAGAGACACTGAACCGTTAGAGGAAAGGAGGAAAGAGGGATAGAGAAACTGAAACAGGAGAGAGCCTGAAGCACTGGAGGACAGGAGGAAAGACAGATGGAGACACTGGAGGAGAGGAGAGACTGAAGCACTGGAGGATAGGAGGCAGGAACAGAAGGGAGGAAAACAGGGATTGATTCTTTTAGGCCTATGCTGTTCTACCCTAAGCCTTTCTGTTTAACCCTTTGGTTGCAAAAGGTGTCTTCAAGCTGAATATATCCATCGTAATCTGGAATAAAGCTCGAAGGTCTTTGCTGTCAGCCGAAGTTTTAAAGATGTTTTTTAAATAAAATTTTGTTATCCCATTGTGAATTTTCTCCCCCAGCTTATTCTGTATTTTACCCTTTCATTTCATTTGGATTTCTCGAGCACTTCATCTCTCAGCTTCTTTCGGTGGCTGCACAGAAAATAGATTTCAAAACATCATGGACATTTATAAGCGAACGTTCCTGCTGCGCAAGAAGGTTATTGCTAACCACCTACCAGCGAGCATGGTATAATTCTCTGTCTGAGTGCAAGAACGGCTATTGTCCAAAAATGCCAGTTTTGAGTTTGATCCATCCTCCCAACCGAAGTGTTGTACGTTTCAGTAGTAACGGGGCCAGCCTCTTTCTCCGTTGGTTGAGTGAGCATTGCACATACCGCTGACTTGTCATTTCTATACTCAGTTTTTTTTATTGGGGCGAAGATGCACTTGATAGGTTGGTGACGATTGGCTGAATGCAACATGTCCGAATAACATTTACTGACCCAAATTTCCCCATCAGATATATGTTGTCAAATAATAATGAAGAGATTATAAAGTAACGTTGCATTCAGCCAATCATCACCAGTCTGTCAAGTGCATCTTCACCTTGATAAAAAAAACTGAGTATAGTCAAGAGGTTTAAAATCTTCTTCACCTCTGAAAAATTAAGTTTTCTGGACATCTGCCCATCTTGCACAAGTCGGATAGTTGTAAGATAAAGTTAGTTACAGTTTTTACAATATTCCTCCCCACAATTCGCAATATAACCTGGGAATGCGAATTTTTCCTTGACAAAGTACAGTAGGTCAGTGCTATACTCGTACGTACCTCCTTCATACAGAAATTAACTAATACATTCCAATCGTTTGTAATCTAGAATCTCATGTTATTTGTTTTCTTTCCCTTTGTGTGTGTGTGTGTGTGTGTGTGTGTGTGTGTGTGTGTGTGTGTGTGTGTGTGTGTGTGTGTGTGTGTGGATTTTGTCATAATGTTCATACTCCCAAATCCATGACGCCCAGCAAGTCTCCTACGTGCCACATGCCATCCCATGTCACCACTTAAGAACTAATACCCTCCCAGCCTTATTTCAAGCATATTACGTAGAAAGTATTTACACATAATACCTATCCCTGTCTTTTCTGATCTTCACATCAGGTTTTCAGTTATTTGCATTTACATCCACTCACCCTCACTCATTCATGTTCCCCTTTTCGATTCTTCATTCAAACTCTCTCTCTCTCTCTCTCTCTCTCTCTCTCTCTCTCTCTCTCTCTCTCTCTCTCTCTCTCTCTCTCTCCATGTCTATCTATATCTATATACAGGTATATTATATAATATGTACGTATATATAGATACATAGAAAGCAATCTATCTATCTATCTATCTATCTATCTATCTATCTATCTATATATATATATATATATATATATATATATATATGTAATGTATGTATGTGTACGTATTGACATACGTACATACATACATTCTCTCTCCTTTTCTGTTCTGTTTATCGATCTCTTCATTTCCTTCTTTTTATTTATTTATATGTTCTATTTAGTCTGCTTGGCTTCTTTCAGTCCTCCAGTTAAATCATTCCGTTCAGTGCGAGACATGTTTCATAAATTCATTAAAATCCTTCACAAGTTGCAATTCTATCAATAAAATACTCAGTGGAATTAAAGGGGTTAGGCGTAAGAAGGTTCGCTCAACTGTTATTGTACATTTTCTCCAACCAGTTGTCAAGACAGAAATAACATGGCGGTGGGAAATATACGCAGCTTTTACCCCAACACTGTTGTTTCAGGCGACTCTTTGTGATCTGAAGGCCTCCGTCGTTCCTTTTTGGAGTTAGTTTTATTTTCTCTTAGTTTCCTGTTTTTTTCCTCTCTCTTTTTACTTGAACTCCTTGCCTTATCCTTTATTCTTGGTGTTCTTCTCTGGTTTACGTTATTATTGTTTTTTATATAATCCAGTTCCATCAGCTCGCGCGTCATTTTTTTTTTTTTTTCTACGTAGACCCTTTCTTAATGAATTCCGTTACATCCCTCCACCTCCCTCCCTTCATAAGACTTAAACTCCCTGTCCTTGCTTCTTGGTAGTAGTATTTTACTACTTGTATCAGTTTTCCTGTCTCTTAACCCTTAATAGGTTAGGTTAGGTTAGGTTAGGTTCAATTCACGATATTACCAATGCATTTTTCTCCAGACGTCCTCAAACATGCCTATGTGATAAATTCGCGTTATATGCAGCAGCAGCAGCAGCAGCAGCAGCGCGTCCCAGTGGCTGGTGCTATATACCAGGGTTATTTCCCACGAGATCTGACTCAAGGAAATAGCAGGAAAAGGGAGAGAAGTAAAGGTTTTAGAGAAAAATGGATCCCGAGAGCAAAATCGAAATTCTGGGAGGGTGCTACTGCTGAGCTGCGTGAAGAGAGAGCTGAGGCTGCCGCTGGGAATAACACGACCAGGAGCCAGACAGGTACTGAGTGAATGGAAGTGTGGATGGTGTTACGGGAAATGGAGGGATGTGGCAATGCTAAGGGGAGGGATTTAGGACTGTGCAGTGCAAAGAGGAATTCTCAAGCCATAACGGGACAGTGGCAGTAGGGAGAAATGTTAGGAATTGGGAAAATAGGGAAAATTAAGAGTGCGAAATGAGAAATATAACGAAGAGAGGCGAGGAATGTCAGGGAGGGTGGAATGTAAGGGGTAGAGGCGGGGATTGCACGGGAAAGGGATGTAGAATGTAAGGGGGAGAGGCGAATGTAAGGGGGAGAGGCGGGAATGTAAGGGGAAGAGGCGGGGAATGTCAGAATATAGACGCAAGAGAGGGAATAAGGCCACAGAGGTGTAAAGAGCGAGTGGAAATACAAAGATGTAAATGCCTGGGAGAGGAAACCAGACAGGGATAATATCGAGGGATATATGATAGCAAAACCCACGTGAAAGAAAAATAAATGCAGTAAATGCACGGATACCGGAGATGAAATATCAAGCGAAAGTCAGCGAAAAATGTACAAGAAAACATGGCAAGTAACAACAAATAAAAAATGCAAACTGCAACTTGATACACATCCACAAATTATTTGTATTTTATGCATGTATTTTCTGTTTTAGTTTTGATAATAACCATCCAGGTGATGCGGTAATGTTAATTTGCAGCAACTATTCTTTTAGAGTGACTGAATTTCCCAAAGTCTGGTTTAGGGATGCATGAAGCGGGAAAGGTTGAAAATCACTGCACTGGAACTCTAACCGTGTATTAGCAACTGGCTGAAATGTTCCAAATACAGAAGCTACAAGATTTCTTTTTAATTCAGCAAACAACCCCATTAAAAAAGAAAGTGGAATATTCATAGTTACGTTACTCATATGACTTTCACAAACTGCCACAACATCATAGCATACCGACTTCTCATTTGAAAGGACTATATATCCAGCAAATCTTATTTAATATTCTATACTTTATCTTTTTCTGCCCGATGATGTATTCTTTACTCTATAGTTGCTGCCTTCAGATTATTTCTTTCTGCTTAGGATAAGAAATCAGGTTGTGGATGTTTCTCCAAAAATAACAGAACTGTTCAAAGAGATTAAGAATAAACCAGACAAATACGTCATGGGAGTGGAGGGGGTAAAAGTTTTTATTGGTTTAGGAAAATAAAACTGGGTCAGCAGCTCGGCACTGACCAATTGTACCCTTCAGTTTTTTTGTCTGAAAGTTTGGCGATAGTAGGACCGAACATTTTCTAACGAATATAGTATTTATAGATTTTATAAACTATTATATGCTAAGATCCGCCGGAAAACGAGAGGATAAAAAAATCATAATCAACCAGTAGTTCCCGTGAATAACCTAGCTAAAACCTAATAAAATAATTTAGAAGTAGTCGGAATTGAACACTAGAGTTGTCTTGACTGTGACAGTTAAAAATGCAAGCTACAGAATAATTAGCCAATATTTGTCCCAGATAACACAGCCATAAGCGAATAAAATCGTCCCTCGTGAGCGGAAATAAAATAACAATTGACCCGACTGTGAAATAGCTAACTCCTTCAATTGTGTAACGTATTTCTGAATTTATGTTTGTGCTGTCTCAACGATATTATGCGACTACAGAAGGATCTCCAACGGGGAAAGGGTTAAGAACAGCTATATATAAGTAAGGCCATATATTACCCTCTTCAGCCATGTGTGTCTGGATTGTCTGGAGGACGACTCAGTCTTGTTTTTGAGGAGCTAAAGCATTTTACTCATATACAGTTACTACTCAACCATGCAATCGATGTGTGTATATATATATATATATATATATATATATATATATATATATATATAGAGAGAGAGAGAGAGAGAGAGAGAGAGAGAGAGAGAGAGAGAGAGAGAGAGAGAGAGAGACACTGGTAAAGCCAAATGAGCCGTCCTTGCAACCAGTGTGAACCGGGCTACGCAATATATGGACCACCCTGTATATAACCTCAAGTCCGAATAATACCTGTATGCAGCCAGAATATATTACATAATAAGCCATCGATAGTACATGGTTAACAGTATCAGTATTAACACCGTCATGCTCCTATACTCAATCGCAACTAAATAAATTGTCCTGAGTTTGCAAGAAAAGAATTCTTGAGGCATCACCCACATAATGGGAGTAAAATAAGTAAAGGGGGAGCAATGGCAATAACGGCTATTATTTTCCACCCGAATGACCATAGCTAAATGCGATGTTCGTTTCTCCTAAACTGAATTGTTTATTTTTGTCTAGTTTGAAAAAAAAAAGAAAAAAGAATAAGATAAAAAATTCCGGGTGTTTCGGGAGCCCCTCTCTGAAATAACGGGGGCGGGTGACTGGCAGTATTTTGTACCGTATTTATTACCTTACGTTGCAGCGGATTTTTCAGGCAAACTAGGCTATGTTTGAATTATAGCCTGTATTGTTTTTTTTTTTGGGGGGGGAGGGGGCTTCTTTGTTTCTGTCGTACGTGATCTTTCTTTCGAACATTCTTTCATCCACGTTCTCTCTCTCTTTCTCTCTCTCTCTCTCTCTCTCTCTCTCTCTCTCTCTCTCTCTCTCTCCCAGTCATTTACCCTGGCACAAACTCACAATTATCCGAGTGAAAAGAGCGGGCCATGAACACGCGTGCCATACAGAATGCAAATAAACTTTGGATAATTAGTCACGAAAGAGAAGGACAATCATCCTATAACAGAGGCAGCCACGCATGCACAACCCATTTGTATAAAATATTTATTTATCTCTATGTCTTTACCTATATTTCCCTATCTATCAGTCCTTAGGTTAAGATAGATACACATACAGATAATGGAACGACTAGAAAGAAAAGGAACAGAAAAATTACATTAAATATCATCATCATCCTGTCCGTCTTACCTAGGGAACACTTGAGTTAGGATTTAGAAATAATGATAGTGAAAGTACAAAGGTGTGAAAAATATCAACAGCATGCCCCGGGAAAAGAAACAGATGGTCATTCACATCATTTAAGCCCTGGAAATCCTGGGTCCATCTCATACGCATAATCACCTTTTCACGAAAGATATGCAATTCTATTCCCCCTTTATCACAGGAACGTCTGTTTACTTTATTTTCGGAATCTCCGAGCGATTTTGCAGTCATGCTTACACAGGCAGTCAGTAATAAAAACGGAAAACAAATTATGAATGATATGGAGTATAATATGGATCTGATACAATAACGTGACACTGACTTTCCTTTTTATTCAACCAGACGTTTTCCCGGCCTTACATAAGAAACCAAACAATAAAATGAAATTGGCTAAAGGTACTAAATAGTTCTGAAAGTGGTCTGAGGGTGAGAAATTCAAGCTGAATATACAGTAATGCTCTGACGAGAGCAAGACCTTTATATAAAGAGCCATCGTACTGATAGTGGTGAACATCCTAATCTGCTAGCCTTTCCACTTCGACGTTTAATCTTTGATATTTTTTTTGTCTCACAGGAAGCGAATTTATTTAGCAGAAAGAAACCATACACAGTCAGAGGTCGCATCCACACCAAACACTTGCTGGCACGGGCGGTTGCAGGAGGGATTATCTGCATCAGGATAACCCAAATGAGTTCCTGCCCGTTTCCACCCGCGTCCAGTGGGGCCACTTTTATAGGCTACAGTTATCCTAAACTCCAGCCTCCACCTACTTGCACCAGCAGGCATTTGGTGTGGACGCTGCCAAAGGATTAAGAACCGTCTCGACAACCTTTTCACTGAGACGGTGGAGTTTAGGTCTTTTATTCTGGTTAGCCTGAGACGTTATTATTCCCCACAGAATTCTATCTATCTATATACCTAGGCTGCTCCCCATAGAAAACAAAAAAAACATTCAAAGTGTGGAATTCGCGACAGAAAAATTCTTCAGAAAGTATAGATTCTGACAAATTTAGCTTCACGTATTATAGTAAAGCTAACAACTATTTCAAACAATTCAGTGTTGTGATTATCGAAATGCGGAAAACTTTCTAATATTAAGATTTTATAACTGTTTGAGAAGACACTTTTTTTTTTTTTCAGTTGCGCAATTGATAAGAGTAGAATCCATCTTTTCGCCTAACTTTCATGAAACGGATAATACTCGGAGAAGAGTGTCGGGTTTCGAAGTTCGCGTAAGTTATTGCTTACTCTCTCATTATTCATCGGAAAGACGTAAATCGAAAATAGCTCCTGGAATCTGGTGATTAAAAAGAAGATTCTTGATGACCCCAGACAGTGCTGTTTAACATACAGGAAAAAATCAAACTGTGAAAGGATTAATGAGACTGTCGTTAACCTCGCCAATTTACTATCAATTGTTTCTCCAAGATTCACACAATCATGTTTACGGAGGAAGGATAAGGTAAGAAATAAAATTAAAAACTTTAGATTCAAGGAGTTTAAGTTCGCAGCTGCGCACATGGAAGACATAAACGGCGACGAAAATCTACACATGTTGTCCGTCTTACTGTTTATCCAAATCTGTACTCACGGAAGACACGTACAGTGCGACTCTGACAATGAGCACATGTACTCCTTTTCGTGCCTTATAATGTAGCCTGCTCGCGGATGGCAGGTACAGTACAGTGTTGGAAATCAGTTCATGAAGTCCAGCTTATGTCCTAATCGGTAATCGTGGAGGACAAGTTCCGTGTGACGTTGGAAATCATTCTATGTTGACCTGCGTCGAGCAACACATTGAGAGCTTCGTTAATCAGTACTGGAGTGGCAAAGTTTTCCATTACACTCTCACATATACATCAAGCAAGAGTGGGGGGGGGGGATGGATCGTGAACACAGCGAATGAGTAGAAGGTAAACACACACACACACACACACACACACACACACACACACACACTGACACACACTCTCTCTCACACACACACACACAGACGCAGCTTTCACTCTCTCTCTCTCACTCTCTCTCACACACACACACACACACACAGACGCAGCTTTCACTCTCTCTCTCTCACTCTCTCACACACACACACACACACACACACACACACACACACACACACACACACACACACACACACACACACACACACACACAAGGAACAAAGGCCAATCCACTCTTCTGCTCAAAAGGATTATGTTGTTTGACTTGACGATTATGAGAGCAAGTCAGCCTCAAGTCCTTAAAGTTAGGGTCATGTTTCTGCGTCCCTGATTGCTGGAGGAACACCTGAGTAGCCGGGGTTGCATCTGCTTCAATGTTTTTATGGGTTTGACATCTGTTAATGAGCTCTAGTTATATAGAAAAGAACCAGAGTACTAGGTGTGTGTGTGTGTGTGTGTGTGTGTGTGTGTGTGTGTGTGTGTGTGTGTGTGTGTGTGTGTGTGTGTGTGTGTGTGTGTGTGTGTGTGTGTGTGTGTGTGTGTGTGTGTGTGTGTGTGTGTGTGTGTGTGTGTGTGTGTGTGTGTGTGTGTGTGTGTGTGTGTTTATCTAGCTGTATTTACCTCGTTATAGTAAACAGGATCTGGGTTAAACCGTATTGTCAAGCATCCTTAACTAATTTTATCCAGTATAATAAACTTTGACCAAACGGACATTCGTTGCTCGCATCATCAGGCCATCCAGTGTATTCAGTTGCGAGTATTGGTTTATAATAATATAGGTAATGATAATGGCGTTATAATAGAATTCTAACTTAATACAAAAAGTGAATTAGGACGGCTCTGTGTTGGTGCCCCGATGGAAGCGCTGGTGGCAATGGTAAAGGCAATTAAGAATGGTGTTGGCTGGAGTCCGGGGCGGTGGTAAATTATATGTCTGATTACTTTGTCTATAATGCTCACAACTGCGTGCGCATTTTTTCTTTCAGATGGTGGTGGTGTTAGTGTTGTGTGTGTGTGTGTGTGTGTGTGTGTGTGTGTGTGTGTGTGTGTGAGAGAGAGAGAGAGAGAGAGAGGGAGATTGTACAGTTGCCATGATTTTTTTGTTTCAGAGCCACACAAAACTGAATACAATTCAGTTAACCAGAAATTTACCACTGCATCAGTACTGGAGCAACACAATTCCTAGGACATGAGATAAACACGCTTTATATGCAGTATGGATAAATATCATGTGACTTACTCGTTTTACCGATATACTGATATATTAATTATACCACACGAGGTGAGTGAATGAGCATTTATGGAGATATATCTTCGTGTTTCTTCGCTGGTTGATTATGAATGCAGACACAAGTTTTTTACGGCACTCATTTATATGCTTGCTACTAATCGAAATATATATTAATCTTTTTTCCCCTTTACACAGTAACAATAGCAAAATGTAGGGGGAATATGGGCGATGCTGCTCCAGTCACCTTGCGTGCGCAGAAACAATTCTTTCTGGAGACAACAGACGCGGCTCCAGCATATATACTCAACTGAATAACATATTTCACCTGTTTTAGTACTGCTGCTGACTAGACGATTTACTCCAATAAGCGAGACCTCCTGCAGGGAAGGAAGGCTGCCCAGTTCCAAAAGTCTGCTCTGTTGCCATAGTTTATATATATATAGTATCTATCTATCTATCTATATATATATGGGAAGTGAATACTGGAAGAATATTGAAAGGCAGTGAGATGCGCAATAAGATGCCTGGATGAAAAGAATGGTAAAAACAATTATTGAAATTGAAAGGAGGCGATCCAGGAAATTATTTCGGCTAGAGACAGAACAAGAATGAAGTGGAAAGTGACATATGACAGAGAGAGAAGACAGGCATAAATGGATGCCCTGGGACTGTTGAGGAACACAGTGGGAGAGATAAAACCAGTAAAGGAGACTGAGACATAAGTAGGGGAGAGTGGATATCATGAAGAGAGAGGCGGCTACGCGGAGGATGATGCTAAATAGCAGTCACGATGACTGTTAAAAGACGCAGTATGACAGTGGAGCCACTTACATGAACTTTCTTAAGTGTGAGTTGTGTACAAGAATGTTTGATGATTCTTTTATCTTCATTCTACAGCCACCAAACATTTCACAACAAATTTAGATTAAAGGTTGCAGTGAGAAACGCTCAAACAATATGATTTTTTATTTTTTTTTACTGTTGCTCTGGAGATTTTTTTTTTTCTTTTAATTTGAACATTGGTTAGGATCATTTATGAATACCCGCCGCAGCATGAATTGTTGGGTTTGTCAGTTGACTGGTCTATTGCTCTTATTCATCTCTCTTAAAGATGCTCCCTAACACCTCTTCCTCACCGATTTATTTTTGGATATGGGTGGTTAATATCCTTTCGTACGTTATTTATTCAGCATGACGATATTGAAAGGATTTATATAACAGATGAGGGCAGTAAGATGTAATAAGCAAAGTAAATCGCCTAGGAGAAGATGTTAAGGAGCTCCCTTAACCCACGAGAATATCGGCCAAAGACTTTAAGGCTCTTCAGAGAGAACTGTGACATGACCTTGAGAAGTGGAAATACGAATGGATGCCGTGAGGTGACTAAGAGAATTGGAAAAAAGAATTTGTCTTGAAACCAATGAGGCTGTGATTTGAGTAACATAACTGGAATCTGACTATGAAATAAAGAAGAATGTCCCCCCCCAAAAAAAAAAAAAAAAAAAAATCTAATACGACTTAAAGAAGGCTGTAATATGAACATGAGGGTTGGCAACACACAATAATAACACGTAAAGGATGATGTGACATGCCTAATGACCTGGCAAAATAAGGTAACATGGAGGAGGCTGTGATATAGGTCAGAAGACTGGAAATGTAAGAAAGTTTAGCATAACTAACATAAATGGAAGCAGGCTATACCATAATGTAAGTGAGGTTAAGACGTAGCTAGGGAACTATGCAAGCAGAGTAAGTAACCAAGACAATGGAGGGTGTAGCAGAAATGGACGAGTGTGGTTTACATGAGAGACGAGGGTAGTTAGTCAGGGGTTTACATGAGAGACGAGGGTAGTTAGTCAGGGGTGCGATAACAGTCAGCTTTCAGACGCTCTAGCATAACATGAAGCAGATTCTGGATTGGCTAACATAATGGAAAATAACTTGGGAGAAGGCTTTAACATGACTAAGAGCCTTGGAAAATTGAAATTGTGAGAAGTTGAGACATGATTAACAAAGCTAAATTGAGGATATAACCGGATACGAAGGATGGTGTGACATGACTAAAAGATACATAAAAATAGACAACAGCAACGTAAAAGAGGCCATAGCATGATTAGCAATCCTGGAAACATCACGTGACATGAAGGAAGGTGTTGTATGACTAAAAGGACACCAATTTCGCTGTAACATGCCACGAAGGAAACTAACATTACTCTTTGTCCAGATTATCTTCCATTTGCGTCTTCTTTCCCGAAACTCACTGTCATGCTCTACATCCTTTCCATATGACTTCTTCGCGACTTACTCCGTATTCAAGCGTTAATCACTTGTCACACTCAGTATTCATCATGGAAAGATGGCAATATTAGGCCAAGTTAGAGTAAAAGCAGTATAGTGACTCAAGATGAAGGAGGCTGTAACAGAAATGGGTGAGTGGCCTGCATGAGGGACGGGAGCGTTAGTCACGGGGATAGCGTACACTCAGACTATATTGCTGCATTGCTCACTCTGACGTTAGCCTACTCACAAACAGCAGCTAAGGGTCGCATTCTCTCCGGAATAGGATTTGTAACGTCTACTTCTTAACTGTTCATAATGGATATTGAACCCTGGTAATTCTTATGTCTTTGATATATATATATTTTAGTGAGGATATTGTATATTTCATTAGTGTTAAAAAAATGTTTAATATACAAATTCTATATCCGAGGAAGATGTATTACGAAGCCCCATGTCATCTGAATACAAAATTTAGGCCCTGAGTATAGGAGGTGGTCCCGAATTTGAGTAAAACCGTGGAGCAGACATCAATGCACTGCTTGGCTTAGAGGACATTACTTCTAACACTTCACTACGAGAGATATTTCCACAGCTGAATAAAATTTCCTGTAGGTAGCAAACAGATATGATCGCACTTAAAGAAATAGTGGAGAGTAAAATCTGTTGGGATCAAAGAAACATTATCGGTATAGGGGTTTAGTTCTGTGGTTACGAAATTCCTATTCTGCATCGTACTTCAGATAACGACAGGCGGTTTTGCAATGTTCAAGAAAAGCCTGGGTCACCAAATAATGCCAAAAACTCATATCAGCAAATGTTCAGCATGAGGATAAAGAACGACGTATTTCTTTCCACCTTAGGACATTCTTGTTCAGTGTGCAGAAACTCACAGTAGCCAAATGTTTAATAGAGATTGCTTCGAAACCCATTACTGCGAGTCATTTCCCCTTAGCTGGACAATATCCTGGATTTTTTTTTTTTTTTTGCCTTAGTACTATATCTCCAGTCAGCTCAGTAAAATTATCTAGGGGCACCAGGAATAAAAAAAAATCACCGCGCTCAATATGGGGTAAGGGATGAATGGAGCAGAGCAGCCCGACAACACAGCGAGAGGGGAGAAGAAAATAATGAAATAATTAATACCGACACATAAAAAGAGGTGCAAAAGGTAGGAAACACACACACACACACACACACACACACACACACACACACACACACACACACACACACACACACACACACACACACACACACACACACACACACTAGTTTAACACATACAGTTGTTTTCAATGATCCCTTTACCCCATGGTTCAGACTCAAATAATCACGCTAACATGAATCTATCTATCTATCTATCTATCTATAGCCCGACGCCTTAATCCCGCAAAGGGTGGCCGCAGACAAAACGCCTCCAAGTCACTCTGTCACCCACCATTTGACTACCCTCCCCCCAGCTCACCCCCCCCTCCCTCATATATCTCTCAACTCCATCCCTCCATCTCATCCTCGGTCTACCCCTCCCTCTCCCTCCCTCCACCTCACCTACATACACCCTCTTAGTCAGTCTTTCATTCTCCATTCTCTCCACAGGTCCAAACCACCTCAGTGTATTTCTTCTAATCTTCTCAACCACATCCACATCTACCCCACAACGTTCCTTCACTTCTTCATTCGTCAACCTGTCCCTCCACGTCACTCCACATGCTCCTCTCAAGTAACTCATTTCCACTGCTCTCACTCTTGACATGAAGCCAAGTTTTATTTATTAGTTTAGCATAATCTCAGTAAGTCTTAAGACGATTTTTGGTCAATGCAAAGAAACTATTGGCCGCCACTGTGCATAAAATCTCACCCAACTACATAAAAGGCAGTGGTTGTTAATCTTGAAAAAGCAAAAAAGTAGTCGTGTTATGCAGTGAGCAGTATAACTTTCATTTATAAAGTCATATCAAAAGGTAACACTTAACCCCTTTAATTCGATGAGATATTACTGATGTTTTCTTATGCCACCGGACCATTTTATCTTAGGAGACCTTTTAGGGTAGAGGCGTTAGTGAAGACTGTATCTAGCCTCTCGAGTTCGAGTATCTTTCCAAAAATCAAATAAAATTGTGTGGAGATAGCTAGAATATAATCATCATCATCATCATCATCATCATCATCATCATCATCCAGACCTCCTTTCCCACCCTAGGTTGGGGTGATGTAGTCCAGGGAGCCACAAATAACTTAACAGTATAAGGCACTAACCAAAGTTTGCCCAGTTGAACGGGCCACACTCCCATTCACTCACCAATGAAGCTCCTGGAATCCTGGCTCCATCGGATAGGTTGACACATATTCAAAATGGAGTTAGTTGTTAACGATTAGAGTATTATAGCGAAATCTAAATTCATAAGCATTTTTTCCATTGTCTTCCTACATGGAATAAAAATTCAAGACCAGATGGAATGCTAATGGATAAAGTTCATATTCAGAATACCTGACGAGCAAAAATCGCAGTTATTTAACAATGCCGAATGAAAAGAACCTGATTTCAAGTAGTGATAAAATTATAATATATGAGTTAAGCCATTGACACAGTGAAATAATTTTTTTCCATATTTGCTAATTTCGTACTGAGGTAAATATTACTGAAAGGTAAAAATAACATTATCTAATACGATTAAAACGCTTTCCAAAAAATGAATAGCTGAATGACTTAAGCACAGAAAATTCACCTTGCTTAGCGAAACATTAGCAAAATGTAGGAGTAAGGAATAAAGTGCAGGATATGCATAATTAAGGTTGCAGGATGAGAGAATCAGACAACAGTGAGCCCAGAGGAGCATTAGTGAGGCTTGGAGAGCTGGGCGCCGCTCTTGTGTGGGGAAATGAAAGTGGAATTAAACCTCCTCTTATCCCGTTGTGATTATAATTCCCACACTGTCTCCTGCTGCTGGCAGACCAAGGGCCCTATTTATAAACTCGCTTAAGCTTAAGGTTTGTATTCATAGATTCATCTCAGCTCAAGTTTGGAATTTATAAAGTTTCATAAGTGTAAGACAGATTATATTACAAATTCTCCTAAGCTAAAGTTTTCTATTTGTAAACTCTCTTAAGGTTAAGTTTAAGCTCTATATACTCTCTCAAGCTAAAGTTCTGTATAAGATTTCATGTGTACGAGCTGGTCTTCACTTTGAAAACCTATATAGATATCACAGCCAAACTAAACTGAATCTTGCAAACAAAAAAAATTGATGACGATGGTGATGATGACGACCTGTGATTACTGCTAGATGTTATGGAGATTTATTTATACTAAGAACTGATTAGACCCCTTTTATAAATACGGTCCTGGTACGAGCAAGTTCGCTGAAAAGTGAGGCAGAGGAAAGAAGATTCTGTTATGCAAGAGAAATGCTAAGCTACTAAGGAAGTGCGATGAGGGAAAAAGAGAAGTGGAAGAGCAAAGACAGAAAAATAGAGAAGTTATAGAAGCAGTATATAGAGGATTTGTAGAAACAGTACAAAAGAAAGTCTGACAATGGAAAAGTAAAGTGGAAAAGAAAACATAAAAAGAAATGGAAAAATTACAGATGCAATGCCGAGAGAATTTTCAGAAGCCCAGTGCAAAAGGGAGAGCCTGACTGAGGGGGACAAAATTGTCTTAACTGTTCTCATAATGGATAGAAAAGAGATTATTATTATTATTATTATTATTATTATTATTATAATTATTATTATTATTATTATTATTATTATTATTATTACTATTATTATTATTATTAATATTATTTTTATTATTATTATTAGTATTATAATTATTATTACTATTATTATTATTATTAATATTATTATTATTATTATTATTATTATTAATAGTGGTAGTAGCGGTTATAGTAGTAATAGTAAAAGTTGTAGTAGTAGTAGTAGTAGTAGTAGGAGGAGGAGGAGGAGGAGGAGGAGGAGGAGGATTGAATCTGAGAATAAACTTAATTCACCATAGAAGCTTTTGAACTACACATATCACTGAAAATACGCTCATTATTTTGCCCCATCAGGAACGTTGGGACCCGGGGCTAGGCTCCTTATTAACACTTTTAAAGCCAGAGTGGCCAGTTGCTCTTGCCTGAGTGGTATTTTGTGAGCAATAAACCCTAATCCACGTTCTCCTTTATACCAATTGAAACACATCCGGTAGGAGAGCCTTAACCCCCTAGATCATCAGGTGTTGTGCTGTGGGAGGAATATAGTTGAGGTTGTGTTGCGTTGTGTTGTGCGAAATATATAAATGGGGGATGTGTTTGGTTCTCCTTTGCTGTGTTGCTTTGCTGTGTTGTGTGAGAAACATGATGGAGGATGCTTTGTTGTGCTGTGTCATATGAGGAACATAGCCAGGAGGTGTGTTGTGTTGTGTTTTATAAAGTATATTGTGTGAGCAATAGAGTGGTCGATGTTATGTTGTTCCATCATGAGAACAGTACAGAGGAAGAGTATTGTGTTGTGGTTTGAGGAGTGTATTGAAGGGTGTGCGTTGTTTTGTTGTGTTGTGCTGAGCATATTGTCGTGTTGTGTGAGGATATTGCGGATGTGTATTGTATTATGTTGTTTTAGAAGCATGTTGTGATGGAGGGCAAAGGACAGGTGTGAGGAGAGTAAAGATAAGTTTGCATGTATAGATACAGACAGCTTCTCTCCTGTCTGTTCTCATGCACTTTTCCCTACTTTACTACAAACATCAACAGGTATGCTTGTGATGTTACGCCTCTGTTTAAGCGCTTTATCCTGCTTCTTAGACCTCAGTATCCTGTCGTTTGTTCCTGACAAAAAATATGCCTATATAATTACAGTATATAATATATGACACGCGAGAGAATATTAGAGTATAACACGAGTTATGTAGCATAGTATAAATCGCCATTAAAGAGGTGCTACGAAGCCTCCTAATATACCCCAAATGCTGTCCCCAGTCTCCAGGTGTGTTTAAATATTCCCGCGCTGACTTCGATAGCCTATTCGATCTCATCTGAGAAGAGACGAGTCTTAAGCATTGAGAGCTGACAGCTGATTGGTTGTCCCGGTGTATTCAGTATGAACGACGCATAACCGTTTGACGATAACATTGCCCAAAGAAATAATATGTAGTTATTTGCAAGGATTAATTTAAAAACAAGGCCTTACAAAGTTCATCAGATGCTCTAGATACGCTCGTAATTTTGAATTAACGGGACAAAACAAAACACTTTGAGGTAAAGATATACGAGTTCCTTGACATTTTCCCCCCCATGATCTTGCTAATTAAGGTAAATTGTGTCATCACTGCGACATTACGTAATATCTAACCTAGCAAAATATCATAATTCCAATGAATTATGTTAGACACGAATGAAAAAACTGTATATCACTGTTACTTTTTAATCTCCAGTACCCCAATCCTTGTCACAGCTCTGTTGTAAGTTGAAACAGGAACTACAAAGAAAACTTACTGATGATGCAAAAGCAGAAAGCATAATGTACGCTGATACATCAAAACGATTTCAAGTAAATTCAGATATTCAAGTCAAGTGGGACATCACACGAGCGGTCTACTCCCCCCCCCTCCTCCGTGTCTATCATTCATCAGAATTCAAGGAGTATGTCATATTAACTGGAATTCCTATGTTTTAATTGGTTAGATTTTACATAATGTTGCAGTAATTACACAGTTTGCCTTAATTTGCCTGAACACTGTGGAAAAACTCCACCTGAACGTCTTTTGATTTGTCCCCCAATTTCAAAATTACACACGTATCTAGGCCATTTGATAAACATTGTAAGATCCCTTTTTTATATTAATCTGTGCAAATAACTATATATACTGTATGTTTTATGTGGACTGTCTTATCATCCAACGATTACTGTCACCCGTGTAGTATAAATAATTCAAAATGTGTCGTTTATAATGAATACACCGGGACAACCGATCAGCTGCCAGCTTTCAATGCTTCAGGTTCGTTTCTTCTCAGATGAGATCTAACTGGCTATAGTAAGGCCATGGAGATCTTGCTGGGACCCGAGCAAGACAATCTTATATGGGATCAGAGCAGAGGCGCCCCTTGAGGCCACGTAACGTTTGCTGAAGTACCACACAGAAAAGAAGGAATGTTTTACACTGATGAAATCTTTTCTTAAGGATACCCAGTCCGGACGGAAGTGCAGCCGTAAAACCACCCGACACTGGGTGGGTCGCAACAAGATTATCTCTAAAAGTCTAGACGGTAATTGGGTTGGACAAGACTCGGTTTTCTTACAGTCCTGGCTGGGTTTTTGCAGGGGTTTCCTTAGGCTAAAGGTTCATTACTGACACGGCCAATCAGGGTTAATTTCGAGGGGCTCAGCAGTGATGGTGCAGTTCACTGGTGATGGGGTCCTCGGAACACTGCAGGAAATAGGTTGAACAGTGAGTGGCCAGCTGGTGGGCTTATCATATTGCGTGGTAGAAGAAGATTCCAGCGTGATTGACAGGGAAAGCACCCAAACATTCTCGTAGACTGTGACACAACCATCAGATTTTCAGAGTCCCTACTTTAATACTAGGTACGTACAGGCTAGGGGTACGAAGGCCATTCCCGAGGATACCGCAGGTGGCTCAGAAACTGAACCCGGGACTTCTCGGTTAGAATTCTCGTTTGTCGGCTGAGTGTATTTCGGATTACACCACCAGTACCTCTTAGAAGTCTGTTATACCAAAATGACAAATAACTGGCGACTGAAGACTTGAAGAGAATGATAGAAGGATTTTATTTTCCTTAAGGGAAGTTAAATCTGAAAGTAGGAACTGGAAAACGATACGGTCGTTTAGAGGACATAAGAAAGTCTGGCGCTCCAGAAAGGTTACTATAGTGAGAGGAAGTTATGGGATGCCAATATTGCGAATGGATAACAGAAGGGCAGGAGAAAATTAAACAACAAAATAACTGAACAACAAGAGATAGATAGATAGAGAAAGAGAGAGAGAGAGAGAGAGAGAGAGGTGCCGGGGGAATGTAGCCAAAAACAGTCTCCAGGAAACCAAATCTTACACGGCAGCACAACGAAAAAAAAAAAAAAAAAAATGATAATGTTCTGTCTTCACTTGTTAGTTAAAGGGATACCTACCTATCGACTGCACGGTGGTTCATTAGGACAGGTAACCAGTATGAGTCACTATTAATTTAAGATTTAAGGAGGTTAAATTCCATGATCTCCACCTCCGTTCAGTATCTGTCTCCAGAATTTCTTTTCCGGATGTTCCTTCTCTCTATCCTGGTATCCTCCTCCTACTTCTTCTCTTTTTCTCCAGCCTCTGCTCATCTCCGTGTCAGTTCAATATATCTTAAGCTGCAACTCTCTCTCTCTCTCTCTCTCTCTCTCTCTCTCTCTCTCTCTCCGGTATAAATGCATTACTTTCTGTACTTACAACCTTACACTTAACTCATTATAACAATCGGTAATTTCACTACAGTTTTTCAGTATTTTTTATTTATAGTAACTTGACCAATACTTTGTAAAACAACTAATAGCAAGTTACAAACTCTACCTATGCGGTCATACCTCACACCGAGGACTTGCACATCGTTTTCATTTAAAAAATCCCAGAAGTATCCTCAGTGCATGAGGAAGGGGGAGATTTCGGACGAGATGGGTCGCCTTTAGATTCCTGCCCGAGTTTTACTGCGCCAAAGAAAAGAAAAGGAAGAGCATCTCTGAAATAAAATACAGATCCCCCCATAGACATAACTGCAAGAAAAAATAAAATTATTGGATACCTTACATATTTTGTATCTGTGAACTGCCACGTTCAAGGGAATATGATGGTGATGAAAAGATTAGAGAGGCGATCTGTTGTCTGAATGGCCGTAACTTCGATCTCAGGCTTGAGCAAGGAGCAGTCTGAATATCTGAATATCGTTTACACAGCCTTTACCGATCTTTCACAAGACTCACTGACATCATAAAACACCCTGAGCAATAACATTAAGAGTCATGAATAAGACAACCTCTGAGTGTATTTAATATAGAGGGTGGATATTAGCACTGAAGACGAGATATGTGAAAGTCTGTAAGATAAGGAGAGACCTCGAAAGGTGGAAGAGTTTTCCTGTAACTAATTCGTATTGTGAGAGGTGAGTATGGAAACAGCCGGGAAAAGAAAGTGGGGTTATGAAATGAGATAAAGAGAAGGATTCGATAGTAGACGAGAGGAGGAGACAGGAGATAGGAGAAATAGAGAGAGTGAACCAGAAAGATGGTACTTATATTCAGGGTATAAGGACTATTACACAACAGTCTTTTGAGCACAGAGCGTTATCTGATATGAGCTATAGACTGAAGAAAATTGAAGGCTACAAACATAATGAAGATTTAAGCATTGGTATGCATGAGCGTGATGGCTCAGTGCTGTCTGTGGCGCATACTGGATTAATGGCCAAGGACGAGGATGTGTATATCAAACTTGTGGGGAAAAATGATAAACCTATAAGTAAAGGCTTAACCATGTGACGCTGGAATCGGACATACTCGTATTTTGATGCGAATTGTCCAGTCTTACAGTTCAGGGTAAAAGTTTGAGAGGAACACTCAATATCACTGGGCCACATTCTTGGCATAATATTTTTCGATGTTCTCTATATCATGTCTGGTTTCAAAAAATGGGTTGCGTGAAACTTAGCCTAGTGAATATGGTTTTCTTATTCCTACTGTTACTCTGACCTACATGATCGGACAATAAATGTATTCGTCAGAATATTTCGTATTCTGACTGCAAAATGGCGAGGCTAGATTAAGCAAAACATAAATAATACTGTGATTAAAATAGCCTGAAGTTGTCGTCGGTGATAATTCAATGCACAATAGATGATGGGTCTAAAACACTGTCGTTGTTAGTTGCTGGGTTCTGAAAGAGTAGCATCAAAGAACACTGCCTGTGGCGACTTGATATCTTGGGGAAGTTTCTCTGTAGTGAACCAATGCGTCGTATTCACGTGGCGTAGAAGTGTTGAAGCACCTCCACTTCAGCGATTTATTATGCATATATGATATTTTATTAAGCATATATGATTTTATTCCTCCGCCAGCTGCAGGTCTAATTAGTATATACCAAATCTGATATATTATGAAAGTATTAATAAGTTAAACAGCCAAGAAAAAATAACTGCATTGTTCAAAGTGAGGTAGAGAGAGAGAGAGAGAGAGAGAGAGAGAGAGAGAGAGAAAATAGAGTTTATAAAAATATTTTTTTTTAAAATTTTTGCAGGGAATGAAGAGATGTGAAATGAGACTGTTTTATGTGATAAGTGTGACTAGAATCTCACGATCTCTAATGCAAGGCAGAGGGTAAGGTTTGAATGGAAGAAATTGAAGAGACGGTTGGTGGAGGAAATGGATAGATAAATAGACAGAGAGACAGGTAGATACACAAGGGAGCGGGGGAGACGGGCGCGGGAGCAAAAGAAATAAGCAACATCTGAAGATGACCATAACTAATATCGAGGCGCATTGAAAGAAAAGAAAAATGGGCGAAAAAATGAGAAACCTGGAGTAGCTTCAGAAAATGAGAAAGAGAGAAAAAGAAGATGCGGAAAAGGAAGAAGGAGGACCTGAGAGTAGGAGAAACACAGAGGGGAAAAGACAGGCAACAGTGACAGAAACGAAACTGTGAAGAGAAATGAGAGACCTGGAGTGGCTTTGGACAAGGGACATCATCAGTCACTTCTTAGAATAGAGGAAAGGCGAGCTGGCGAATGTAACACTGCCAATTAGTTCTCCGAGACCAACTTAGAGAGAGAGAGAGAGTGTGTGTGTGTGTGTGTGTGTGTGTGTGTGTGTGTGTGTGTGTGTGTGTGTGTGTGTGTGTGTGTGTATGAATTATAAAGACCAAAACTACATCTTTTGTATAGAGAATGTTCAGTCTTCTAGTGTTTACATCTAATTGGCCTTGAGAAAACCTTATAGGTAGCTGCAGCTCAATCAGAAATCAGTAGAATCTCTCATGCTGAAATAAGACTGTAAATTATGCATGCTGATCCTTCACACTAGCTACTTGTACTTCACTCAACCCCTTAAAACTGACGACGCGTTTATCTAGTTTATTGTTGCCATCACCAGTGTCTTCAGATCTGGTTGTAAGAGTCAGTAAATGGTTTGTATGATTGTTCCAGTTTGAGAAGCCTCTCCGAAGCTGAACAAAATTGTCTAGAGGAAGCAGAAATGAACTAAATTAAATATGTCTTCTGAATGAGTATGACGGTTAAGAATATTTGTATGAAAGAATTAACCTGGCAGAGGGATGGAGAAGAGAAAGGATGATATGGGGGAAAGGTTGGAGGTGGAGTAAAGACTTGGGGCCGTATTTATAATGGTCTAGGCAGAGTTTTGCGATAAACAATATTCCGTAACATCTATGCATCAGAAAATCGTGTTGATATGTCCAATGTTTTCCAATAAATATTCACAAACGTTGATTTTGAAATACCGAAATTGGGTTTTAGTGCTGCAGTTTTTGTAGCCAAAGTTTGAACTGTATATTAATAATATCACAATCCTTATAATTGTAAAGGTCCAATGTTTCGAGCGCTTGCTCATTCCTTTGGAAGAACTTGCGCTTTAGAGAAACACAAGACGAGAGTCTTCTAAAGAGTATTCTTCGTCTCTTCTTCTTCTTCTTCATTAGTAGTAGTAGTAGTAGTAGTATTCGTAGTAGCAGTAGCAGCGGCTGTAGTTAGTAGTTAGTAGTAGTTGTAGGAGTATTCTACTAAAGGGAAGGCAACCGTATATATAATCACTCCGATATATACTACTCCAAACTTAAGAGAATATGTAAATACAGTCCAAACCACACGAAGCCGTAGATTTACCCACCATCTCCAGGGAAATAATATATTACTCCTGAGGCCTTTGCAAAATGCAACGCTGTTAAAAGATTGTAGCGTTATGCCGGTAAATTAATCTGCTGCCTCAAGCACACAAGGCTGCCCAGGCTAACACATTCCCCGGCATGCATAATGAATGCTGGGGAATCTAAATTAATGGCAGCTGCATAAACTGTCTGGTGGTGTAGTAGTTAAAACGCTTAGTCAGAGTAGCAGCCAAGCATACTGTAAGTTCGACCCCAAGAGGTGACTGGAGGCTTTTCGATCATGTAATGCCATCGAGGGAAGTAGGCTGTAACTCTAATTATGTATGTCTTTGATGTAATCTGACACGCGCATAAACACACAGACTAGCGATAACTTATCATATAGCAGCACTTACATAAACCTACCCTTTTCTTTTCAGGGTCCTTGAGATTCATCCAGAGCTGATTGTTATTTTTAATCTTTAATAAACGTGTCATCTTCCGGGATGGAAGAGTAGCAGGTAAGGAGCTTCGAATTCTGGAATGTTTGTCTCATCGAGCAAGGATTATCAAATGGAGGAATTATGCAGACTCAGCATAATCCCGTATTGCAATTACAAAATCTCCATTTGGAGGATGCTTCCGATATCTTTCAAGTTCCTGAAATTTACGAAGCACATAGTGTATTTATATACCATGGTCCACACGAGCTGGACAAAACAAGACAGACTGAGAGCAAGTATTCCTGTGAAAAGGGAGAGGAGGAAGGAGACATTGTTCAGGCTACATTATTAGACAGTGTCCACCAAATCCTTTCATATAAAAGTGCAGAACTCAAGATAAAGAAAAAGAATATTGATATAGTAGCAGCAAATGAAAGTGCTTTGAGACGTGGGGTGTGTTCCAGAATGTGATGAACAATCTCGCTGAGATCAGGTGATGCTGTATCTCATTTACGTCACGAGGAAGGTCCAAAATATCACAAATTAGGTAAAAATACGTCTTATGAAATATTGACGTGGGCGGTTGCATTACACGTGATTATGTACAAGCACAATTAACGCCGTTGCGCTGTGAAAAACGAAAATTTTGTGAGGGACTGTATGAACTAAACTGAATACGCTGAACAGTTTATGGGCATTAATGAAATGACGGGTTGATTAGGTTCACTGTGATGCAGATATATTAGCAAGGTTATAACGAACTTACTCTTCGTTAAGTCTGCATCTCTTCTGAGTCCTAATAATTTCTAGGGTGGAAATTTCTGGAAAGGAGGTAGGTAGGTTAGACATTATGTCAGATTATTATTCTTGATTTCAACTCTCATTCCACGCTAATGAATCTCTTCACACCCTAATTCAGTCACGCCTTCCAGCTTTCCATTATTTCTGCTTGTCCGTGAACGCTTCCACCACTCTCCTTACGCTAATATCATTCTGCCATTTAATTTCACTCTACTCAGTACTGCATTCTCTGTACGGAACTCCACTTATCACCTCAGCTTCGTATTTTTTTTATTTTTCAACGGAACATGTCCCCAAGCCGTTCTAACCCTCTTTCTACCTTAATACATTCCAGCACCACATTTCTGTCCATTCTAACGCGCTTTTTCTCCATTCCAGCTTCATTCCAGAGCTCTTGACCTCCCCACCTCTCTGTCTCTGATTCCTAAATGCATACTTTTCAACCAGCATTTCTTTCATCTGCTCCCTCTTCCTAACTTCATACACTGCCGCACCCCATTCCTCCTCGCTCTTCTTTCAGGCCCTTCTTCGACCGGGTTCCACTTCACTTCTCTAACCCGCTACCTACATCTTCCGTCCACACAGTTCTTACCCTTTCCCATCATCACCCACTCCCGTACTACATTCCTGCCTCCTGGCGTCATCTTTCCATTCAGTCTTTGTCCCAGCCTCAGTTTACCTCCGCGCCCCTCTGCCTACATCTCCCCTATGCTCCTCGCCCTTAACTTCTCTTAATTTCCTTACTCTTCATATTTCCTTTCTATACGACAACCACTCCTGCGTCCCCCAGAAACTCAGGTTCCAATTTGTACTAAACTCCGTTTTCGAATCCGTGCCTCTAGCAACGGTCACTTATCCTACTGCTAATTTTTTTATGTGTCTGACTTAGGATCGAAACATATTTTAAAACACATAATCTGTACATTTATATTATTGGTGAAACTTGCAGAGGAGCTTTAATAAGTGCATTAAGTTATGCAACAACAAATATATATGGTGCTTGTGCATGAAAGGAACGAACTTACAAGCCGCCCCGTCTCGGACTCACATGCTAACATTTTCCTTGAGTGACAGAGAAGTTAGGCTGAAATGACGGTTGTGCGGCCGTGAATGTTGGCATGATGGGCTATGAAGCATCTGAGTTGCAGAGACGGAGAGTTGAAGAGGAGAACAAGCCAATATATCAAGACTGGCTAAAGAAGGGCGATTCCTGGTTGGAACTCGGGACGCAAGAAAGGGATGAGCAAGAGAGGAAAGTATGAACTTGTAAGCTTTTACAACACGGAGTAGCACCAAACTGAAAATGACGATGATACCTTAAACTAAGAAATGACGCTCCTAAAAAAAATAGTAATTTTTCACAGTAAAAGAGAGACAATGAAAGAGATGAATATGTAAACTTGCAATAACTTTCCCCAATAAAGTTGCAGTAAATATTACGATGGCAGCGCGGAAAAAAGAGCGTTTCTCAGAAGCACCATTAACCTAGAATTTACACAGCAGGAGAGGGATGGGCGAGATAGGAATATGTCAACATCGAAATTTTACAGCGCCGAGTGACACCAAGCTGAAATATGGCAATGAAACTTTGAAAATATACACGGCTTTTCTCACAGATATTACCTCGAAATCACAATGGTGTAAGTGAAGCATGACAAGGGAGGTATAAGTAAACTTGCAAACTTTCTCAGTGTGGAGTGACACCATCCTTCCTTTCTTTCCTCTGTTCCATTCCTCTGTTCCATTTATAAGTATGGCCACATGGTACATTCTGGATTATTATATGCGCTTCGTACCGTTTATTTTTTTCCCTACCGTTTCGGGTCACCTGTTTCTTCATTGATATTACTCTCCATTCCCCCATAGTCACCCCTTACACTCTCACAATCATCCTTCCTTTCCTTCTCTCATTCCTCTCCTCATTTCTATAATCAGATGTTTATATCACGTATCACTCTCTTTTAAGTTTCCCTGCATCTTTCTTCACTTCGTTTCCTCTCATTTACCATCGGAGATCCAGGAGAAATATCACTTTTTTTTTTTTTTTCCTCTTCTCCATTCTCAGGTATTCACACCACGTAGCAAATTCTCGCTACTTATCAAGGGCAATAACACTGCTAAAACGTTTTCTCGCCCACCACCGTCTCCTCTTTTGACTGTTTCATTCAGTGTTTTTGCCTCTCACCAGCCATCCTCTGCGTAATCAGCCTTAATGAAATGTTTCTCTGTGTGGATCTCTCTCTCTCTCTCTCTCTCTCTCTCTCTCTCTCTCTCCACCCCCTTGCCCTCCTCCTCTTTCCCTCCCTTTCACCAGCCACCAACGCAATTTCCTCCCAAGCAAATACTCCTGCATTCAGCCTTGCCTTGTCTCATGCTCTTTCCTCCTCCCTCCCCTCTTCTCTTTGGTTTTCTTTCCTCCTCCATCTCCTCTCTTCTCGTCACTATTCATTTCCTTTCCCTCCTTTCTTCCAATAACTTGATATCTGATTCTTTTTTAAGTCTCGCGGCGCTTAATTTCATTTCCCTCTCATCAATATGTTAATGGTTTTCTTCTTATATCCTCTTCCTCCTTAATGTCTTTCTGGAGTTCATTCATCTTTCCTCGAGACAGTGTTCATTAAAACGATACTGGACGTCATTTTGACTCAGGAAAATGAATATACATTGCTTTCAGTCCCTTCAGACCAGTAAAACAGTGCTCTGTGAGAGCATACTGACGGCTTCATTATAAACGCTGACGGCCTGATAACACCGACTCTTTGAAGGCGGACATCAGCTCTTAATGTTGATGGTCATATACAAAACAAGTTTAATTGTTAGAAGTGATCAGCTTGCATCCTGCATTTGAAAATGCAGTTAGAAAAGCAGCTAGCAAAGGTTTCTTCAAGCCATACACATTCTATCGTGTTATGGTCTGCTAAAGTCATAGTTTCGTGCCTTGACGTCGCTTCCCATTATCCTGCTGCCTATTGGCATTTCTTCTGCTCCTTGACTCTCATATTTTACGTTTAACGTACTATTTTCTTTTTCACACTTATCTACTGTACGTTGACTTTCTCTCCTCTTCTTTATCGCATTCCATCTCTTTCCTCTCCTTCATTACGCCTTTGCACTTCTAAATATCATTTCTTTTCATTCCTATGTCTCTTTTGCCTTTCCTTTTTTCTGCATCTCTCATCTTCCACATCTTCCTGACCTTCTCTGTCTTCCCACTTCCTCCCGTCTACTGCGTCACTTTGTAGTCTTTTTTTTTTTTTTTTCACATAGTCCTTTATTTTTCGTATCCCCCTATTCTCCCTCTCTATCCTTCCACATCTTTCCCATCTTCCGTCTTTCTCCTGTCACCCACTTGCTAAGTCATTCTGTCATTTCTTCTTCTGTTTTTTATCTTTTTTATATGCATTAAGGTTAACTCACCTGCTATCCATGCTTGCCACTTCACATTCCCCCTTTTCTTATTCTTTTATTTTTCTCCACACTCTTGCTACCCCGCTCACTCTTATTCTCATTTTTAAACCGCATGACTCCTTTATACCTTGTTTCCACCTTTCTGTCTCTCACATTTCACTTCTTTCCTCATACATTTCCCTCCAACTATCAACACTTAACTTCTTCTTTGCATTATTCTTTCAACTTGTCGCTTATTTTGTTCATTTTTCCACGATTTTCCTTTCCTAGTACTCGCTTTTTCCGACTTTTCCTCCATTCCATTTCCGTTCCTTTCCTCTGAGTCCCATGTACCCAAATGTCGTACCCGTTTTGAGACACTTGCCTCACAGTTTTCACATTTCCTGAAGTTTTTCTCGCATAATTATCTCCTCCCTGTCCTCGATAACCTTGTCCCTCATCAGCACTTCAAACGTTGCACTGGGAGAAGGGGTGGGTTGGGTAACTGGGAAGGAATGGTAGGAGGAGGTGGAGGATAGTACGAGCACTAGTAGTAGGAGGAGGAGGAGGAGGAGGAGGAGGAGTAGTATGAACAGGAGGAGGGAAATTGTGAAGAGCAGAAGTTGGGGAAAGGAATAACAGGATTACAGGAGACTTAGATAAATAGTTCTGAGTAAAAATAGCAGAAACAGCAACAGCAACAGGAGAACAGGACCTTTAATTGGGAAGAGTTCGAGATGAAGAAGCAGCAGAAGTAGAAGGATAAAATGAGCAGTAACGAGACAGGAGGTGGAGGAGGAGGAGGAGGAAACAGAGACAGACAAAAGAACATTTTTTTAAGGAAGAGAGAGAGAGAGAGAGAGAGAGAGAGAGAGAGAGAGAGAGAGAGAGAGAGAGAGAGAGAGGGTCCATTTCAGTCAAATTTATAATATTTAAGACAATTTTATGTCATTTCAGGCATTTTGATCGAGTGAGTCCAATACTAGGCGCTTAAGGTTATCCTCACAAACGGGTGTGTCAGAAAGTATCCCGGTCTCCCTCTTCTCCTCATCTTATTTCTACTTTTACTTCATCTCTGTCTATCTATCTATCTATTGCCAGACCTCGTCCCGTTTGGGAGTGGCCACAAACAAATCACCTCCAAGTCGCCCTGTCCCCCGCCATTTCACTGCCCTGCTCCCAACTCACACCTCCCTCCTTCCTCTCCACGCCATCCTTCCATCTCATCCTTGGCCTCCCCCTCCTCTTCCCCCCTCCCCTCACTCCCTGCACCCACTCTCTTCGTCAGTCTTTCACCCTCCATCCTCTCCATGGCCAAACCACCTCAGTGTGTTCCTCCTGCTTCTATCGCATCATCTCGGTCTGCCAAAAACTGTGTCATCATCTCGTTCTCTCTCCGTCATCGTCATGTGTCCCACGTCCTCCTCTCTTCCATCTTCCACTCCTGTGTTAAATTCTTTACACAGGTGACACACTTCATTACTTTTCTCCCCATTCTTCTCTACAGGATTATTTCTTACGTCCATTTCTTCCCGCTGTAGTGTCGGCCTTCTCACATCCTCATCATTTCCCTCCACTTTTTATCGTTCTTATCACTCTCGGTCCTTCTGTTCTTTTCTGTTATCTTCTTTAGACATGGTAGACTCCTCATAATCGCCTTTTTTCCTCAATCAACATCACTTTTTCCCAAACCCTTTATCCTATCACTCTCCACCTCCTTTATTCGTTCCTTTCCTGTTGTTGGGTCCTGTCGAATTCCTCACCATCGCCCTTTTCTTCACTCCAGTCATTGAATACGTTCGGCCCATTACCCTCCAGTTTCACACCAGACAAAAAGAGTGGCAAAAAGGTAAAGAAAAATACGCCATTGCTCTACCCCCACTGTTCACCGCTTTTTTCGCGCCCGTTTTTCAATTGCTTTTCGACAGTTGCATAATGACTTTTCTCTCGATTTTTCTTTTTTTTAGATTGGGGACGAAGTTTCTTCTCCTACAGTACATTCCTGTTGTGGGCTCAAAAGTGAAGCATTTTTTTATTTCTTTATTTGTTTTTATATTAGTGCTGTTTTCTTTCAGTTAATGTGTTAGGTTGTGTTTACGTGAGAGAGTGAAAGAGTGAGAGGAGGTTTGGGAGACATGTGAGTGAGGCTGATGGGTTTACGTTCTAAAACTGGCTTTGAAGATTTCGGAACACCTCATCCTTAGCCATTTATCCTGAACTGTTACACCTCAGAATCCACTTGGATGGTGATGCGAAATATGTCGATATCAAAATAGTGCCAGTTAGAAGCAGCATACAGGAGAGTGTTAAGGTGTTATCATGCAAAACAAATCGCTAAGGAAGAGATACTACGAGGCCTCATGTGCCACCTCTAATACGACTCAGTATGTTTGTGCGTTACGGAATGAGAGAGTGGGTAGGGAAGGTAGAGATGTGGAGTGAGGTGACCAATTGAGATTTATGACTGAACGCGGAGGCTCGGTAGTGATGCTATCCACCTCGTGATGAGTGTGTCCCTGAGTCTGGGAGTTTGAGTCCACGCCTTAGCAGACACTAACGTGGGTGCTGGCAGAATGTTCTTTCATGTGCCTGTGAGTGTTTGCATTCTGTAAGTTCCTGTTGATGACATATACAGACTCGGACTCGCAAGAACATAAGCTAATACAACATTTCAACATTCACATGCTTCACTTTTCCAGCAGACACCTTTTTTCCGTTGGTACTCCTTCAGCATGGGTAAAAAGGTGATTTTAAAAGGGACCGACACACTGAACCTTGGCGGTGTGATGAGCT
>NC_136981.1:292413-429913 GCF_032717465.1 Coenobita brevimanus
GCCTTTATAGTAACACAATTATTACTAAGTGTTCCTTCGGATGAGTTTAAGCCATCATAAATCCTCTAAGTACAGCCTTACCCAAGAAACCATATTTTATCTTTTTAGCACGATGACGTCTTTGTCTAATTTTGCCACCTCCAGACGACGCTATTCTGTGACACTACGCTGTCATCTTGCGTTATATTTTCTTAGATACCATCCAGACAATTTAACTTTCTTCGGTACGATGATCTCTTATTTAGTTTATTCCTCTTCCAGACTAAATTAGTGAACTTCACTACGATGGCTTTTTCGCTACTTTCCCTTGTCTATTTCCAGACGACTGCATTCTGCTTTACTCTGTGTGTGTGTGTGTGTGTGTGTGTGTGTGTGTGTGTGTGTGTGTGTGTGTGTGTAATGGTATGACGTCTATATTTCAACACTCCCGCACTTAAGAGAGTGCAAGTTGCGTATAAAAGCTGCCCCTGGTTGAGGCAAAATGTTTATCTCACAGTTTCGCTCAGGTGGAAATTGTTCTTCTTTCCATAACTGAATTAGGAAAAAAGAGGCATGCCAAACGCAGAGTATTTACGTTATCATTTTTTTTTTCTGGAGCTGGTGTTATATGTTTTTCCTGGTATATGTGCACATTCAGAACGTTTTTTTGTGGGCTTTACAGCACTCATTTATTACACCCGCACTTGCAAATCGAGATTGGGTGTTACGTTTTGTTTGACTGCAGTGTACTGTATGTGTGTGTTTGTGTGTGAAAAAAAAAAAAAAACTCTTACAAGTTTTATCCTATTTTATGTAAATCTGGTGAAGTTACGTGGACGCAGACTGAGTTAACTTTTTTTTTTTTTTTAGAACAGTTGATCGAAGGTCAGAATCACAGGACAGGTCAAAGTTTGATCCAGCAATGCCAATTAAACAGTTTTTATTCGAATTAGGGCAAAGCTCGTGAAAGAGTTGAGGGTAGTGCTAGGACTAAGAGGTTGGATTTAGAGAACAGTCATTCAGAGGGAAAGGTCACAGGTAAGGTCAAAGTTTGACACGTGCGTCTGAGTGTGATCAAAATCACGAAAACAGTTTTGATCTAATTTGAACCTAATTTGATGGAAGCCTTTAGTATCAGCCCCGGGGCTGACCTACTGTTCTTGAGCACAGTAGGTCAGAGATCAATGTCACATGGAAAGGTCAACTTAACTAGTTTTTTATTTGAGATACCCCCAAAATTTGCTGAAGGGTTCCGCTTAGGCATGGATTATGAGGTTAGACTTTACGAACAATTAGTCCAAAGGTCAAGGTCACCGGGAAAAGTCAAAAGTAATGGTCATAAGGCAAGCTTAAATGAAACAGGTTTAATCCGATCTGGACCGAGCTTGGTGAAAGTGCTAAGGGTTAGGCAAGGATGTGGTAGTTAAATTCTGAGAGCAATTGGTGGGAGGACAAGATCGCAAGGCAAAGTCAGTTGTTTGGTCCTTCATTGTTTTTGTTCTGTGTTATCTGGCCGTTTGACCTTTTTACTGCTGTCAACTTTCTCAAGCTGTTTGACGTTATCACACTTATATCCATCCATTTATACTGATTAATTCTTGTCACCTCCAGACAGTTTTCATTAGCTATGGGGTAAGTAAAGGCTGCACAGAATTCCCCCACTATTATGACATGTTTTTATTAACAATGAACTTACTATCCCCTAACGATTATTATATTCAGCTTTGGGAGATATCCCTCAGTGAAGTGGTAAATGAAAACAACAACTTACCTATCCTTTCCTGTGTCAAAACTCTCTCCCAAGATGAATATAGACGTCTGGTGACAGCAAAAACGAAGGAAAAATGTCTGCAGAATTAAGTGATCACGTCTTTTTGGGGAGAAAAAAAAAAAATCAACCTTTGGGCCATGGAGTGTAAATTTGCTCATTCATATTTGCTGACCCACTCAGTTTGCTGGATTTGCTGGCGAGTGGGTGATAATGCAACGCTAACTTTACTGTGGGCGAGTGAGCTCCAGCCAGTTTGCGTAGCAGTGCAAGTACTGATTTGAATTTCAGAAATCTATTCCCCTATCCTGAATGAAAATGATATGACTTGTATTTGAATAAGAGTATTCAAAAAATATAATGTTCAGTAGTGGCAGTGTACATTTGCTACTGTTTATGTTTTGTTCAGTTTACTCAGTAAAGATTTTTTTTTTTTTTTTTTACTGTTTCCGTCGTGAAAATACTCTGCGTGAAAACAAAAAAAATGTTGGATAATAATGATTTTTCATTCTTCATAGCCATTTTCCATTGTAACTTTCTTAAATGGCATCAGTAGTTTTAACTCTAGGGTCAATTATATAAATCTTAGGCTGTGAGAGAAGAACGGCAGCCATGAAAGTGATGGCGATGAAGATTATAACTTAAGTTTACTGTGCTTTTTATGATCCATGACCCTCATAGTCTGGATCTCAAGTTGGCAGCATCATTAACTCAGGAATAATTCTCTGGTATCTTAAACTATTTATTTATTTTTTTGTTATCACGCATCACCAGACGATTATATTCTACGTCGGAAGGATATCTGAATTAAAGGAGGATAATGGAGGCCAATATTTCACTCTTCCAGTCCGAGAAGTCTTTCCTAAGCTGACTAAAATTTTCTGTAGTCATAAGAATAGAATGAAAAAGACGACAGTATATTGAAAGGTCTGTTCTGTAGTCAAAATTAGACCTTTTCCCACTGACTATGTAGTAATTATCATAATTTCGTCAGGCGACTTTATTCATCTTAGGAGAGACCTTCTGAATTGTACGGTTTTATATTATGCAGCCTTCATTAACTAGAGATTTCTCCTTTAAGCTGAAGTAAATCGTCTGTAGGTAAAAAAAAAAAAAAAAAAAAGACGTCGAAGTCCTTGGGCTGAACTGGCAATCAGCTTCGGTACGATGACATTTTTCAGTTTAGTGTTACTCCTTGCACGCGAATTTATTAACTCTGAGACTTCTAAATTTAGGGACAGGTACAGCCTTAATTAATCCCTTCGCTATTAGAGGCCCTTCCCAACTAAAATTAAAGGAGACTGAAATTACCTGAAAGCAACAAGAAAGTATTATAAACGCCCTATCGTACAGCAAAAGAAAAAAAAAAAACATATCCTTAGATTGAAAGAGGGAGCCAGAAATAAACGTTGACGGTACTGAAATGGCATTGGAGAAAATCTATTAATATTACATGTGATTGGTTTTACCTTGATTGAGGCTACAACCAGCCAACAGATAATGTATGCAAATGTATTCAGGGGCATCCACGTAGATTCACTGCAGCGTTATACGAAAATGAAATTCTAATGCGGTCAGTGAGTACAGGAGGGGAGGGAAGGGTTGCAGTGATTGATGGTGGGAGGTGTGGGGATTGGTGGGGGCGGAGTGAGGTTTGGGTGTGAGGAGTGATGTGTAGGTGTGGAGTGTGTGCGTGGGTGTGTCTGTGGGATATGTGAGAGGTAGTGAAATGAGGTGTGGTAATTGGACGTGTGACTGGGGTGAGGTGTGGGAGAGGCGTAAAATGTTGGTGGAATGAGGTGTGGAGGTGCGCTCAGGAATGGATAAGAGGAAGGTGAGGGTGGAATGAGGTGTGGTTGGAATGAAGCGTGGGGGGTAGGGTGAGATGTGAGGAGGAGTGAAGTGTGGGTGAATTAGGCTTACTATGACGATGGAAATGATGGTGGTGATGATAATTAATATTCACAAAGTTCACACCATACTCGTACAACATAATGCCGTTTAAGTGATTTCACGGTTTCACGATAAAGTTTTGTAATGAAGCATGTAAAAGATTATTAGTAAATACACTTGAGAAGAAAAAAAAAAAACACGTAGCTAAAAACACTACTGTCAGTGCATCTACCGACTAAGGATTACAAACGGGGAGAGAGAGAGAGAGAGAGAGAGAGAGAGAGAGAGAGAGAGAGAGAGAGACAGACAGACAGACAGACAGAGAAAGAGACAGAGAGAAGACAGACAGACAGAGACAGACAGACAGAGAATTACATTATGTAAGCACAACAGGTTAATCTTCAAAAGGGAACCGGAGAGGGCGAATAATCAGTCAACTCTAACTGGGTGGTTAATAAACTAGTTCCAGGATGATGATGTTGACGTCTGGTGTTGTTGAATACACCAGAGCAACGCCTGGAGGTGGAAGCAGATTTGGAGACACTGGAAGGAGAGAGACACTGAACCGTTAGAGGATAGGAGGAAAGAGGGATAGAGACACTGAAACAGGAGAGAGCCTGAAGCACCGGAGGACAGGAGGAAAGACAGATGGAGGCACTGGAGGAGGGGAGAGACTGAAGTACTGGAGGACAGGAGGTAAGACAGATGGAGACACTGGAGGAGAGGAGAGACTGAAGCACTGGAGGATAGGAGGCAGGAACAGAAGGGAGGAAAACAGGGATTGATTCTTTTAGGCCTATGCTGTTCTACCCTAAGCCTTTCTGTTTAACCTTTTGGTTGCAAAAGGTGTCTTCAAGCTGAATATATCCATCGTAATTTGGAATAAAGCTCGAAGGTCTTTGCTGTCAGCCGAAGTTTTAAAGATGTTTTTTAAATATAATTTTGTTATCCCATTGTGAATTTTCTCCCCCATCTTATTCTGTATTTTACCCTCTCATTTCATTTGGATTTCTCGAGCACTTCATCTCTCAGCTTCTTGCGGTGGCTGCACAGAAAATAAATTTCAAAACATCATGGACATTTATAAGCGAACGTTCCTGCTGCGCAAGAAGGTTATTGCTAACCACCTACCAGCGAGCATGGTATAATTCTCTATCTGAGTGCAAGAACGGTTATTGTCCAAGAATGCCAGTTTTGAATTTGACCCATCCTCCCAACCGAAGTGTTGTACGTTTCAGTAGTAACGGGGCCAGCCTCTTTCTCCGTTGGTTGAATGAGCATTGCACATTCCGCTGACTTGTCATTTCTATACTCAGTTTTTTTTATTGAGGCGAAGATGCACTTGATAGGTTGGTGACGATTGGCTGAATGCAACATGTCCGAATAACATTTACTGACCCAAATTTCCCCATCAGATATAATGTCAAATAGTAATAAAGAGATTATGAAGTAACGTTGCATTCAGCCAATCATCACCAATCTGTCAAGTGCATCTTCGCCTCGATAAAAAAAAACTGAATATAGTCAAGAGGTTTAAAATCTTCTTCACCTCTGAAAAATTAGGTTTTCTGGACATCTGCCCATCTTGCACAAGCCGGATAATTTTAAGATAAAGTCAGTTACAGTTTTTTTAATATTCCTCCCCACAATTCGCAATATAACCTGGGAATGCGAATTTTTCCTTGACAAAGTACAGTAGGTCAGTGCTATACTCGTACGTACCTCCTTCATACAGAAATTAACTAATACATTCCAATCGTTTGTAATCTAGAATCTCATGTTATTTGTATTCTTTCCCTTTGTGTGTGTGTGTGTGTGTGTGTGTGTGTGGCTTTTGTCATAATGTTCATACTCCCAAATCCATGACGCCCAGCAAGTCTCCTACGTGCCACATGCCATCCCATGTCACCACTTAAGAACTAATACCCTCCCAGCCGTATTTCAAGCATATTACGTAGAAAGTATTTACACATAATACCTATCCCTGTCTTTTCTGACCTTCACATCAGGTTTTCAGTTATTTGCATTTACATCCACTCACCCTCACTCATTCATGTTCCCCTTTTCGATTCTTCATTCAAACTCTCTCTCTCTCTCTCTCTCTTTCTCCATGTGTGTCTATATCTATATACAGGTATATTATATAATATGTACGTATATATAGATACATAGAAAGCAATCTCTCTTTCTCTCTCTCTCTCTCTTTCTATAATGTATGTATGTGTACGTATTGATATACGTACATACATACATTCTCTCTCCTTTTCTGTTCTGTTTATCGATCTCTTCATTTCCTTTTTATTTATTTATATGTTCTATTTAGTCTGCTTGGCTTCTTTCAGTCCTCCAAATAAATCATTCCGTTCAATGCGAGACATGTTTCATAAATTCATTAAAATCCTTCACAAGTTGCAATTCTATCAATAAAATACTCAGTGGAATTAAAGGGGTTAGGCGTAAGAAGGTTCGCTCAACTGTTATTGTACATTTTCTCCAACCAGTTGTGAAGACAGAAATAACATGGCGGTGGGAAATATACGCAGCTTTTACCCCAACACTGTTGTTTCAGGCGACTCTTTGTGATCTGAAAGCCTCCGTCGTTCCTTTTTGGAGTTAGTTTTATTTTCTCTTAGTTTCCTGTTTTTTTTTTCTCTCTTTTTATTTGAACTCCTTGCCTCATCCTTTATTTTTGATGTTCTTCTCTGGTTTACGTTATTATTGTTTTTGATTTAATCCAGTTCCATCAGCTCGCGCGTCATTTTTTTTTTTTTTTCTACGTAGACCACCCTTTCTTAATGAATTCCACTACATCCCTCCACCTCCCTCCCTTCTTAAGACTTAAACTCCCTGTCCTTGCTTCTTGGTAGTGGTCGTTTACTTCTTGTATCAGTTTTCCTGTCTCTTAACCCTTAATAGGTGTGGGGGGTAAATCTGTAACACTGTAGGTACAGGAGGTACATGCCACACCAAGAGGAAAGAATTTGTAAAATACTGCCAATCTTCATTTTATTAAACAAAATACGTAGGGCAACTCTTTATCATTATATGTATGTTTTTCACATGAGACAAAAATTTATGTGACGATAATGCCTTACTTGCCCTTCAAAAGAAAATAATTACTTTGAAAAAATAGAAAAGTTTAACATTATGTTCATTTTATGTACCTTGACATATTTTTTATTAGTATATTATTAAAATATCATTATAATAGGTTAGGTTATACTATTATATTATAATATCATTATATTAGGGTAGGTTATGCTATTATTTATTATAACATAATTAGATTAGGTTATACTATTATAATAATATAATATTATATTAGATTAGGTTAATTTATACCTGTACTTACCCTACCGCACTGTGCAGGACACTATAGGTATAGCGGGTATATACCATCCCACTGTGCAGTTCGTATATTCATACTACCAACACAGACGTGGAAGCGACATGATGTCACCACCACACCTGATTACTCACTGACAATGACAAAATTAAGGACGGCCAAGAGGCTGCCAGCCCTCGTTCATGGCGAAACTTGGAATGATTTCACAGTGTGGGGTAGGAGCCACACCACTATTCCTAGTAAGGGTATACCTACTTTAAACTACTTTTCCAGCTGGCTTCATTGTGAGTGTGTGTGTGTTTTTTTTTTTTTCCGTCCCGCATCAGATACCCAGTCTCTTAAATACCTAAACTCTTTTTCCTCCTTTCCTCACTCCAAATGTATGCTTACTGCATCCAGAGACTTTCCTGCCTCGACCGTCTTCAGGCACTGAGTTGCTTCTCCATTTTCTTTCCAGTTTTGGCTTTCAAATCCCTTCGTTGCTAGCTGTCATCTTCCTTCGTCCATTCCAGAACCTGAAATCTCATGTGATATAATGGCTTAAATATACATTTACTGGATTGTAGGAACTAGAAGGAGTCAGGGTTAACGCCAGCAAATTTTATGAATTATGATACATATAACCTTCATAAAAGTCAGATGAGAACAAGTAGTGCATTTCACAATTCACGATATTACCAATGCGTTTTTCTCCAGACGTCCTCAAACATGCCTATGTGATAAATTCGCGTTATATGCAGCAGCAGCAGCAGCGCGTCCCAGTGGCTGGTACTATATACCAGGGTTATTTCCCACGAGATCTGACTCAAGGAAATAGCAGGAAAAGGGAGAGAAGTAAAGGTTTTAGAGAAGAATGGATCCCGAGAGCAAAATCGAAATTCTGGGAGGGTGCTACTGCTGAGCTGCGTGAAGAGAGAGCTGAGGCTGCCGCTGGGAATAACACGACCAGGAGCCAGACAGGTACTGAGTGAATGGAAGTGTGGATGGTGTTACGGGAAATGGAGGGATGTGGCAATGCTAAGGGGAGGGATTTAGGACTGTGCAGTGCAAAGAGGAATTCTCAAGCCATAACGGGACAGTGGGAGTAGGAAGAAATGTTAGGAACTGGGAAAATAGGGAAAATTAAGAGTGCGAAACGAGTAATATAAGGGAGGCGAGGAATGTCAGGGAGGGTGGAATGTAAGGGGTAGAGGCGGGGATTGCATGGGAAAGGGATGTAGAATGTAAGGGAAAGAGGCGGGAATGTAAGGGGGAGAGGCGGAGAATGTCAGAATATAGACGCAAGAGAGGGAATAAGGCCACAGACGTTAAAGAGCGAGTGGAAATACAAAGATGTAAATGCCTGGGAGATGAAACCAGACAGGGATAATATCGAGGGATATATGATAGCAAAACCCACGTGAAAGAAAAATAAATGCAGTAAATGCACGGATACCGGAGATGAAATATCAAGCGAAAGTCAGCGAAAACTATACGAGAAAACATGACAAGTAACAACAAATAAAAAAAACAAACTGCAACGGGATACACATCCACAAATTATTTGTATTTTATGCATGTATTTTCTGTTTTAGTTTTGATAATAACCATCCAGGTGATGCGGTAATGTTAATTTGCAGCAACTATTCTTTTAGAGTGACTGTATTTCCTAAAGTCTGGTTTAGGGATGCATGAAGCGGGAAAGGTTGAAAATCACTGCACTGGAACTCTAACCGTGTATTAGGAACTGGCTGAAATGTTCCAAATACAGAAGCTACACGATTTCTTTTTAATTCAGCAAACAACACCATTAAAAAAGAAGTGGAATATTCATAGTTACGTTACTCATATGACTTTCACAAACTGCCACAACATCATAGCATACCGACTTCTCATTTGAAAGGACTATATATCCAGCAAATCTTATTTAATATTCTATACTTTATCTTTTTCTGCCCGATGATGTATTCTTTACTTTATTGTTGCTACCTTCAGATTATTTGTTTCTGCTTAGGATAAGAAATCAGGTTGTGGATGTTTCTCCAAAAATAACAGAATTGTTCAAAGAGATTAAGAATAAACCGGACAAATACGTCATGGGAGTGGAGGGGGTAAAAGTTTTTATTGGTTTAGGAAAATAAAACTGGGTCAGCAGCTCGGCACTGACCAATTGTAGGCTACCCTTCAGTTTTTTTGTCTGAAAGTTTGGCGATAGTAGGACGGAACATTTTCTAACGAATATAGTATTTATAGATTTTATAAACTATTATATGTTAAGATCCGCCGGAAAACGAGAGGATAAAAAAAATCATAATCAACCAGTAGTTCCCGTGAATAACCGAGCTAAAACCTAATAAAATAATTTAGAAGTAGTCGGAATTGAACACTAGAGTTGTCTTGACTGTGACAGTTAAAAATGCAAGCTACAGAATAATTAGCCAATATTTGTCCCAGATAACAGCCATAAGCGAATAAAATCGTCCCTCGTGAGCAGAAATAAAATAAGAATTGCCCCGACTGTGCAATAGCTAACTCCTTCAATTGTGTAACGTGTTTCTGAATTTATGTTTGTGCTGTCTCAACGATATTATGCGACTACAGAAGGATCTCCAACGGGGAAAGGGTTAAGAACAGCTATATATAAGTAAGGCCATATATTGCCCTCTTCAGCCATGTGTGTCTGGATTGTCTGGAGGACGACTCAGTCTCGTTTTTGAGGAGCTAAAGCATTTTACTCATATACAGTTACTAATCAACCATGCAATCGGTGTGTGTATATATATATATATATATATATATATATATATATATATATATATATATATATATATATATATATATATATATATATATATATATATATATATAGACACTGGTAAAGCCAAATGAGCCGTCCTTGCAACCAATGTGAACCGGGCTACGCAATATATGGACCACCCTGTATATAACCTCAAGTCCGAATGATATCTGTATGCAGCCAGAATATATTACATAATAAGCCATCGATATTACATGGTTAACAGTATCAGTATTAACACCGTCATGCTCCTATACTCAATAGCAACTAAATAAATTGTCCTGAGTTTGCAAGAAGAGAATTCTTGAGACATCACCCATATAATGGAAGTAAAATAAGTAAAGGGGAAGCAATGACAATAACAGCTAATATTTTCCACCCGAATGACCATAGCTAAATGCGATGTTCATTTCTCCTAAACTGAATTGTTTATTTTTGTCTAGTTTGAAAAAAAAAGAAAAAAGAATAAGATAAAAAATTCCGGGTGCGTCGGGAGCCCCTCTCTGAAATAACGGGGGCGGGTGACTGGCAGTATTTTTTACCATATTTATTACCTTACGTTGCAGCGGATTTTTCAGGCAAACTAGGCTATGTTTGAATTATAGCCTGTATTGTTTTTTTTTTGGGGGGGGGAGGGGGCTTCTTTGTTTCAGTCGTACGTGATCTTTCTTTCGAACATTCTTTCATCCACACGTTCTCTCTCTCTCTCTCTCTCTCTCTCTCTCTCTCTCTCTCTCTCTTTTTCTCTCTCCCAGTCATTTACCCTGGCACAAACTCACAATTATCCGAGTGAAAAGAGCGGGCCATGAACACGCGTGCCATACAGAATGCAAATAAACTTTGGATAATTAGTCACGAAAGAGAAGGACAATCATCCTAAAACAGAGGCAGCCACGCATGCACAACCTATTTGTATAAAATATTTATTTATCTATATGTCTTTACCTATATTTCCCTATCTATCAGTCCTTAGGTTAAGATAGATACACATACAGATAATGGAACAACTAGAAAGAAAAAGAACGGAAAAATTACATTAAATATCATCATCATCCTGTCCATCTTACCTAGGGAACACTTGAGTTAGGATTTAGAAATAATGATAGTGAAAGTACAAAAGTGTGAAAAATATCAACAGCATGCCCCGGGAAAAGAAACAGATGGTCATTCACATCTCATACGCATAATCACCTTTTCACGAAAGATATGCAATTCTATTCCCCCTTTATCACAGGAACGTCTGTTTACTTTATTTTCGGAATCTCCGAGCGATTTTGCAGTCATGCTTACATAGGCAGTCAGTAATAAAAACGGAAAACAAATTATGAATGATATGGAGTATAATATGGATCTGATACAATAACGTGACACTGACTTTCCTTTTTATTCAACCAGACGTTTTCCCGGCCTTACATAAGAAACCAAACAATAAAATGAAATTGGCTAAAGGTATTAAATAGTTCTGAAAGTGGTCTGAGGCTGAGAAATTCAAGCTGAATATACAGTAATGCTCTGACGAGAGCAAGACCTTTATATAAAGAGCCATCGTACTGAAAGTGGTGAACATCCTAATCTGCTAGCCTTGCCACTTCGACGTTTAATCTTTGATATTATTTTGCCTCACAGCAAGCGAATTTATTTAGCAGAAAGAAATCATACACAGTCAGAGGTCGCATCCACACCAAACACTTGCTGGCACGGGCGGTTGCAGGAGGGATTATCTGCATCAGGTTAACCCAAATGAGTTCCTGCCCGTTTCCACCCGCGTCCAGTGGGGCCACTTTTATAGGCTACAGTTATCCTAAACTCCAGCCTCCACCTACTTGCACCAGCAGACATTTGGTGTGGACGCAGCCAAAGGATTAAGAACCGTCTCGACAACCTTTTCACTGAGACGGTGGAGTTTAGGTCATTTATTCTGGTTAACCTGTGACGTTTTTATTCCCCACAGAATTCTATCTATCTATATACCTAGGCTGCTCCCCACAGAAAAAAAAAAAAAAAAAAAAACATACAAAGTGTGGAATTCGCGACAGAAAAATTCTTCAGAAAGTATAGATTCTGACAAATTTAGCTTCACGTTTTATAGTAATTAAAGCTAACAACTATTTCAAACAATTCAGTGTTGTGATTATCGAAATGCGGAAAACTTTCTAATATTAAGATTTTATAACTGTTCGAGAAGACACTTTTTTTTTTTTTTTTTTTTTCCACAGTTGCGCAATTGATAAGAGTAGAATCCATCTTTTCGCCTAACTTTCATGAAACGGATAATACTCGGAGAAGAGTGTTGGGTTTCGAAGTTCGCGTAAGTTATTGCTTGCTTTCTCATTATTCATCGGAAAGGCGTAAATCGAAAATAGCTCCTGGAATCTGGTGATTAAAAAGAAAATTCTTGATGACCTCAGACAATGCTGTTTAACATACAGAAAAAAATCAAACTGTGAAAGGATTAATGAGACTGTCGTTAACCTCGCCAATTTATTATAACTCCCCTTACTATCAACTGTTTCTCCAAGATTCACACAATCATGTTTACGGAGGAAGGATAAGGTAAAAAATAAAATTTAAAACTTTAGATTCAAGGAGTTTAAGTTCGCAGCTGTGCACATGGAAGACATAAACGGCGACGAAAATCTACACATGTTGTCCGTCTGACTGTTTATCCAAATCTATACTCACGGAAGACAAATACAGTGCGACTCTGAAAATGAGCACATGTAGTCCTTTTCATGCCTTATAATGTAGCCTGCTCGCGGATGGCAGGTACAGTACAATGTTGGAAATCAGTTCATGAAGTCCAGCGTATGTCCTAATCGGTAATCGTGGAGGACAAGTTCCGTATGACGTTGGAAATCATCCTATGTTACCCTGCGTCGAACAACGCATTGAGAGCTTCGTTAATCAGTACTGGAGTGGCAAAGTTTTCCATTACACTCTCACATATACATCATGCAACAGGAGGGGGGGGGGGATGGATCGAGAACAGCGAATGAGTAGAAGGTAAACACACACACACACACACACACACACACACACACACACGCACAGACGCAGCTTTCACTCTCTCTCTCACACACACACACACACACACACACACACACACACACACACACACACACACACACACACACACACACACAGACGCAGCTTTCACTCTCTCTCTCTCTCTCTCTCACACACACACACACACACACACACACAGACGCAGCTTTCTCTCTCTTTCTCTCTCTCTCTCACACACACACACACACACACACACACACACACACACACACACACACACACACACACACACAACGCAGCTTTCACTCTCTCTCTCTCTCTCTCTCTCACACACACACACACACACACACACACACACACACACACAAGGAACAAAGGCCAATCCACTCCGCTGCTCAAAAGGATTATGTTGTTTGACTTGACGATTATGAGAGCAAGTCAGCCTCAAGTCCTTAAAGTTAGGGTCATGTTTCTGCGTCCCTGATTGCTGGAGGAACACCTGAGTAGCCGTGGTTGCGTCTGCTTCAATGTTTTTATGGGTTTGACATCTGTTAATGAGCTCTAGTTATATAGAAAAGAACCAGAGTACTAGGTGTGTGTGTGTGTGTGTGTGTGTGTGTGTGTGTGTGTGTGTGTGTTTATCTAGCTGTATTTACCTCGTTATAGTAAACAGGATCTGGGTTAAACTCGTATTGTCAAGCATCCTTAACTAATTTTATCCAGTATAATAAATTTTGACCAAACGGACATTCGTTGCTCGCATCATCAGGCCATCCAGTGTATTCAGTTGGGAGTATTGGTTTATAATAATATAGGTAATGATAATGGCGTTATAATAGAATTCTAACTTAATACAAAAAGTGAATTAGGACGGCTCTGTGTTGGTGCCCTGATGGAAGCGCTGGTGGCAATGGTAAAGGCAATTAAGAATGGTGTTGGCTGGAGGCCGGGGCGGTGGTAAATTATATGTCTGATTACTTTGTCCATAATGCACACAACTGCGTGCGCATTTTTTCTTTCAGATGGTGGTGATGTTAGTGTTGTGTGTGTGTGTGTGTGTGTGTGTGTGTGTGTGTGTGTGTGTGTGTGTGTGTGTGTGTGTGTGTGTGTGTGTGTGAGAGAGAGAGAGAGAGAGAGAGAGAGAGAGAGAGATTGTACAGTTGCCATGATTTTGTTTCAGAGCCACACAAAACTGAATACAATTCAGTTAACCAGAAATTTACCACTGCTTCAGTACTGGAGCAACACAATTCCTAGGACACGAGATAAACACTCTTTATATGCAGTATGGATAAATATCATGTGACTTACTCGTTTTACCGATATACTGATATATTAATTATACCACACGAGGTGAGTGAATGAGCATTTATGAAGATATAACTTCGTGTTTCTTCGCTGGTTGATTATGAATGCAGACACAAGTTTTTTACGGCACTCATTTATATGCTTGCTACTAATCGAAATATATATTAATCTTTTTTCCCCTTTACACAGTAACAATAGCAAAATGTAGGGGGAATATGGGCGATGCTGCTCCAGTCACCTTGCGTGCGCAGAAACAATTCTTTCTGGAGACAACGGACGCGGCTCCAGCATATGTTAACTTACTCAACTGAATAACATATTTCACCTGGCTGCTGACTAGACGATTTACTCCAATAAGCGAGTCCTCCTGCAGGGAAGGAAGGCTCCCCAGTTCCAAAGTCTGCTCTGTTGCCATAGTTTATATATATATATATATATATATATATATATACAGTATCTATCTATCTATATATATATATGGGAAGTGAATACTGGAAGAAAACTGAAAGGCACTGAGATGCGCAATAAGATGCCTGGATGAAAAGAATGGTAAAAGCAATTATTGAAATTGAAAGGAGGCGATCCAGGAAATTATTTCGGCTAGAGACAGAAAAGGACTAGACCGTAACAAGAATGAAGTGGAAAGTGACGTATGACAGAGAGAGAAGACAGGCATAAATGGATGCCTTGGAACTGTTGAGGAACACGGTGGGAGAGATAAAATCAGTAAAGGAGACTGTGACATAAGTAGGGGAGAGTGGATATCATGAAGAGAGAGGCGGCTACGCAGAGGATGATGCTAAATAGCAGTCACGATGACTTAAAAGACGCAGTATGACAGTGGAGCCACTTACATGAACTTTCTTAAGTGTGAGTTGTGTACAAGAATGGTGATTCTTTTATCTTCATTCTACAGCGACCAAACATTTCACAACGAATTTAGATTAAAGGTTGCAGTGAGAAACGCTCAAACAATGTGATTTTTTAAATTTTTTTTTACTGTTGCTCTGGAGACTTTTTTTTTTTTTTTTTTTTTTTTTGAACATTGGTTAGGATCATTTATGAATACCCGCCGGAGCATGAAATGTTGGGTTTGTCAGTTGACTGGTCTATTGTTCTTATTCTTCTCTCTTAAAGATGCTCCCTAACACCTCTTCCTCACCTATTTATTTTTGGATATGGGTGGTTAATATCCTTTCGTACGTTATTTATTCAGCATGACGATATTGAAAGGATTTATATAACAGATGAGGGCAGTAAGATGTAATAAGCAAAGTAAATCGCCTAGGAAAAGATGTTAAGGAGCTCCCTTAACCCACGAGAATACCGGCCAAAGACTTTAAGGCTCTTCTGAGAGAACTGTGACATGACCTTGAGAAGTGGAAATACGAATGGATGCCGTGAGGTGACTAAGAGAATTGGAAAAAAGAACTTTTCTTGAAACCAATGAGGCTGTGATCTGAGTAACATAACTGGAATCTGACTATGAAATAAAGAAGAATGCCCCCCCCCCCACACAAAAAAAAAAAAAAAAAAAAGAAAGAAAGAAATTCTAATACGACTTAAAGAAGGCTGTAATATGATCATGAAGGTTGGCAACACACATGCCTAATGACCTGGAAAAATAAGGTAACATGGAGGAGGCTGTGATATAGGTCAGAAGACTGGAAATATAAGAAAGAGTTTAGCATAACTAACATAAATGGAAGCAGGCTATACCATAATGTAAGTGAGGTTAAGACGTAGCTAGGGAACTATGCAAGCAGAGTAAGTAACCAAGACAATGGAGGGTGTAGCAGAAATGGACGAGTGTGGTTTACATGAGAGACGAGGGTAGTTAGTCAGGGGTGCGATCACAGTCAGCTTTCAGACGCTCTAGCATAACATGAAGCAGATTCTGGTTTGGCTAACATAATGGAAAATAACTTGGGAGAAGGCTTTAACATGACTAAGAGCCTTGGAAAATTGAAATTGTGAGAAGTTGAGACATGATTAACAAAGCTAAATTGAGGATATAACCGGATACGAAGGACGGTGTGACATGACTAAAAGATACATAAAAAAAGACAACAGCAACGTAAAAGAGGCCATAGCATGATTAGCAAACCTGGAAACATCACGTGACATGAAGGAAGCTGTTGTATGACTAAAAGGACAGGAATTTCGCTGTAACATGCCACGAAGGAAACTAACATCAACAGGAGACGAGGAAGCAAACTATTTTCTTTTTACTCTAACTTTGTCCAGATTATCTTCCATTTGCGTCTTCTTTCCCGAAACTCACTGTCGTGCTCTACATCCTTTCCATATGACTTCTTCGCGACTTACTCCGTATTCAAGCGTTAATCACTCGTCACACTCAGTATTCATCATGGAAAGATGGCGATAGTAGCCCAAGTTAGAGTAAAAGCAGTATAGTGACTCAAGATGAAGGAGGCTGTAACAGAAATGGGTGAGTGGCCTGCATGAGCGACGGGAGCGTTAGTCACGAGGATAGCGTACACTCAGACTATATTGCTGCATTGCTCACTCTGACGTTAGCCTACTCACAAACAGCAGCTAAGGGTCGCATTCTCTCCGGAATAGGATTTGTAACGTCTACTTCTTAACTGTTCATAATGGATATTGAACCCTGGTAATTCTTATGTCTTTGTTATATATATTTTAGTGACGATATTGTATATTTCATTAGTGTTAAAAAAATGTTTAATATACAAATTCTATATCTGAGGAAGATGTATTACGAAGCCCCATGTCATCTGAATACGAAATTTAGGCCCTGAGTATATGAGGTGGTCCCGAATTTGAGTAAAACCGTGGAGCAGACATCAATGCACTGCTTGGCTTAGAGGACACTACGAGAGATATTTCCACAGCTGAATAAAATTTCCTGTAGGTAGCAAACAGATATGATCGCACTTAAAGAATTAGTGGAGAGTAAAATCTGGTGGGATCAAAGAAACATCATCGGTATAGGGGTTTAGTTCTGTGGTTACGAAATTCCTATTCTGCATCGTACTTCAGATAACGACAGGCTGTTTTGCAATGTTCAAGAAAAGCCTGGGTCACCAAATAATGCCAAAAACTCAAATCAGTAAATGTTCAGAATGAGGATAAAGAACGACGTATTTTTTTCAACCTTAGGACATTTTTCTTCAGTGTGCAGAAACTCACAGTAGCCAAATGTTTAACAAAGATTGCATCCAAACCCATTACTGCGAGTCATTTCCCCTTAGCTGGACAATATCCTGGATTTTTTTTTTTTTTTTTTTGCCTTAGTACTATATCTCCAGTCAGCTAAGTAAAATTATCTAGGGGCACCAGGAATAAAAAAAAATCACCGCGCTCAATATGGGTTAAGGGATGAATGGAGCAGAGCAGCCTGACAACACAGAGAGAGGGGAGAACAAAATAATGAAATAATTAATACCGACACATAAAAAGAGGTGCAAAAGATAGGAAAACACACACACACACACACACACACACACACACACACACACACACACACACACACACACACACACACACACACACACACGCACAGTAGTTTAACACATACAGTTGTTTTGAATGATCCCTTTACCCCATGGTTCAGACTCGAATAATCACGCTAACATGAAGCCAAGTTTTATTTATTAGTTTAGCATGATCTCAGTAAGTCTTAAGACGATTTTTGGTCAATGCAAAGAAACTATTGGCCGCCACTGTGCATAAAATCTCACCCAACTACATAAAAGGCAGTGGTTATTAATCTTGAAAAAAACAAAAAAAAGTAGTCGTGTTATGCAGTGAGCAGTATAACTTTCATTTATAAAGTCATATCAAAAGGTAACACTTAACTCCTTTAATTCGATGAGATATTACTGATGTTTTCTTATGCCACCGGACCATTTTATCTTAGGAGACCTTTTAGGGTAGAGGCGTTAGTGAAGACTGTATCTAGCCTCTCGGGTTCGAGTATCTTTCCAAAAATCAAATAAAATTGTGTGGAGATAGCTAGAATATAATAATAATAATATTAATAATAATCATCATCATCATCATCATCATCATCCAGACCTCCTTTCCTACCCTAGGTTGGGGTGATGTAGTCCAGGGAGCCACAAATAACTTGACAGTGTAAGGCACTAACCAAAGTTTGCCCAGTTGAACGGGCCACACTCCCATTCACTCATCATTGAAGATCCTGGAATCCTGGCTCCATCGGATAGGTTGACACATATTCAAAATGGAGTTAGTTGTTAACGATTAGAGTATTATAGCGAAATCTAAATTCATAAGCATTTTTTCCATTGTCTTCCTACATGAAATATAAATTCAAGAGACCAGATGGAATGCTAATGGATAAAGTTCATATTCAAAATACCTGACGAGCAAAAATCGCAGTTATTTAACACTGCCGGATGAAAAGAACCGGATTTCAAATGGTGATAAAATTATAATATGTTAGTTAAGCCACTGATACAGTAAAATCATTTTTTTTCCATGTTTGCTAATTTCGTACTGAGGTAAATATTACTGAAAGCTAAAAATAACATTATCTCATACGTTTAAAACGCTTTCCAAAAAATTAATAGCTGAATGACTCAAGCACAGAAATTCCACCTTGCTTAGCGAAACATTAGCAAAATGTAGGAGTAAGGAATAAAGTGCAGGATATGCATAATTAAGGTTGCAGGATGAGAGAATCAGACAACAGTGAGCCCAGAGGAGCATTAGTGAGGCTTGGAGAGCTGGGCGCCGCTCTTGTGTGGGGAAATGAAAGTGGAATTAAACCTCCTCTTATCCCGTTGTGATTATAATTCCCACACTGTCTCCTGCTGCTGGCAGACCAAGGGCCCTATTTATAAACTCGCTTAAGCTTAAGGTTTCTATTCATAGATTCATCTCAGCTCAAGTTTGGAATTTATAAAATTTCATAAGTGTAAGACCGATTATATTACAAATTCTCCTAAGCTAAAGTTTTCTATTTGTAAACTCTCTTAAGGTTAAGTTTAAGATCTATATACTCTCTCAAGCTAAAGTTCTGTATAAGATTTCATGTGTACGAGCTGGTCTTCACTTTGAAAACCTATATAGATATCACAGCCAAACTAAACTGAATCTTGCAAACAAAAAAATTGATGACGATGGTGATGATGATGACCTGTGATTACTGCTAGGTGTTATGGAGATTTATTTATACTAAGAACTGATTAGACCCCTTTTATAAATACGGTCCTGGTACGAGCAAGTTCGCTGAAAAGTGAGGCAGAGGAAAGAAGATTCTGTTATGCAAGAGAAATGCTAAGCTACTAAGGAAGTGCGATGAGGGAAAAAGTGAAGTGGAAGAGCAAAGACAGAAAAATGGAGAAGTTATAGAAGCAGTATATAGAGGATTTGTAGAAACAGTACAAAAGAAAGTCTGACAAAGGAAAAGTAAAGTGGAAAAGAAAACACAAAAAGAAATGGAAAAATTACAGATGCAATGCCGAGAGAATTTTCAGAAGCCCAGTGCAAAAGGGAGAGCCTGACTGAGGGGGACAAAATTGTCTTAACTGTTCTCATAATGGATAGAAAAGAGATTATTATTATTATTATTATTATTATTATTATTATTATTATTAATAGTGGTAGTAGCGGTAATAGTAGTAATAGTAAAAGTGGTAGTAGTAGTAGTAGTAGGAGGAGGAGGAGGAGGAGGAGGAAGAGGAGGAGGAGTATTTGCCTTTTTTTGTGTGGGTAAGTGCGGGGTTGATTGTAACAGTACCAGCAATAGACAAAATTAAATCTGAGAATAAACTTAATTCACCATAGAAGCTTTTGAACTACACATATCACTGAAAATACGCTCATTATTTTGCCCCATCAGGAACGTTGGGACCCGGGGCTAGGCTCCTTATTAACACTTTTAAAGCCAGAGTGACCAGTTGCTCTTGCCTGAGTGGTATTTTGTGAGCAATAAACCCTAATCCACGTTCTCCTTTATACCAATTGAAACACATCCGGTAGGAGAGCCTTAACCCCCTAGATCATCAGGTGTTGTGCTGTGGGAGGAATATAGTTGAGGTTGTGTTGCGTTGTGTTGTGCGAAATATATAAATGGGGGATGTGTTTGGTTCTCCTTTGCTGTGTTGCTTTGCTGTGTTGTGTGAGAAACATGATGGAGGATGCTTTGTTGTGCTGTCATATGAGGAACATAGCCAGGAGGTGTGTTGTGTTGTGTTGTGTTTTATAAAGTATATTGTGTGAGCAATAGAGTGGTCGATGTTATGTTGTTCCATCATGAGAACAGTACAGAGGAAGAGTATTGTGTTGTGGTTTGAGAAGTGTATTGAAGGTTGTGCGTTGTTTTGTTGTGTTGTGCTGAGCATATTGTCGTGTTGTGTGAGGATATTGCGGATGTGTATTGTATTATGTTGTTTTAGAAGCATGTTGTGATGGAGGGCAAAGGACAGGTGTGAGGAGAGTAAAGATAAGTTTGCATGTATAGATACAGACAGCTTCTCTCCTGTCTGTTCTCATGCACTTTTCCCCACTTTACTACAAATATCAACAGGTATGCTTGTGATGTTACGCCTCTGTCTAAGAGCTTTATCCTGCTTCTTAGACCTCAGTATTCTGTCGTTTGTTCCTGACAAAAGATATGCCGATATAATTACAGTATATAATATATGACACGCGAGAGAATATTAGAGTATAACACGAGTTATGTAGCATAGTATAAATCGCCATTAAAGAGGTGCTACGAAGCCTCCTAATATACCCCAAATGCTGTCCCCAGTCTCCAGGTGCGTTTAAATGTTCCCGCGCTGACTTCGATAGCCTATTCGATCTCATCTGAGAAGAGACGAGTCTTAAGCATTGAGAGCTGACAGCTGATTGGTTGTCCCGGTGTATTCAGTATGAACGACGCATAACCGTTTGACGATAACATTGCCCAAAGAAAAAATATGTAGTTATTTGCAAGGATTAATTTAAAAACAAGGCCTTACAAAGTTCATCAGATGCTCTAGATACGCGCGTAATTTTGAATTAACGGGACAAAACAAAACACTTTGAGGTAAAGATATACGAGTTCCTTGACTTTCCCCCCCCCATGATCTTGCTAATTAAGGTAAATTGTGTCATCACTGCGACATTACGTAATATCTAACCTAGCAAAATATCATAATTCCAATAAATTATGTTAGACATGAGTGAAAAAAACTGTATATCACTGTTACTTTTTAATCTCCAGTACCCCAATCCTTGTCACAGCTCTGTTGAAAGTTGAAACAGGAACTACAAAGAAAACTTACTGATGATGCAAAAGTAGAAAGCATAATGTACGCTGATACATCAAAACGATTTCAAGTAAATTCAGATATTCAAGTCAAGTTGGACATCTCAGGTGCGTTCTACTCCCCCCCCCCGTGTCAACCATTCATCAGACTTCCAGGAGTATGTCATATTAATTGGAATTCCTATGTTTTAATGGGTTAGATTTTACGTAATGTTGTAGTAATTACACAGTTTGCCTTAATTTGCCTGAACACTGTGGAAAAACTTCACCTGAACGTCTTTTGATTTGTCCCCCAAATTCAAAATTACACACGTATCTAGGCCATTTGATAAACATTGTAAGATCCCGTTTTTATATTAATCTGTGCAAATAACTATATATACTGTATGTTTTATGTGGACTGTCTTATCATCAAACGATTACTGTCACCCGTGTAGTATAAATAATTCAAAATGTGTCGTTCATAATGAATACACCGGGACAACCAATCAGCTGCCAGCTTTCAGTGCTTCAGGTTCGTTTCTTCTCAGATGTGATCTAACTGGCTATAGTAAGGCCATGGAGATCTTGCTGGGACCCGAGCAAGACAATCTTATATGGGATCAGAGCAGAGGCGCCCCTTGAGGCCACGTAACGTTTGCTGAAGTACCACACAGAAAAGAAGGAATGTTTTACACTGATGAAATCTTTTCTTAAGGATACCCAGTCCGGACGGAAGTGCAGCCGTAAAACCACCCGACACTGGGTGGGTCGCAACAAGATTATCTCTAAAAGTCTAGACGGTAATTGGGTCGGACGAGACTCGGTTTTCTTACAGTCCTGGCTGGGTTTTTGCAGGGGTTTTCTTAGGCTAAAGGTTCATTACTGACACGGCCAATCAGGGTTAATTTCGAGGGGCTCAGCAGTGATGGTGCAGTTCACTGGTGATGGGGTCCTCGAAACACTGCAGGAAATAGGTTGAACAGTGAGTGGCCAGCTGGTGGGTTTATCATATTGCGTGGTAGAAGAAGATTCGAGCGTGATTGACAGGGAAAGCACCCAAACATTCTCGTAGACTGTGACACAACCATCAGATTTACAGTCAAAGTCCCGACTTTAGTACTAGGCACGTACAGGCTAGGGGTATGAAGGCCATTCCCAAGGATACTGCAGGTGGCCCAGAAACTGAACCCGGGACTTCTCGTTTAGAATTCTCGTTTGTCGGCTGAGTGTATTTCGGATTACACCACCAGTACCTCTTAGAAGTCTGTTATAACAGAATAACAAATAACTGGCGACTGAAGACTTGAAGAGAATGATAGAAGGATTTTATTTTCCTTAAGGGAAGTTAAATCTGAAAGTAGGAACTGGAAAACGATACGGTCGTTTAGAGGACATAAGAAAGTCTGGCGCTCCAGAAAGGTTACTATAGTGATGGGAAGTTATGGGATGCCAATATTGTGAAAGGATAACAGAAGGGCAGGAGAAAATTAAACAACAAAATAACTGAACAACAAGAGAGAGAGAGAGAGAGAGAGAGAGAGAGAGAGAGAGAGAGAGAGAGGTGCCGGGGGAAAGTAGCCAAAAAGTCTCCAGGAAACCAAATCTTACACGACAGCACAACGGAAAAAAAAAAAAAAAAAGAATGATAATGTGTTCAAATATATTTTGTCTGTCTTCACTTGTTAGTTAAAGGGATACCTACCTATCGACTGCACGGTGGTTCATTAGGACAGGTAACCAGTATGAGTCACTCTTAATTTAAGATTTGAGGAGGTTAAATTCCATGATCTCCACCTCCGTTCAGTATCTATCTCCAGAATTTCTTTTCCGGATGTTCCTTCTCTCTATCCTGGTATCCTCCTCCTACTTCTCCTCTTTTTCTCCAGCCTCTGCTCATCTCCGTGTCAGTTCAATATATCTTAAGCTGCAACTCTCTCTCTCTCTCTCTCTCTCTCTCCGGTATAAATGCATTACTTTCTGTACTTACAACATTACACTTAACTCATTATAACAATCGGTAATTTCATTACAATTATTGCCTTATTTTTTTTTTATAGTAACCTGAACAGTACTTTGTAAAACAACTCATAGCAAGTTACAAACTCTACTTATGCGGTCATACCTCACACCGAGGATTTGCACATCTTTTTCATTTAAAAAATCCCAGAAGTATCCTCAGTGCATGAGGAAGGGGGAGATTTCGGACGAGATGGGTCGCCTTTACGTTCCTGCCCGAGTTTTACTGCGCCAAAGAAAAGAAAAGGAAGAGCATCTCTGAAATAAAATACAGATCCCCCCATAGACATAACTGCAAGAAAAAATTAAATTATTGGATACCATACATATTTTGTATCTGTGAACTGCCACGTTCAAGGGAATATGATGGTGATGAAAAGATTAGAGAGGCGATCTGTTGTCTGAATGGCCGTAACTTCGATCCCAGGCTTGAGCAAGGAGCAGTCTCAATATCTGAATATCGTTTAAACAGCCTTTACCGATCTTTCACAAGACTCACTGACATCATAAAACACCCTGACCAATAACATTAACAGTCATGAATAAGACAACCTTTGAGTGTATTTAATATAGAGGGTGGATATTAGCACTGAAGACGAGATATGTGAAAGTCTGTAAGATAAGGAGAGACCTCGAAAGGTGGAAGAGTTTTACTGTAACTAATTCGTATTGTGAGAGGTGAGTATGGAAACAGCCGGAAAAAAAAAGTGGAGTTATGAAATGAGATAAAGAGAAGGATTCGATAGTAGACGAGAGGAGGAGACAGGAGATAGGAGAAATAAAGAGAGTGAACCAGAAAGATGGTACTTATATTCAGGGTATAAGGACTTAAAATATTACACAACAGTCTTTTGAGCACAGAGCGTTATCTGATATGAGCTATAGACTGAAGAAAATTAAAGGCTACAAACATAATGAAGATTTAAGCATTGGTATGCATGAGCGTGATGGCTCAGTGCTGTCTGTGGCGCATACTGGATTAATGGCCAAGGACGAGGATGTGTATATAAGACTTGTCGGGAAAAATGATAAACCTATAAGTAAAGGCTTAACCATGTGACGTTAGAATCGGACATACTCTTATTTTGATGCAAATTGTCCAGTCTTTTAGTTCAAGGTAAAAGTTTGAGAGGACCACCCCATTTCACTGGGCCACATTCTTTGCATAATATTTTTCGATGTTCTCCATATCATGTCTGGTTTCAAAAAATGGGTTGCGTGAAACTTAGCCTAGTGAATATGGTTTTCTTATTCTTACTTTTATTCTGACCTACATGGTCGGACAATATTCGTCAGAATATTTCGTATTCTGACTGCAAAATGGCGAGGCTAGATTAAGCAAAACATATATAATACTGTGATTAAAATAGCCTGAAGTTGTCGTCTGTGATAATTCAATGCACAATAGATGATAGGTCTAAAACACTGTCGTTGGAAAGAGTAGCATCAAAGAACACTGCCTGTGGCGACTTGATATCTTGGGGAAGTTTCTCTGTAGTGAATCAATGCGTCGTATTCACGTGGCGTAGAAATTTTGAAGCACCTCCACTTCAGCGATTTATTGTGCATATATGATAATTTATTAAGCATATATGATTTTATTCCTCCGCCAGCTGTAGGTCTAATTAGTATATACCAAATCTGATATATTATGAAAGTATTAATAAGTAAAACAGCCAAGAAAAAATAACTGCATTGTTCAAAGTGAGGTAGAGAGAGAGAGAGAGAGAGAGAGAGAGAGAGAGAGAGAAATGAATGAAGAACAATAATTTTTTGGAAAATTTTTGCAGGGAATGAAGAGATGTGAAATGAGACTGTTTTATGTGATAAGTGTGACTAGAATCTCACGATCTCTAATGCAAGGCAGAGGGTAAGGTTTGAATGGAAGAAATTGAAGGGACGGTTGGTGGAGGAAATGGATAGATAAATAGACAGAGAGACAGGTAGATACACAAGGGAGGGGGGGAGACGGGCGCGGGAGCAAAAGAAATAAGCAACAGCTGAAGATGACCATAACTAATATCAAGGCGCATTGAAAGAAAAGAAAAATGGGCGAAAAAATGAGAAACCTGGAGTAGCTTCAGAAAATGAGAAAAAGAGAGAAAAAGAAGATGCGGAAAACGAAGAAGGAGGACCTGAGAGTAAGGGAAACACAGAGGGGAAAAGACAGGCAACAGTGACAGAAAAGAAACTGTGAAGAAAAATGAGAGACCTGGAGTGGCTTTGGACAAGGGACATCATCAGTCACTTCTTAGAATAGAGGAAAGACGAGCTGGCGAATGTAACACTGCCAATTAGTTCTCCGAGACCAACTTGAGAGAGAGAGAGAGAGAGAGAGAGAGAGAGATTGTGTGTGTGTGTGTGTGTATGGATTATAAAGACCAAAACTACATCTTTTGTATCGAGAATGTTCAGTCTTCTAGTGTGTATATCTAATTGGCCTTGAGAAAACCTTATAAGTAGCTGCAAATCAATCAGAAATCAGTAGAATCTCTCATGCTGAAATAAGACTGTAAATTATGCATGTTGATCCTTCACACTAGCTACTTGTATTTCACTCAACCCCTTAAAACTGACGACGCATTTATCTAGTTTATTCTTGCCATCACCAGTGTCTTCAGATCTGGTTGTAAGGGTCAGTGAATGGTTTGTATGATTGTTCCAGTTTGAGAAGCCTCTCCGAAGCTGAACAAAATTGTCTAGAGGAAGCAGAAATGAACTAAATTAAGTGTCTTCTGAATGAGTATGACGGTTAAGAATATTTGTATGAAAGAATTAACCTGGCAGAGGGATGGAGAAGAGAAAAGATGATATGGGGGAAAGGTTGGAGGTGGAGTAAAGACTTGGGGTCGTATTTATAATGGTCTAGGCAGAGTTTTGCGATAAACAATATTCCGTAACATCTATGCATCAGAAAATCGTGTTGATATGTCCAGTGTTTTCCAATAAATATTCACAAACGTTGATTTTGAAATAGCGAAATTGGGTTTTAGTGCTGCAGTTTTTGTAGTCAAAGTTTGAACTGTATATTAATAATATCACAATCCTTATAATTGTAAAGGTCCAGTGTTTCGAGCGCTTGCTCATTCCTTTTTAAGAACTTGCGCTTTAGAGAAACACAAGACGAGAGTCTTCTAAAGAGTATTCTTCGTCTCTTCTTCTTCTTCTTCATTATTATTATTATTATTATTATTAGTAGTAGTAGTAGTAGTAGTAGTAGTATTCGTAGTAGCAGTAGGAGCGGCAGTAGTTAGTAGTTTGTAGTAGTTGTAGGAGTATTCTACTAAAGGTGAAGGCAAACGTACAAATAATCACTCGGATATATACTACTCCAAGCATAAGAGAATATGTAAATACAGTCCAAACCACACGAGGCCGTAGATTTACCCACCATCTCCAGGGAAATAATATATTACTCCTGAGGCCTTTGCAAAATGCAACGCTGTTAAAAGATTGTAGCGTTATGCCGGTAAATTAATCTGCTGCCTCAGGCACACAAGGCTGCCCAGGCTAACACATTCCCCGGCATGCATAATGAATGCTGGGGAATCTAAATTAATGGCAGCTGCATAAACTGTCTGGTGGTGTAGTGGTTAAAACGCTTAGTCAGAGTAACAGCCAAGCATACTGTAAGTTCGACCCCAAGAGGTGACTGGAGGCTTTTCGATCATGTAATGCCATCGAGGGAAGTAGGCTGTAACTCTAATTATGTATGTCTTTGATGTAATTTGACAAACGCATAAACACACAGACTAGCGATAACTTATCATATAGCAGCACTTACATAAACCTACCCTTTTCTTTTCAGGGTCCTTGAGATTCATCCAGAGCTGATTGTTATTTTTAATCTTTAATAAACGTGTCATCTTCCGGGATGGAAGAGTAGCAGGTAAGGAGCTTCGAATTCTGGAATGTTTGTCTCATCGAGCAAGGATTATCAAATGGAGGAATTATGCAAACTCAGCATAATCCCGTATTGCAATTACAAAATCTCCATTTGGAGGATGCTTCCGATATCTTTCAAGTTCCTGAGATTTACGAAGCACATAGTGTATTTATATACCATGGTCCACACGAGCTGGACAAAACAAGACAGACTGAGAGCAAGTATTCCAGTAAAAAGGGAGAGGAGGAAGGAGATATTGTTCAGGCTACATTATTAGACAGTGTCCACCAAATCCTTTCATATAAAAGTGCAGAACTCAAGATAAAGAAAAAGAATATTGATATAGTAGCAGCAAATAAAAGTGCTTTGAGACGTGGGGTGTGTTCCAGAATGTGATGAACAATCTCGCTGAGATCAGGTGATGCTAAATCTCATTTACGTCACGAGGAACGTCCAAAATATCACAAATTAGATAAAAATACGTCTTATGAAATATTGACGTGGGCGGTTGCATTACACGTGATGATGTACAAGCACAATTAACGCCGTTGCGCTGTGAAAAACGAAAATTTAGTGAGGGACTGTATGAACTAAACTGAATACGCTGAACAATTTATGGGCATTAATGAAATGACGGGTTGATTAGGTTCACTGTGATGCAGATATACTAGCAAGGTTATAACGAACTTACTCTTTGTTAAGTCTGCATCTCTTCTGAGTCCTAATAATTTCTAGGGTGGAAATTTCTGGAAAGGAGGTAGGTAGGTTAGACATTATGTCAGATTATTATTCTTGATTTCAACTCTCATTCCACCCTAATGAATCTCTTCACACCCTAAATCAGTCACGCCTTCCAGCTTTCCATTACTTCTTCTTGTCCATGAACGCTTCCACCACTCTCCTTACGCTAATATCATTCTGCCATTTAATTTCACTCTACTCAGTACTGCTTTCTCTGTATGGAACCCCATTCATCACCTCAGCTTTGCATTTTTATTTTTTTACAACAGAATATGTCCCCAAGCCGTTTTAACCCTCTTTCTACTTTAATACATTCCAGCACCACATTTCTCTCCATTCTAACGCGCTTTTTCTCCATTCCAGCTTCATTCCAGCCCTCTTGACCTCCCCACCTCTCTATCTCTGATTCTTAAATGCATACTCTTCAACCAGCATTTCTTTCATCTGCTCCCTCTTCCTAACTTCATACACTGCCGCACCCCATTCCTGTTCGCTCTTCTTTCAGGCCCTTCTTCAACCGGGTTCCACGTCACTTCTCTAACCCGCTACCTACATCTTCCGTCCACACAGTTATTACCCTTTCCCACCATCACCCAATCCCGTACTACATTCCTTCCTCCTGGCGTCATCTTTCCATTCAGTCTTTGTTCCAGCCTCAGTTTACTTTCCCGCCCCTCTGCCTACATCTCCCCTATGCTCCTCGCCCTTAACTTCTCTTGATTTCCTTACTCTTCATATTTCCTTTCTATACGACAACCACTCCTGCGTCCCCCCAGAAACTCAGGTTCCAATTTGTACTAAACTCCATTTTCGAATCCGTGCCTCTAGCAACGGTCACTTATCCTACTGCTAATTTTTTTATGTGTCCGACTTAGGATCGAAACATATTTTAAAACACATAATCTGTACATTTATATTATTGGTGAAACTTGCAGAGGAGCTTTAATAAGTGCATTAAGTTATGCAACAACAAATATATATGGTGCTTGTGCATGAAAGGAACGAACTTACAAGCCGCCCCGTCTCGGACTCACATGCTAACATTTTCATTGAGTGACAGAGAAGTTAGGCTGAAATGACGGTTGTGCGGCCGTGAATGTTGGCATGATGGGCTATGAAGCATCTGAGTTGCAGAGACGGGAGAGTCGAAGAAGGGAGAACAAGCCAATATATCAAGACTGGCTAAAGAAGGGCGATTCCTGGTTGGAACTCGGGACGCAAGAAAGGGATGAGCAAGAGAGGAAAGTATGAACTTGTAAGCTTTTACAACACGGAGTAGCACCAAACTGAAAATGACGATGATACCTTAAACTAAGAAATGACGCTCCTAAAAAAAAATAGTAATTTTTCACAGTAAAAGAGAGACAATGAAAGAGATGAATATGTAAACTTGCAATAACTTTCCACAATAAAGTTGCAGTAAATATTACGATGGCAGCGCGAAAAAAAGAGCGTTTCTCAGAAGCAGCATTAACCTAGAATTTACACAGCAGGAGAGGGATGGGCGAGATAGGAATATGTCAACATCGAAATTTTACAGCGCCGAGTGACACCAAGCTGAAATATGGCAATGAAACTTAGAAAATATACATGGCTTTTCTCACAGATATTACCTCGAAATCACAATGGTGTAAGTGAAGCATGACAAGGGAGGCATAGGTAACCTTGCAAACTTTCTCAGTGTGGAGTGACACCATCCTTCCTTTCTTTCTTCATTTCCATTCCTCTGTTCCATTTATAAGTATGGCCACATGGTACATTCTGGATTATTATATGCTCTTCGTACCGTTTATTTTTTTCCCTACTGTTTCGGGTCACCTGTTTCTTCATTGATATTACTCTCCATTCCCCCATAGTCACCCTTTACACTCTCACAATCATCCTTCCTTTCCTTCTCTCATTCCTCTCCTCATTTCTATGATCAGATGTTTATATCACGTATCACTCTCTTTTAAGTTTCCCTGCATCTTTCTTCACTTCGTTTCCTCTCATTTACCATCGGAGATCCAGGAGAAATATCACTTTTTTTTTTCTTTTTTTTTAATTTCCTCTTCTCCATTCTCAGGTATTCACACCACGTAGCAAATTCTAGCTACTTATCAAGGGCAATAACACTGCTAAAACGTTTTCTCGCCCACAACCGTCTCCTCTTTTGACTGTTTCATTCAGTGTTTTTGCCTCTCACCAGCCATCCTCTGCGTAATCAGCCTTAATGAAATGTTTCTCTGTGTGGATCTCTCTCTCTCTCTCTCTCTCTCTCTCTCTCTCTCTCTCTCTCCACCCCCTTGCCCTCCTCCTCTTTCCCTCCCTTTCACCAGCCACCAACGCAATTTCCTCCCAAGCAAATACTCCTGCATTCAGCCTTGCCTTGTCTCATGCTCTTTCCTCCTCCCTCCCCTCTTCTCTTTGGTTTTCTTTCCTCCTCCATCTCCTCTCTTCTCGTCAATATTCATTTCCTTTCCCTCCTTTCTTTCAATAACTTGATATCTGATTCTTTTTTAGGTCTCGCGGCGCTTAATTTCATTTCCCTCTCATCAATATGTTAATGGTTTTCATCTTATATCCTCTTCCTCCTTAATGTCTTTCTGGAGTTCATTCATCTTTCCTCGGGACAGTGTTCATTAAAACGATACTGGACGTCATTTTGACTCAGGAAAATGAATATACATTGCTTTCAGTCCCTTCAGACCAGTCAAACAGTGCTCTGTGAGAGCATACTGACGGCTTCATTATAAACGCTGACGGCCTGATAACACCGACTCTTTGAAGGCGGACATCAGCTCTTAATGTTGATGGTCATATACAAAACAAGTTTAATTGTTAGAAGTGATCAGCTTGCATCCTGCATTGGAAAATGCAGTTAGAAAAGCAGTTAGCAAATGTTTTCTTCAAGCCATACACATTCTATCGTGTTATGGTCTGCTAAAGTCATAGTTTCGTGCCTTGACGTCGCTTCCGATTATCCTGCTGCCTATTGGCATTTCTTCTGCTCCTTGGCCTCATATTTTACGTTTACGTACTATTTTCTTTTCACACTTATCTACTGTACGTTGACTTTCTCTCCTTTTCTTTATCGCATTCCATCTCTTTCCTCTCCTTCATTACGCCTTTACTTCTAAATATCATTTCTTTTCATTCCTTGTCTCTTTTGCCTTTCCTTTTTTCTGCATCTCTCATCGTCCACATCTTCCTGACCTTCTCTGTCTTCCCACTTCCCCCCGTCTACTGCGTCAATTCGTAGTCTTTTTTTTTTTTTTTCACATATTGTCCTTTATTTTTCGTATCCCCTATTCTCCCTCTCTATCCTTCCACATCTTTCCCATCTTTCGTCTTTCTCCTGTCACCACTTGCTAAGTCATTCTGTCATTTCTTCTGTTTTTTATCTTTTTTATATGCATTAAGGGTCGCTCACCTGCTATCCATGCTTGCCACTTCACATTCCCCCCTTTTCTTATTCTTTTATTTTTCTCCACACTCTTGCTACCCCGTTCCTCTTATTCTCATTTTTAAACTGCTTGACTCCTTTATACCTTGTTTCCACCTTTCTGTCTCTCACATTTCACTTCTTTCTCATACATTTCCCTCCAACTATCAACACTTAACTTCTTCTTTGCATTATTCTTTCAACTTGTCGCTTATATTTTTCATTTTTCCACGATTTTCCTTTCCTAGTACTCGCTTTTTCCGACTTTTCCTCCATTCCATTTCCGTTCCTTTCCTCTGAGTCCCATGTACCCTGTCGTACCCGTTTTGAGACACTTGCCTCACAGTTTCATTTCCTGAAGTTTTTCTCGCAAATTATCTCCTCCTGTCTCGATAACCTTGTCCCTCATCAGCACTTCAAACGTTGCCCTAGGAGAAGAGGTAGGTGGAGTAGCAGGAGGAATGGTAGTAGGAGGTGGAGGATAGTAAGAGCACTAGTAGGAGGAGGAGGAGGAGGAGGAGGAGGAGGAGGGGTATTATGAACAGGAGAAGGGAAATTGTGAGGAGCAGAAGTTGGGAAAGGAATAACAGGATTACAGGAGACTTAGATAAATAGTTCTGAGTAAAATAGCGAAACAGCAGCAGCAATAGGAGAACAGGACCTTTAGTGGGAAGAGTTCGAGATGAAGAAGCAGCAGAAGTAGAAGGATAAAATGAGCAGTAACGAGACAGGAGGTGGAGGAGGAGGAGGAGGAAACAGAGACGAACAAAAGAACATTTTTTTAAGGAGAGAGAGAGAGAGAGAGAGAGAGAGAGAGAGAGAGAGAGAGAGAGAGAGAGAGAGAGAGAGAGAGTCCATTTCAGTCAAATTTATAATATTTAAGACAATTTTATGTCATTTCAGGCATTTTGATCGAGTGAATCCAATACTAGGCGCTTAAGGTTATCCTCACAAACGGGTGTGTCAGAAATTATCCCGGTCACACTCTTCTCCTCCTCTTATTTCCACCTTTACTTCATCTCGCTCTGCTTAAAACTGTGTCATCAGCACCGTTCTCCCTCCATCATTGCCTCCCACGTCCTCTCTCTTCTATCTTCCCTCCTGTCCTTGAATTCTCTACACGGGTGACACACTTCATTACTTTTCTCCCATTCTTCTCTACAGGATTATTTCTTACGTCCATATCTTCCCGCTGTAGTGTCTGCCTTCTCACATCCTCATCTTCTCCCTCCACTTTTTATCGTTCTTATCGTTCTCGGTCCTTCTGTCCGTTTCTGTTATCTTCTTTAGACATGGTAGACTCCTCATAATCGCCTTTTTCCTCACTCAACATCACCTTTTCCCAAACCCTTTATCCTATCACTCTCACCTCCTTTATTCGTTCCTTTCCTATTGTTGGGTCATGTCGAATTCCTCACCATCGCCCTTTTCTTCACTCCAGTAATTAGACACGTTCATTACCCTCCAGTTTCACACAGACAAAAATTGGCAAAAAGGTAAAGAAAAATACGCCATTGCTCTACCCCCACTGTTCACCGCTTTTTTTCACGCCATTTTTTTCAATTACTTTTCGACAGTTGCATGTGACTTTTCTCTCGATTTTTTTTTTTTTTTTTGGGGGGGTGGGGACGAAGTTTTATTTCTCATACAGTACATTCCTGTTGTGGGCTCAAAGTGAAGCATTTTTTTATTTCTTTATTTGTTTTTATATTAGTGCTGTTTTCTTTCAGTTAATGTATTAGGTTGTGTTTACGTGAGAGAGTGAAAGTGTGAGGAGGTTTGGAGAAATGTGAGTGAGGCTGATGGGTTTACTTTCTAAATGGCTTTGAAGATTTCGGAACACCTCATCCTTAGCCATTTATTCTGAACATTACACCTCCGAATCCTCTTGGATGTCATTGATGCGAAATATGTCGATATCAAAATAGTGCCATTTAAACAGCATACAGGAGAGTGTTAAGGTGTTATATGCAAAACAGATCGCTAAGGAAGAGATACTACGAGGCCTCATGTGCCACCTCTAATACGACTCAGTATGTTTGTGCGTTACGGAATGAGAGAGTGGGTAGGGAAGGTAGAGATGTGAGTGAGGTGACCAAGTGAGATTTATAACTGAACGCGGAGGCTCGGTGGTAGTGTATCCACCTCGTGATGAGTGTGTCCTGAGTCTGGGGTTTGAGTCCACGCCTTGGCAGACATATAACGTGGGTGCTGGCAGAATTTTCTTTCATGTGCCTGTGAGTGTTTGCATTCTGTAGGTTCTGTTGATGACATATACAGACTCGGGCACTCATGAACATAGCTAATACAACATTTCAACATTAACATGCTTCACTTTTCCAGCAGACACCTTTTTTCCGTTGGTACTCCTCCAGCATGGGTAAGGTGATTTTAAAAAGGACCGACACACTGAACCTTGGCGGTGTGATGAGCTGAGCAGAATTAACCCTCTCGTAGTCGGCACAACTCAATTGTTTGATTCATGTTACCGCTGTACGATAATACTCAGCTGAGAGTGAATTATAGGATAGTAAGAATATTAATACGGCAAGCACTCTGTTAGTCAATTATTTTTCCTAACGCACAGACTAATGAATAAAGGTGAGTATAGTCAGAGGAGCTTGAGCTAAAAGTAAGTTAAACTTCAAAGTCTCAGGTGCAATCTTTAATACTCTTCCATGTAGTATAAAACAAGTCTATGAATTTTTAAAGTAAACGAGCGCTTGAGCTGGAAATGTTTCAACGATATATCTTCCATGCAAGTGCGTTTGAAATTCCGATGGTTACGAAGAAAGTAAAATCTTTTCAGGGTGAGCGAGGAAACGGATGACAGCGCCACCCACTAGACCATGGCCACGGTCAGACCCAGGATTCATCTTGTTTTGAGCTGCACAGTTATTCGTGCGATTTATTAGTGATATAATATTTAATCATCTGATGCCAACAATACTATATAATTATCAGTCATCCCTTTATTGCCTCTTCAGGAGCGTAGAGACCTGGTACATGACTAGCCAATTAGTTCCGATAGTTAAGGGGAATGACCACTGAGTTCCTATTAGATGAATAAAACTGTACTTCATAAGCTATAATATAGCACGATATTCTTTATATTCCGCCAGTATGTTAATTGTGGAGGTGTTTTAGAATTTTGGTGGTCTGCATTTCTCTTGGGCATAGTGAAACAGTTTGATGTCACATATCATTAAATGTAAAGCAGGTAATTTGCAGTAAAGTGTTACAACAACGGCCAACTGATATAAGCTCAGATCAGGTAAGCGACGCAGTGGCTTCCTCTGTAAATGAGAAGACTTAGAGTAATGCCTATTGACTACACGAGGAGTACTAAGGCAGACAGTTTTTACTAAGACCCACTCTTACCCCCGACTATGACACCCAGCTGTTGAACTTGCAGTCCAGGTCCCTATTTCAGTTCTAGATACAAAGAGGCTGGGGTAAAGAGTATCCTGGTCCTGAAGATTTCGTTGTCTGTCCAGGAATCGAACTGAGGACCTTTTGGATGCAGGCCGAGTATATTTCCGTTTACGTAACCCCCTTCCTCAATAGCAGACTTTATTTTACTTTCCGCCTGGGATTAGCATAGCATAACTGGGTACCTGGATGTAAATTCAGTGGTTGTGTGTCTTATTCTGTTGGAGGGTCGGACCTCGGCAAAACTTAATTGTACTGTATGTATTAATGACCTTAGCATAGCCGTGCCGTCACTCCTGTGGATGACCACTTATTTAAACAGTTTTAGGAAGAAAAAAAAAAACACAAAGCTTTGTCCCTTTTATTTATCTCTTGCCTTTCTCCTTCTCTCAACATTTTTCCTCCTGTCGCGATGCAAGCAGAACAATTTCCCAGGGCATGTACTGCTGGTGTGAAATATGTAGCCAAGAGGCAGTAACTAAGTATTGTGTGTGGCCGCTGCCTGAGGACAAGTCGAGGCAGGCCCGGGGCAAAGGACGCCAGGGATTGTATTTATAAATATCCTAATTATTTCTTACGTTAAAACTTGTCTAGTTATCAGTCATTTAAGTGCAGAAACAAGAGGGATCACCCAGAAGAGTACAATATCCCCGTCCACCAACTGGTCAGACAGACTATGTTTGACTTTGTCCAGTGACCTTGATACTAGACTGATTACTCCTATGTATTCACCTAAGTCTTGCGTGATCCTAAACTCTTCGAACAAGTATTGTCGAAATCGGATCAAAATTGTTGGAGTTGACCTTGACATTTGGCCTTTTCCTCTGACCTAGACATATGACTGGCTGTTCTCAGAATCGAACTTCTTCATCCTTGGCATACCCTAAGCCCTTCCACAAAGTTTGATCTAAATCACATAAAAACTGTTGCAGTTGATATTGCCATGTAACCTGACATTTGACCTATTACCGGTATTAAAAAAAAAAAAAAAAATCAGCCTTTGGGTGATCCTGAAAATTCTTCCGGGTTTTATACACATCAGACCCAGATTGATTTTATTATTGTGTTCGTATATATATCCGCGGAAGAAAGTTTAACCTTGCTCTATGACCCTGACCTTCCACTGATTCCTCTCAATACAGAATCTCTTCGTTCTGGCTTTACTTCCAACCTTTCCACCAAGTTTTGTATAAATATGATAAAAACTCTAAGTTGGCATTGCAAAGTCGAATTATGAATACCCCTGTGACCTTAACCTTTAACATATTGTTTAAAAACAAATACTCTTTGGCTGACCCACACACTACAACCAAGTTTGATTAAACTTGGAAGAAAACTTTTTGAGTTAACTGAGGACTCATGGACTGTAAGTTGAAGATGAGCGGTGAAGGTATGCATACATGCATACTTACATACATTAACATAAAGCTGAACAATGAGAGAGTGCTAGTCGACAGCGGGCCTGCGTCATGCCGGAATAACAGCGGATATGGCACAGATGGGCAGGGAAAAGCATTACATACATTTACGGGTACATATACATACTTACATACATATACAGTATACCAGAAGAAGAACACTATTGACCGCGTATCTGCTTCGTGTCGGATTAGCCTTAAATATGACACAGAGGGGCAAGGCAGAGCAACAGGGAGTCAGCAGTACTGGGACGACCCTTGAGCCAGCAGGGTGTCACGTAAGTTCTTATCCAGTAAATATTTCTTTCTTTCCCAGCAAGAGTGGGTGGAGCTACCAAAGGTGGCCCTGTTTTATTATGTCTGGCCATCATGCAAGGCTGACACGTCAGCCATATTCCTTTGGCAGGACCATCACTGTACCTCACAAGACAGGTCGTCCTGCAGGAAAGGGTAGCACCTCCATAATTACAAGTCAGGACAACGTTTTCACCTACTACCATACACCGTACCTTCCCATCTGCTACTACTCACCCAATCTCCCCGTCCATTTCCACCTACCCACACCCACCCACTCTACATTCCCACTAGCCCCCACCCACTCTACCTTCGCACCCACTCCCACCCACCCTACATTCCTCCCCAGTTCCACTTATTCATCGTACCTTCCTGCCCACTCCCACCCACCCATCTTACCTTCCCACCTACCCGCACCCGGCCACCCTACCTTCTCACCCACTCCAGCCTATTGTATCATTTGCTTTAGCTAATTCGCTTTAACTGGGCGGAAATTGTTGTCGTTATGCAGCCCATTTCTTGAAGTTGTATCCTTTCCACATCACTTCTTTGTGACTAAGTACCACATTCTAGTGTTGAACTCTTGTTGCTACTCAGTATTTAAGATGGGGAGATGGGATTATTAGTTAAACTGAACAGTGCATAGTGGTACCAGCACATGCTGTTGACAGGAGGAGGAGTAAAATTCAGCTGAGGAGATATTATCTGGATTCAAGATGCCTCACCCAGCTTAGTAAAATTGTGTGTGTGTGTGTGTGTGTGTGTGTGTGTGTGTGTGTGTGTGTGTGTGTGTGTGTGTGTGTGTGTGTGTGTGTGTGTGTGTGTGTGTGTGTGTGTGTGTGTGTGTGTGTGGGTGCGTGCGTGCGTGCGTGCGTGCATGCGAGTACGCGTTCATGGATTTAGAGAACCTATAAGTTACCGGCCGACACGAACTCTCACATGTTTCTCGAGACCCCATATAAACTCTGGTGAGTGGTGAGAATGGATACAGAGGGGAAGAGGAAGCGAGAGAGAAGAGGTTGGACGGAGAAGTGATGGGAAAGAGATATTTAACTCTATGTGATAGGAATTACTTCGCCTATTCTTAGATTTGTAGCATCATTACGTATCAGTCAGAATAATAATACGTAAATGAGTCAAGAGTAGAGAAAGGGTTAAGGAAAAAAGCTTTAACTCTCTGACCCATTCTCTCGTCTTTTTAAGGAAGAACCCAGCGCCTTCCTTACTGAATGATTTCTACAGAAGACACTGATATTCTTTTGTACAATATATATGCAATCCATGTCGATATTAAAGAGATGCAAAAGACGCAGACAAAATATTTTGGTGACGTAGACAAAATAATTAATTACTCCTACGAGAACAGAGGCCTTTGATGGTAAAGACTCTTCCTTCCCTCAGCCCTTTCACTAGGAGATGTCTCCTCAAAGCTGATTCAAGTCATCTTTCGTTTAGGAACAATGTACGGCATAAAAAAGACGTCATTGTATCGACGGGATTAGCTGAGATCGACTTCCGCGTGCACTTACTTTTAGTTCCCCTTTGACGTTCGTCTTTTCTTTAAGCTATTATTTTTACCACTCAGTATCCTTTCACTTCTTTTTCTTCTCATTTATTCCATACATGATTTTCATTCCTTCTGCTCCCCGTGCAAACTTGTTTTATTATTATTATTATTATTATTATTATTATTATTTTATTTCAGTCTTTCGTATTTCATTTCCAACAAGTTTCTTCGATCTCCCCGCTTCCGTTCTTTACTCCTTCTTTCCTCATGCATTCTTTTACCCTTCGTATCTCACACCAAGTTTCCACCATTCTCTTATTTCCTTTTTAGTTAAGTTTTTGTGCTTTTGACTTCTCTATTCCTTGCCTCCTCTACTCAATTTTTCCCAGTCTGTTATTGTCTTTCCTATATCTTTCATTGATGTTCCTCCATTTACTTCTTTTCCCCTCCATCTGTCATCAGTGTTTCACTACCTTTCCTGTCATTCACTCCCATCAGGCTTCTTCCAGTCTCCTGTTCCTTCTTTACTCAATCATGTGATCTCACGAAACAGCCAATATCCCCTGTGATCGATGTAGACAGTGCTCTCTTATTACCCGTACCTAACATACTATCTACCACTCTGACAGTATCCTCATAAACGCAGCGGAAATAGCCTAGTGGTCGGTGGTATTGTCCCATTCCCCATTACTTACAGTCCAGTGGATGTTATTACTACGGAGGATGAAGTAATATAAGAGTTCTTCGTTACAATTACTGTAGACGAAAGATTAAATGGATTCTTCTATATTTATTATCATGGGATCAAACTAATGGCAGTGTACCTAATCTCTGGAAGAGTTCAGGAAGTGACAGATTGCGTGATGAGTTGTATTGTCCCATTCCTCCACATCTGCAGCACAACTAAGGCTACTATTATTGACAGAACAGTATGCCTATTTTCACGAGACCCACAGGAAAGAAACACATTCATTTGGGTTTTCTTTCTTGCATTCTTTTCAACCAGTCACTTTTTTTTTTTTTTTGCCAGTTTTTAGTGAACATGCAGTTTTCTATTACTGTGGTGTCGTGATGCTCCTTATGGCTCATCCAACTAAAAAAACTGTGCCTCGTTCTCAGACTAACAAAGATACTTAAGCTTAAGAATCTCGCGCACATCCCAGTTGTAACAGTTTTTTTTTTTTTTTCTACAGCTGAACATGCTGGTAAAGGCTTTTGACAACGCTGATCTGAATGAAATTTCCTGTCAAAACAATTTCGCAAGAAGTAGAAGGGAAAGACAGTAAACTGCGCCATTGCTTCGACAGCGGCGTCAGAAAAAGCTGAACACGAAAGAGAAATATGGAACATTAGTGAATCTCATATCCAGAACCATTTTGGGTCATGAAAAAAAATCCTCACCAAATATACAGTACCTGCAACAATGCTCTCTATCTATCTGTCTATCTATATATTTGTCTCTCTATCCATGTATCTCTATCTATCTATCTATCAGTCTATCTAACTATCCATCTATCAATCTATCTAACTATCCATCTATCAATCTATCTATCTATCTGTGTCTATCTATCCATCGGTCTATCTGTCTATCTATTTATCTACATCTGTTTCTGTCTTCCCATCTTTTATCTGTCTGTCTGTCTACTTAACTGTCTATCTGTCTGTCTCTAAAAGTGGTAGACAGTCGACCTCACAATCACAAACTACAAGTGCCGACAATTACAAATGAATAACAGTGGTACCGCTCTGGCGACTTCAATAAAAGAATGCTGTAATATTGCTTTCATTCTCCCCAGACATTGATATTCATACAGTTGCTGCATTTCTTTGTATATTATAAGACCAAACTAAAATATTATTCATATATGACAAGGGTTGCGAGTTAAAAACGCCATCCTCTTTAATTCTGAAAGTGTTATTACAAACATATCAGAGCTTCATCAGTGAGGCACAAATTACAACAGCAGAGACGATACTCTTTCAAGCGCCTGGTGTATAAAATGGCGTCATGGACACTTTAATTAAACGGGTCGATTTTTTATTACTATCTCGTACGACAGTAATGTACCCTCAGCGAGTGGCATAGTTGAAAATGTGGCAAAGACTATCGATCAAGGAGTGTTTTCTGTGTACTGTTAATCATTCTACTGGAAAAACTTCAGCATGACTACTTCCTTCCATTCAGCAACATGTATTCATATTTCATCACGATAATTTGTTTGCCTCAGAGCAAGCCTTTATAGCCAGCTCAAAGATAAGATGGTGAAAGAAAATAATTAAAAAGGTGCAGTGCACAGGAACAATGTACTTCTGTAGATCTAGAAAGTGCTTCATCATAAAGAAGTGATGCCTACCCAATATGATACCAATACAGAGTGGTAATATTTTAAGAAAAGAAGGTTAAAAGTACTATATAAACGCAGGACCTAAAGGGTCGTAATGTTTTTTTTTTTTTTTCTATAGTCAACGGTAGTGAAGCACCTCGTGTCCGACAGATGGACGGGGTCACTCTTACAGATGTTCCAACGTGGAAAAAAAAAATAAATAAATAAAATAAAGTCAATCTCAGATTACTCATTGAAGGTGTGGAGGTCGGATGATAGGCTTCAGTTCGCCAGTTTTATTAAGAATAGATGACCACCCTACCTTCCATGATGACATTACTGTACATGATAGAATATCCTCCAGTCACCTCTAGGAAATAAAACCTATGCATGGTCACCAGAGCAACTTGGGAGTTTTAACCATGAAACCACCTATTACCAATCGATACATTTGATGTGGATATACAATATGCACGTGTAAAATGTGCTTTAAGGTTTAATTAGCAATCATTCAGACCGGTATAAACGCCTATGCATTTGATCACAGGCCTCCATTTGACTGGCTTGTCATTCACACTGGCTCTTTGTGGAGGCTTTTACGCCGGAACATGATGCAATATTTATAACATGGTAACGTGTGTCGCCGTGCTTGAACACTGTGTGGTACGAATTTAATCTTACGGAAATCTGGTTGTCCTGTGGGTTAAGGCGCTCCTACATGATGTAGCTCATTACAGTTTACATCCAAGAGATGACTGGGGATTATTGCTTAAATTATGAAACTCAGGGGAATCCTCTGGTTACTATGTCCTTAAATGTGTGGACTAAGTAACATAGGCCCTGGCATTTGCGTTCCTGATGGTGCAATGAAAGATTAAATGGTAGCTAGACTGGTAGACAGATTACAAATTATTGTGTCATTCCATATCATGAAACAGTGAAACTTAGATTCTTATAGTTTGTTATAATAGATTTGTTCCTGTCAACTACAAAAGAGCCATTAATATAGATCACCCAAATGATTTTATAATTTGAGGAGATGAGGTTTTTCGATCTCCACCACCTGTCCAAAAACTTGAAGATTAAATTGTATTAAACAGCACTGACTATTAATACCATCATTGAGTACAGTTGGTGGTTTTAATAACCAAGAGATCGTCACTACATTTTTTTTTTTCTAACCTGCAAATATCCTTGACTCCTGTCAGTCTAATTGATGGCAAGAGCAGCCAAGTTGGAGGGTTGATTTAACTTGTTACCAAGACGACTAATTTCTATTTTTTACCTAAAGCTGATCGAATTTCGGCCAGACGCAGCTAGGAATTAACCTTCGGCCTCCGGGCATGTTCGGCCCCCAGCTTTCGTTCCTTATCGGCATGTTTATAAAAAATTTTCATTTTCATTCTTTTCACAACCAAAACGTATGGGTGACTAACCATACCACTTCCCAGGCTTCCCTGAGCAGGGGCAATGCAATGATGGTAAAAGTAACTGGCATGCCATTCAAACTGTGGTTGGAATGCGAATGTAGTAATTGCCATCATTCGGAGTGCCCAGAATATCTGTGGCTATGCTGCTATAGCCGTCACCAGTAGCACGAGGGTGAAAGTTGTGGGAGTGGCCCAGTTCTGTCTGGTGGAAGTGCCACTACTAGGAAGAATAAATATGGCAGTTAAGCACTGAGACACTTGTTGCAATGTGGCTTAGAAACAAGAGATATATACCACATCTAGAGGGAGGCTCAAACAGATGCCTGCAGTGTGATTTTGTTGTCCCCCATCTATGACACACACACACACACACACACACACACACACACACACACACACACACACACACACACACACACACACACACACACACACACACACACACACACACACACACACACACACACACACACACACACACACACACATTCAGAAACGATAGATTTCCATAGCGCTTGACTCTTTTCAAATCTCTTTTAACTTTAACTGCTTAACATAGTCTTTGTTGTGGAATCCTTCAGTATTGGCGGCTTTCTGCAAAGCTGAAGTACTCTTAAAGTAGCTCGTGGTTGCGTGAAATTTGTAAAGCCTTGGATATTTCACAGGAAGGAGTTTCCTTTGTTACTAAGGGTCCCTATCAAAATATTTTTAACACGCTAGGACATTCTTAGGCTACTTGACAGTATTTAGAAGATGCGAGACATTACTCTGTAAAAAGACTAGCATGCAGTTCCAGCAATTACACAAAAATCCATTCATATATATATATATATATATATATATAGGTAGATAGATAGATAGATTGATAGATAGACTGATAGTACTGTAGATAGGTAGGTAGATATAAGTAACCCTCTCAGTTCTAGAAGTTTGTGATTATAACTTCCTGGTGGTAACAAGAATATAACAAAACTACGTCACCAGAATGAAGGAGTTAACCCGACCTGATCTAAAAGACTCGAGGCTTCCCCTGTAATTTTCACCAAGTGCAGTTGATGCCAACCTGAGGCCGTAACTGTACCGAATGGCGCCATTAGGTCAAAGTTCAGGCAGGCCAGAGTGTATTGCGGTGCTGAACGTAGTGTTATGGCAGACGTAACATAGGAGAAATGGGTGTCTGTTTGGAAACTTAAACAGAGATGGGCTTCAATGCCTTTCGTCACTTCCATTAACTTGAAGCACACAGTAAGGTTGCAGACTCCAACATTGCCGGGCAAGTTGCAACAGTATTAGTAAAATCGAAGAGCTTAAATGAGTTGCAAAGAAATTTTGAAAACAAGGTCGTCGTCAGAGATTATGAATTTGGACATATACAAGATACGAGACACACACACACACACACACACACACACACACACACACACACACACACACACACACACACACACACACACCGGATTTTAGTACACAGGATCCAGTGCTTTTGTACTTGTTTCTTCTCCTGCTACGATGTTCTCCTACTACCACATCACACTCCAACCTCTCTCTCTCTCTGTCTCTGTCTCTCTCTCTCTGTCTCTGTCTCTTTCGTCTAGTGATGCATTATATTAGAGGCGGCGATGTGACAAAAAGTTACCATGATGAGGCTCAGGGCCGTATTATTAAAACTGAAACGGTGAAAATGTCAACAAGGCCCAAAATTCATTGCGATATTTGCTTGAGCATGTGATGATGATAGAACAGGTCTATAATCTCTTTGCATCGTTGCTAACTACCCTTTGTAATGTGAAATGCAGGTTGATAACGTGCAGCAATTGCAGATGAAGTGATTTTCAATTTGCCTTTGTTTTGTAAGAGTGTCATTAGATAGAATTTTACCTGTTTTTTTGCTGGTTTTTACCTGGCACAGGTATATTTAGACAAGACCCAACGTTATCTGAAAGAACTGCAGCTGCGGTAGCAAAAAGTAAGTTTCAGGATTCACACAGCAGTTAAAGAGGAACAAGAGAAGGCAAGAAAAAGGGAGGTGGGAGAGTCAGAAATGGATGGGGTTTATGAGGGTAATAGCTGGCTGGGGTAAACACCTCACTCACGCTGGCTGGCGGGACCTCTTGGGGGAGGAAAGACATAGAGAGGAGCAGAGGAGAGGGGCAAAAAGAAAGAAGAAGACACAGGGAGCACCAGTGGAGACCAGAGGAGAATAAAGAAAACACTGAAAGGACTAGTGGTGAGTGGCAGAGGAAAGAAAACGCAGAGAACACCAGTAAAGAGCAGAGATGAGGAAAGAAGCCACAGACGGCAGTAATGAAGAATGACAAAGGTAAAAGAAAACACAGAAAACAGCAGCAGAGAGTGAATGAGAGAAATAAAATGGCACAGAGAGCAGAGGCAAAGATAGACAGAACGAGAGAGAGAGAGAGAGAGAGAGAGAGAGAGAGAGAGAGAGAGAGAGAGAGAGAGAGAGAGAGAGAGAGAGAGAGAGAGAGAGAGAGGTTGGACTGTGATGTGGTAGTAAGAGAATGCGAAGTCGTAGTAGGAGAAGAAACAAATACAAGAGCACTGGATCCTATGTATTAAAATCCGGCGTGTGTGTGTGTGTGTGTGTGTGTGTGTGTGTGTGTGTGTGTGTGTGTGTGTGTGTGTAGCACGGCCGAAGTTGGGACAAGGTTTTCGATGAGACTTCTCAGGATGGTTGCAATTGGGTCACAGATGTGCAAGTTTCAATTTCATGTCGAATGGAATTTTCTAAGGGGAATTTTGACTCCTAATTATCCCCGTTTTATTCAGGAGGAAGCTATCAACCAGCAAAACATCTGTTCCTGGGTCAATGCATTAGTCGCTGGTTTCGAGCAAAGCGAAGACCTATCCAGAGCCATTTCTCATTTGTGCAAGTGCTGGATGGCCAATTGGGGTTCTTGTTGATGCTGTACTGTAGTCGCTAAAGTCTACTAGAGTGAAGCAATTTATTGTCGAAAAATGTTATTGAGCTCCTAAATATGGTTCCGCATCTAAAATGGAACTACCTGTGGTGAGTGGTATGGGATAGCGAAGTGGAAGAAACTGTTAACTGGAGAACGCAAATGTAGGTATAGAAAAGGAAAATCAGGACAGACAAACAAAAAAATGTTATGAGAAGAAGAGTTTGGTCAAAGTCATTCTTACAATGCATGATAAAAGAAGTTAAAAATGAGAGCTGGAATAAACAAAGCAGGATGCAAGAATGTAAATAGTTCATAAATGATTGGATGGGGTGAGAGTGTGAAATGAGTGACAAGGAAGGATATGGTGAAACAAGAGCTGGGAAGAAGAATGAGAGGCTAGCTAGAAGGAAGGTTGGTTATTAATGAGGCAAGTAGGGACATCTGACGGGAGGAAGGACAAAGAAAAGATATAGATGGACTGAAAGTGGAGAATGGGAAGAAAGAACGCACGAAGGTAGGGAAATAAGAGGAGAGGAAGAGCGTGTGAGCCAATTCTTCTCTTGATCAAGGCTGGTTCAGGTTCCAAAGTTGATATTGGGAAAGTTATAAACTGCACCAACTTGACCTTTGCTTCACTTTTCTTCCTCCCTTCCTTCCTTGCTTTTTTTTTTTCCACTCTCCCTTCTCTCCTTTCCCATTGCCACTCTTCATTTCACTCACTATTTCACTTTTTCTCACACCATTAATTTCACATTCTCATCTACTTTCTCTCATTTTCATAATCACTTATTATCATACTCATCCACCTTTTTCTCTCATCACTCTGAAGTGCTGGATAGGGATGCCTTCACGTCGTGGCATCAATCGTTTGGTTACACACATCCCTTATCTCCCTCCCTATTCTTCTAAATGTTGATGGCAGAATACAGCAAAACACCAATTTCAATCTGCAGTACACCGGGTTCAAGTTCAGATGAGTTTGGAGCAGCAAGAGCCGCAGCAACAACAACAACAACGACAAAAGCAACAACAGTAATTACATCTCAGATTCTCACTTACCCACACTCTTTCACACTTACCCTTTCACTGTCTCCCACTCTCTGACTCATCCTCGTACACTCATCACTCCCATTCCCACTCCTTGTCATGACTTTGATTCTCAACCTGTTGATCTCATTCTCTGTTAGCACTAATCTCTCTCTCTCTCTCTCTCTCTCTCTCTCTCTTATTCTTGCTATTCTCCTAATTTTCCTTGGTTTCCCTCTCAATATATCCCATTTCTTCCTCTTCTCTTCTTTCGTCTCATCTTCTCTTTATCTTTTCCCTCCCTCTTCTCTCTTCCTCACCCCTTCTTTTTCCTCCAGTAATACTTTGCTGCTATCTCCCTTTCTCGCTATTCGTCTTAATTCTCGCCTCTTCCCCAAATCCTCCCTTTCCTTCTCGATCCTTCCCGATTTTTCTTCCTTTTCAGCTTCTCCTTCCTGTATTCCTCATCTTTCACTCTCGTCGTTTGCTTAGTGCCTACCATTCGTCTTTAGCCTTTCACTACGATGACTTCTTACATATTTCATTTTTTCAGCCTTTCAAGTGATATTGTTCTGACTTTATGCTACTTTTTCTTTCTTTTTGCAAAAAAATTTGCTCTTGTTTCTGGTAATCATATCATGATAATCTCATTAAAGACTGCACTGGGTTAACGAATTTCTGAGAGGGGGTAATAACAACAGTAGCAAAAGCTGAAAAGATACAGTAAATGCAATGTGTGTGTGTGTGTGTGTGTGTGTGTGTGTGTGTGTGTGTGTGTGTGTGATTTGGATTTATTTTGTGTGTATTTGCGCACACGTAGGTTTGTAGGTATTCCATTTTTTTATGCATGTGTTTATATTTGTATGCTGTATATTTGTCTGTGTGTGTTGGGATGGTGTTTTGGTGTAACCGGTGGTGTGTGTGGTGTGTTGTGGTGTAGTGTGGTTTGAGTGAGGTGTGCGATTTGAATGAGTGTGTGGCTAGGACTGGAGTGATTTGAATGACTTCCTTGTGGCCGAATACTCTCAAGTGGCCAATTAGCACTGAAGATGGAGATGTGGCAGTTTTAAGCCAGTTAAAGAGGTTAGAATATAAGAAATGCACAAGCATCGCAATTTTAAGCCAAGTTAAAGAGGTCAGTATTAGAACTGCACAAGCACTGCATTTTTTTTTTTTTTTCACATGAGGTTAAAAGCGAGACTTGAGAGATCAAGGCTTCCCCACCGTCGGCACACGAAGCACATCGTCAACGTCCCTGTAATTTTCTCACTGCTCTATTGAAAATGTTGTGCTTTCCTTCCCCATGACCCTGCTCGGTCACAAGTATATCAGAAGGAAAGTGCAGTCAACACTCTATCCATCCATCATCCATTCCCATATTGCCCCTTGCAGAAGCGTAGGGTCTCGGGACTTGGTTATCAAGTGCAAAGTTTTAAGGTGAGAATGAACAGTTCTTCGTCCCTGAGTGGCATTATGTAAACAATAAACCCCAACCACTTCCACATTATAAACCCTGATAGGTCACATCCACTTGAAGAGCCTTAACCCACTAAGCCACCAGGCGTCCTTTTGGTTTTGTGGATACCCCTCAACGAAGTATCTGGTTTTGCTCGTGACAGGCTGTTATACTGCTGGTCACCCCGTGTAGAACCACCTGAAGGTATCACTACTTTCATTATGTACGTTTCTGACATTTGTGTGGCTTAGCAAACGCGCGCGCGCTCGCGCTCACACTCACACACACACACACACACACACACACACACACACACACACACACACACACACACACACACACACACACACACACACACACACACATCCAAAGAAGATAAATGAAAATATTTAATGGCAAAAGAAATATCGACGATGCGATTGGGAGTTCTTGTCAGATGAAATAACGTGCTTATTTACATAAAATCGAGGGTGTAAGAATTAGGTCGAGAATGACGCAGGAAGATGGAGAAATAGTTAGGGAGGAAAGGTACAAAGCAAAGAAGACAGGAGGAGGAGAGGGGACAAGGAGAGGAAAGGATCAGCGAGTGTAAACAGGGCGTCGTTGGGAGACTGCAAATAAACCTGAATGTAGTGAGACATTCCATTACCGCATCCCTCTCCGACCCAATCCCTGCCTCCTCTTCCCCATCACTTCCTCTCCTCTTCCTCTACGATTCCCTTCTATTATGTCAGTATCATACATTCTTTTTCCTATCCGTCTTCTTTCCTCCTCTTGGCCCTCTCCTCCATTCCGTACTATTTCCTCGTCTCAGTCCCCACCACTTCTTTCCTTCCACTTTCTGTTTTTCTTTTCCCCTGCTGTTTCCCTTCGTATTGTTAGTATCTCATCCTTTCCTCCAGTCCTCCCTTCCACTTTCAGGTCCATCCCTTGTCGTTTTCTTCATTCCTGATTCAGTTCCTTCCTTTTAAACTGAGTTGCTTTTTCACTATTGCCATTTCTTCAGTCACTTTCTCCCTTTCGTCTTTAATGTTACGTTTTGTTTTTTCAACTGAAATATATCTTGTTTTCATCACACATAATACAACAATGCTTTTGCCAAGGCATTGCGTCGTTCTCTTCATATATTACCTGTAATTTTTCTTACCCATGTGTTGCAAAAGATATATAACCGCCCCATATACAGTATATATATATATATATATATATATATATATATTGGATGAACAGAAACACGAGGGAAGTAATTAAAAAAAAAAAGTGTATAAGAGGCTCACCGAGCCGGCAATCTCGAAGTCTTCCAGTTGTTTGCTGGAACTGATACCACTGCACCTCTGGCTGCTGCAGAACTGTGTAGGTGTGGTTTATATGAGCAGCGGGTGAGTATCCACAGCGCGGCGTGGTGTGATGTGCAGCCCAGCCACCCGGCCACATTCAACACAGACTCCCTCAGAACTAGACTGACTTGATCATCACACGGAATACTGATTACGGGCAAATTTGCTTGACGTAAACCACGTCTGTTCCCAAACCTATGTTACTGTGTGTAGTTCTTTCTTTCTTTAAAGAATACCTGAGCGATGACAGATAGATTTTTCACAGTATCATGTGCATAAGCTATACATACATGAATAAGTAAAGTATAATATATAAACATTTAGAAAGATAACCACATCTGGAGGCTGTATGAGTGAATACTTATTACTTCACGTCCGGGGATAGTCAGAAGAACGGTAGCCTCACCACTGTACGACAAAACAAACTGCACTGAAATGGTATATAAGGGAAGAAAGGGATAAACGGGGCAGAGTTGTGAGTCCTTTTAAGTTCCTGTGGAGTAGTGCATTATGTACAACAGCTTAGAGGGGGAGTGTGAATAAGGTTACTTTCTCCTGCTTTCAAGAATCATCCCGATTATAACGATATGAAATTGTGGACGTTTGTATATACCGAGAAGAAAAGTTGCTGTGAGTTACGTCAGGGTACATCTGAAATATAGATAGATGGACGGACAGATGGATGGATATGTAAATGTTGTACGTGATCGGAGATTGACAGATGAGAAATAAACTGAAAAAAGAAAATGAACGAAAAGAAAGCTAAAGGAGAACAAGAATTGGAGGAACGGAAAGGGAGTGAATTATAAAGGAAGTGTACAGAGGATAGAAAGGTGACTGCGTTGATTTGAAGGGTCAGGTTGTTATACTCCAAAACTTTTCATTTTCCATGGATTGAAAAGTGAACTGAACACGATCAAGAGAAAGAGTTTAAAGCCCTCAATTTTCTTTCTCTCTGTCTCTCTCTCTTAATTTTTTTCTCTCTTTCATTATTCATCCATCAATGACAACTCATTATAAACCTGCAGAATCAGATTTTTAAAAATTATGACTGAAAATTCACCAGATGAACACAAATATTTGCTTGGCGTTCTTGACTTCTGCATGCGCTTGTTCCTGCATTGCTATAGTTATTGGCATTTTTATTTCTTTGTCATTAGGCGTACGTAGAAACACACACAAATAGATCTAACTGTTCAGTGGTGTGATAGGGGAATTATGTTGTAAGGAAGTTCAATAAACGTTTTTTGCGATGCTGAGAAATTCAAGATTCTTTCATTTCGAGATGCCTGGACACATAAGACTGAAGGTCATAAGCAGAGGGAAATACAGGCAGGGGAAGACACTTTCATAGTTGACCTGTTGCATAGATGAAGGAATGGGAGTAACAAGTAAGTCTTGCATTAGAGAGAGGAATAGAAAATGGATGAAAGTTTGCTGCTAGGCGGGTGCAATGAGCTCGACGTAATTGAAGAGGGATGCAAGCAAAAAGAACAATAGCGCAGTGATCATTGAAGTAGCAATAGAAAATATATAACGATGCAACATTGCGCCGAAGAGATATTGGCTGCAGGGAGTCGGTAAGAGGAGACGAGTCAGTGAGACGAAAATCATTTGACTTTACTCACTTGACATGATCTGGATGTGGTGAGCCCACCACACATGAGAGTTGTTCTTTACACGGGGCAAATAAAACCCTGTATTGACTCAACAGGTGTGGTGACAAAGAAGGCACAGAGTCGGTTAAACACATTTAATCTCTACTGAGTAGATTTTGCAAGTGAAGTAATATGATCCTTCATCTTCTTGCCCACATCGTCTTGTTCTCTTGTTTAGGTTTAATTATTTAGGTTACACTTACATATGGCCAAGTCGTATTTCTGTTTTTCCCGCCAGTCTCCTTGTTCTTTACATCTCCATTTGCCCACACGATATCCCCATGTTCGTGCTTCTTGCCCATGTCTAAAATTAGTTCCTCAGAACACAGTTTATGTTTTCACTTTGTCTATAAGGTTCCAGCAATAATCTTACCCATACCATTGTTCCATTTTGTCTCTGCCTCATCTAGATTTTTTACAGTAGGCCTGTTCCCCGCTAACCAAGTACCGACTTAACATTTTCTGTTCCTTTGTCCTCAATATCTGTCTGTCTGTCGTTACAAACTATTCATGTGATACCTCACAGTCATGTTCACATCAGCTCCTACTCACATTTCACTCGTTAGTCTCACCTCTTACCTTTCCACATTTTGTTCCACTGCCTAGACGACCACTTTTACTTTCCAGTCCCTTGTCGTCAGTCTGTCTCTTGTCCATACTTGATGCCATTGTCTGCACTCTCCCTGTCGCCCAGAAATTGACCTTTTTCCATGTCATTCTCTTCCATTTGTTTTAATAACTGACCTTTAGGCTTTGATTGTCACGATCAGAGAAGCTTTGTCAGTTTCTGAAAGTGTCATTGTCGGTTGTGGCCACCTTTTGTAATTATTAATCTTTGCCTGCTTCCCGAGTCAGAGCAACTAGCTTCCTTTCTTTCGTTTAAAATATATTACCATTAAAGGTTTTTTGTCTGAACTTACATTTTTGCACAAGTTTCATACGCTTGTATATAAGAGACCGGATATTGATTATCAATAACTACAGGTAACAGTACATTAATATTCCTTCCGATACATTCCATCTTTGTTACGAATCAGTAACTAAACTCCATCCCAGTCAAACACATAATTATTTAATTATATCTGTCACTACTCTCTTCTCCCTATATTATATCAGTCACTCTTTCTGTCATTAACCACTGGTGCAGTTACAGAAGTCTGTGGAGGCTGATGACCCTATTTAACTCCTTTCTGATAGTTTGAAATTGTTATGTCCTACTTTCTTTACCAAATACAAACTTTTCGATTTCGCCCTATCGTGAACTTTATCTATTCTCTCCATTGTTTCACTCCTTCAGGTGATAGTCTTTTTTTCTTACTCCTTATTCTCCATTGCCCTTGTAATAATCTTTTACGTCCTCTCAATAGACTTATCTTCTTTTGTATAAAGCTCTTTCGTAACTTTTCTTCTTTACTTCCATCTTGTGGATGCTTTTACCTTATTTCATTTCACCTGCTCCCTTAACAGAAGTCACCTTTACTAACACAGTACTTACAGGCAGAATAAAGTTTCTGCATAGAAGTTTTAAGTTCTTAAAGTACATAATCTGGGTTTGTAAAACGCTTGAAAAAATCTGACAAGGTTTCTTCATAAGAATTTGAAACATATATATATATATATATATATATATATATATATATATATATATATATATATATATATATATATATATTTATTATATATATATATATGTATAATTTCTTTTAGAACATTAATGCCAGTTCTTGTCATGACGGAGATTTTTTTTTTTTTTTTAACTTTTTGTATCGCATGTGATTTTGGTTAAGTGCAAGAAGTCTTTCTGCTAGGAAAAAAACATTCAATTATCAGTTGCACTGAAACTCTACATTCTGTAAATCTGTGACATTATATTGTCAGTGTCTGAAACCTATTTTCTTGATACAAATTCCCAAATGAACAAAATAAATTGAGAAATTACTATGGCCAAAATCAGTCTCTCCCTCTCTCTCTCTCTCTCTCTCTCTCTCTCTCTCTCTCTCATCAGATATGATAACGTACTATAGTGATAATGACTATCAGATAGGTAGGTTTTACACACACACACACACACACACACACACACTGAGAGAGAGAGAGAGAAACAGACAGACAGACAGACAGTCAGACAGACAGACAGACAGACAGACAGACAGAAAATAATGTATGGGATATAGATACAGTATATGGATAAAAGAAAACATTAAAGAAAAAAAAAAAACTAATCTTAGAGCTGATGAAAACGTAGGAGAATTAAAGCACTTCACAACAAGGACGTCCGTTTATTTTCCTTCTACATCCAGGTCCTTTATTTATAACTGGGGACACCTCGCGGTCCTTGGAAACAATCTGCATTAAAGGCTAGTTTGGAATGTCTCACCAAAGTTAAATAAATCATTAGGTAATAGCAAATCTGTATGAGAAGGGAGTGTGAATGGAGGTTAAGCTTTGGTGACATTAATAATATTGTCGTCTGAGGTTGCCTGGGCACTCCATCCATCATAAGACTCGTTAACTATCCTCTTGGCCAAAAACTATTGAATAATCAAATAGTATGGTAAAATATCATTTATGGAAAACCTGTGGGTGGTAAGAATTTAGAAGAAAAATAAGGACAGGGAGAACAGAGAGAATGGAGAAGGGGGAAAACAGACCAGAGAGAGAATGATGATGAAAGGCATTACGTTAGAGTGGGTGGCGAGAGGCGAGGACAATGGAAGGATGAAAGAGAGAGATAAATGGGGAGATACGACTATATCAGTGTCGGCAGAGATAACGGATGATAAATGGAGGAAATGATGAATGACTACAGACGAAGTAGACAGGACGATGTGTATAGGAAGGGAGCTGTTTACCTGTTTGAGGTTCAGTTTAATATCTTCTTGTTTTGCTTTTTCCAGAGTAACTACAAACGTAATGTTCACATATACGAGTAGATTCATGGAAGTCTAGATTCGAGCTGTCTTTCCGAAAGTACAGTACCCATTAGTCAGCAAGAAGCCGTTCTTAAGCCGAACAATATCGTCTCGGATCAGTACAGTAACACTCAATCTTCTTTGTAACTTCACAAGAAATGTTCCCGGAATTGCATTTATTAATGCTGAAGTGGCTGGAACTTGAGTGTGGTGTGTATTTGCAAAGCAACATAGTGTGCCTGCGAAGACCCGCAGGTGGTGCATATGTTGGATAAAGCTGTGTTCTCACTACACATATTCGTAAGCCGCTCAGGCCTAGGCTACACCGCGTCAAAGGCTTCACACCAGTCTGTGGCACAGCAACCCTTGCTACCTGACCGAAATCCAAGACCGATCCTTTCTTTGTGTTATACAAGACCATAAGTGTAGTTTCCTATAGGTATATTATTGTTGTGCGAATACCACAGTGTTTACAAAAGTGTTTGTACTTATCACGTGTGAGGATATAATCATTGCATTGTAATTCGTAAGGTGACTTTTCCTGTATAAATCAAATAACCATTATCTTCTGTGTCACATAATTATGATCACAATGGATAAACTTCAGCTCCTTTTTTTACGTAATTTTTCACGTATCTGTACCAGCATCGCAGCAAAGTTGAGTAAAATCGTCTAGGAATACCAGATAAAAGACATGCTAGAAAAAGAATAAAATGTTGTCTGGCGTACCCTGCTTGATGTAAATTGCCTCCGTCTAGCAAACGTAATAACTGGCAGACCAGTTTTATTGCTTATGCACCTTCACCCACACAACTTCATAATAGTGCTGATATTGTGTGTGTGTGTTTTGGAGAGAGAGAGAGAGAGAGAGAGAGAGAGAGAGAGAGAGAGAGAGAGAGAGAGAGAGAGAGAGAGAGAGATGAAAGGAAAGGGTGTGGGAGAAAAAAATATGTAATAAAACTGGAAAATAAAGGAGAGAGATAGAAGGCATGGTAATAAAACTGAGAGATAAAGAAGAGTGAAGGCGTGATTCTGAGGTTCTGTAAATGCAGTGGGAGGAGTAACATGGTAACACTTGTGCGGTGTCCTCAGAATTTTATAGTAGCGTTTTCTCCTTCTTGTATTTATTATTACGTTGCGTGATGACTGAAAGACTTTCCTTTAAGGGAGTGGCTTTTTCATAATGGACGTTTGTTTAAAAAAAAATGTTTTGGAAATCTTATATCCTGAATTAGCGAGAATTATGTTGCATTGCCGTAGTAACATGGCATAGGTTTGACATCTTCATACTAAATGCCGAATCAATACAAAATGTTATGACGAAAAAACATAACGCTAGTCACGCAGATGTGCTATGGAAATGGTGTAGTGCATTAGTACTGTGTCGTTCTGTCATCGAGATGTTGGGAATGAGCTACGAATGGACAATAATCTCGGACAAATTAAAGTGAAAGAACTATAGTAACCTTTTGGTGCACAGAAAATGGCAAGAATAAAATGAAAATGCATCTCCGTTGCCGTCGCCGCCACAGCTGGCTATTCTTCTTTTTCCAACTTCAGTGATGTATGCACTTTTAAAAAATATTCCTGGTAATGTATATCATATGCTGTTTAGTTTTATGTTTGCTCTCTCTCTCTTTGAACGTCGGAACAATGCATGGAAATATGACCTGCGGTGAACGTGATATTTGTATGCCATTGTTGGATTTCCACAAAGGTTTTCATAAACTAAAATTTTGTTGGCCAAATGTCGGTTAACCATAATAAACAGAAATACAGCTGTTGTTGTGCATTTAGGGACAATAGATGACCTGGGATTTCATCCCTTTTACTCTCAAATTTCGTGACTGGAAATCAGAGAGAGAGAGAGAGAGAGAGAGAGAGAGAGAGAAAGGGGCTAAGTAAAATAGGAAGGTATGGGGTGTGAATGGATGTGGAGGACGGAGCAGGGCAAGGGTGGAGGAAATAAAAGATGGGCGGAGAAACAATATCATGATGGAGGTGCTCGCGGGACCCAGGATATTTGTCAAGAATATTGCCTATTCAGTTTTCAGATTTATTCCTCTGGGTTGCCTTCTGTCCCTAGGCGTGCAGAAGGGGAGAAGGGGAGATGAGGAACGGGTAATAAATATAAGTGAGAGAAACTGACGGTTAGAGTGTGAGAGCAAAATCCAGCAAGAAAGCATGACCGTAACCTCAAGCTAGAGTTTGCCAATGTTTAGCTGTTAGAAAATAATACCATCATACACGTAGAGGATTTCAGTACTGCGTAACAGTCTTAGGTGAAAATCTTTTGTCGTTAACTTCCACACGATACTTACCTGTAGTCATTTTCAGTCCGACAACACTTAGCCATCATATGAGCTGAAAAGGGTTAGAGTTCACCGTCAAGTTAGAAAAAGCATGCCAAAATACAAAGCTAATTTTCTGGATAGATTAAGAGACGTTTCTCTGGGATGACAGCAGTTTCGGTTGAATATATGTAGGTATCAAGCCTTTCAATAAATTAGTCGGTTGACATCCAGGTTCCCAATTATATTTCTGTGTGAACGGATACAAGAGAGAGAAACAATAAGCAGAGATTAAGTGAGAAGTGAGTACTTGAGAAACAGAGAGAGAGAGAGAGAGAGAGAGAGAGAGAGAGAGAGAGAGAGAGAGAGTGAGAGAGACAGACAGACAGACAGACAAACAGAATTGTGATAGACAGTAGAAATTATAAGCACACACACACACACACACACACACACACACACACACACACACACACACACACACACACACACACACACACACACACACACACACCCTCACCACCCACTCACCTTCACCATCCACACACCCTCACCACCAACTCAGTCTAACCACCCACATTCGCACTCCTCACCGTGCACAAGCCCTCAGTTCTCTTTAATATGCATCCTCTGCTTTGCCTCAATCAGGGCCTTTTGCTGCGGACAAGCCAATCTTCCCACTGATCCTCCCTGATTGGTCCACTCATTATTTCATTTTTTTTCTGTCTAGTTAGCAGTCTGCGTGGGCTCTGTCCTTTGCCGTCCAGTTCATTGTTGTATTAATCTTTTATATTCGAGGACTAATTTTTCATGTAATTCAAACTACCACAGACATTATTACTCAGACTTTATTCAGATGTAGTGAAAGGGTTAATGAGGGATATTATCTAACCACCTTAGTTCGATTTTTTTTTAAGCTGAATAAAATCGTCTTAGTAGAAAGATTAAGGTGCAAAGGGCGTCCTTAGGTTGAAGGGGTTAATGGTTCATCAGCTGTTAATAATCTCGGCTTCAGAGACTACAGTATAATAATTTGTTGTTTATATTGATATAAGAATAATATTCATTGTATTCCTGAAAAATGAATAGTTTAAGATACTGTTCTTTGGTGGTTGACTTCCACCAACAGGTCCACGTCAGGACTATCGATCTCATGCCAGGATAATGGCTGTTGGAGAAAGTTAACTGATGATTGCATGACTGGCTCGAGAAGTGATTATACCCTACGAGGCCGACTGGTCAGAAAATTGACTTTCTGTGTGGACTTTGCCTGAGAGACGAAATATAAGTGAACATTAATATGACCTCAAGTATTGTTTACTGTTGCAGGTGTATTTCTGCTCCTAGCGTCATCAGTTTGGCTGAGGGAACACGGGAATAATTAGTCTCTTTGAGACCAATTAGGCGTCTATAATTCAGCAGGAATATATACTAAATTCAATGCTGTTCATTGTCTTAACACTAGAATGCTTTTGAATGAGTGTGGATTCTTCAACTTTTGATGAATTCATTCATGACTGGTGCAGATATCAATACAGAATATTTGTAACAATTGCGCTTTATATCTTCATCTACTTAATCTGCATCCCATCCTCTTCACTACAGAATCCCTCCCTTTCCTCCTTTACTTCACCATCTTCCAAAAATTAACTCATCTATAACACTGCTTCCCCCAGGTACTGTACCTTATCATCTTTTGAGGTGACATAACTCTTCCTCATCAATGGTAAAAGCACTCTTGTAGTCATCACTCTTTCCATCTTCATTAATCCCTCGTAATCACTTTTTACTCTTTCTTCTTAGAAAGAAGACAGATTAAATTGTCGTCGGGTCTGCTCGATCAGACTTACATGGATGAAGCAACAACAACAACAACTTTCTGCTTTGTAGATTCGTACTTTTCACCATACTTTACTTCTTCCTACTCATTCAGTCTTTTATTCAGTACTCTGTTTATCGTTAGTTAGGTCCCACTCTATTTGTACCTAGAAGCGAAAACAGAGGCATAGAATAATAAAGCGACGGTTACGTTCTGCACGCTGGCGGAATGTGGTGGACGCTTTCTTATCAGTTACTCCGTCTAGGCACGCAGTCAATCCTGTCAAGTCAGGGAGAATAAAATACACACACACACACACACACACACACACACACACACACACACACACACACACACACACGTCAAGCAAAGCATTAAAATATAACACCTGTACTCGCGAATGGGTGCAAAATAAAACAGAAGGAGGAGGAGTAGACGGACGAGAGAGAAAAAATAGTCCTGTTTGGATAAATAGAATCGTGGACCATTGTGTGGTATATGACGGGGAGAGGAGGAAAGCGTAATGCCCTGGAAGGAAGGGCAAGGAAGGAAGAATTCTTTCGGGACGAGAGAAGGCGGAAGAGAGAAAAGAAAGTCAGAATACATAGCATAAAAGGAAAGACTGTCACAGTGTACAAGGGAGACAGATAGAGAGAGAAAAGATGTCAGAAAGTCTAATACGAGAGAGAAAACGAAAGAAACGAAATATCATACGAAGAGAGAAGACAGAAGACAAGGAAGTGAAAAAGATGTCAGGAAGAAGAGTAGGATATAAAGAAGAGGAGTAAAGGTATCAGGATGGAAAAGGAGGGGACAGAAAAATATTGGACAAGAAAGAAGTCGAAATCAGATTAAAGGAGACACACACACACACACACACACACACACACACACACACACACACACACACACACACACACACACACACACACACACACACACACACACACACACACACACACACACACACACACACACACAATGAACAGAGTGAGTGTCGGGCAGGACAGGCATTGAAGAGAAGAGGGCAGAGGAACAAGCAGCTAATGACATGAAGGCCAATTGGTGCCGAGATTGGAAAGTGGTGCGTGTGTGGGAGTGTGGGAGGTGCTTATTAGTGTGATGGAAAGCAGCAATGAGCCACAGTGGGGGCCAAGAGCAATGAGAGCGAGGGAAAGGGTTCAGGGGAGAGGCAAATGAGGAAGACGAAAAATAATGAAATGAAGGAAAGAAGTATATTTGTCTGTATCTATATATATTCGGTACCTGTGTCTGTCCAAATATATATTTAGCTATGTCCGTGTATCTGTGAATGTATCAGTATTTATATGAATAAGAAAGAGGACGAAAGGACTGAATCTAAATACTACAAAAGAAAGAAATGTGTATGTGGAGGGATGTAGTAGGAAAGTGACTTGAGTAAGAGTGTGAGGGGGAGGAAGAAATGTGAACAAAAAAAAAAAAAAAATAGAAAGAGAAATGTAGATATATTATGTCGAATAAGGACGGAAGAAAATGACCTGCCTTTGAGAAATATCTGTGCAGGGAAGAAATACCGGTGTTATGTGTCTGAGGAGAATAATGTGAAGGGGATATAGCAGGAGTGTGAAAAGAAGAAAATGAGAACGATGAAGAAGAGAGGAATTAAGGACGGAGATATAGCGTGTGTTATAAGGAGTAGGGGGACGAGAGGACTAGATAAAAGTAAGAGTGAAGATAGTGAAGTTTATAGTGTATGAAGAGAAGCCGTGAGGTTGGGAGAGGAATATGGACGGTGAAAATGATAATTTAATGATATATACAGTATATGTATGTATGTATGTATATATATACAGTATATATATCTTCCCATCCCGGCCTCCATTAAGGAAGTAGGGATCCCATGTATGTCCTAACAACAGTAACATATTGGTAAAGCCACACCCATACATTCTCATTGCTCCAGTGTACTAAAAGGAGGCGTGGTGATAAAGACAGGCAATAAATTAAGTAATTCTTCGTAAAAGCGCCAATACGTATAATGTATCTGAGCCGTAACAGAGTCCCTAGTTACTTGGCAGGAAGAAGTTAGGCCTATAGAAATGTATTAAGATACATATTGATACAGAAATATACAGCTAGTCGTGAAAATTAATATTGCATTCACACAGCTTGAAAACAGTCTTAGGCAGCGCTGAACAAACTTATTTGCATCTGATATTGTGATGTGAACAGACTCGCTTCGGATGTGGAAAATATTCATTGTATGTTAACATGGATTCCATTGATCTCATTCTATTATAGAATTATGAGCAAACTCGCCGGATATACAATCTAAAATACATTTCCAGTGACGCCAGTGCGCACACACACACACACACACACACACACACACACACACACACACACACACACACACACACACACACACACACACTGTCCTTTTAAGTAATTATTATTATACTCCCCAATAAAAATAAATACCCCTACAAATCCCCAGCACATCAGTGAGCGACAAGTACCCCACCACCACCATCAATAACACCATTAACGCCACCACAGCCTCCCCGCCATTGCACCGTCACAGACATATGACCCACCAACGGGACTATTTGTCATGAGACTCTGGTCTATATTCTCGTCAGCTTAGGAGACATACAATACCCTCTACCTCATCTTGACCTAAACTTGTCATATCTGTATCTTGGATGCCGAACTGGGACAATAACTAATCCTTGATATGAACTCTGTTGATATCAAAATTATATAATTTTGATGCAAGAAATATAAAAGTGTAATATGCTTAATAAATTGCGAAGTGAGAGGTGCTTTGATGCCTACTGTGCCACGTACAATACCACTCTTCGATTCATCATCCGGTCGGCTTACGAGGTAGTTTGTTTTGTGTATTACGTATCATTATTCACTTATCTGTATACGGTATTAAGAGTGAGATATTTACATACACACACACACACACACACACACACACACACACACACACACACACACACACACACACACACACACACACAACTGAAACTTTAAGCAACCATCAAGAAAAATCACCCCATCCTATCGTCTGTCCACGCTGATGTTCCACTTTTGTGTTTTGTAGGTCTTGTGTCAGTCTGTCCTTTCTCCAGCCCTTATAACTGCCCATTCATCACCCAAGGACCTGTGTCAATGCCTTGGAGTTTCTGGGTGTTAGAATGGCCTTATTTTTTTCAAGGTGCATTTTATTAACTGGTGCCATAAGTAAAAATGATAGCCTACTGGTCAGTGAAGAAACTCATACACACATACATTCATTCATGCATACATGCATCTGTCTATCTATATACCTAGGCTGCTTCCCCCAAGGAAAGGGAGGTAGCCGAGACAGGACGACTCACTCTCCATTTACTCATCCATTCAAACACATTCATTCGCATCTTAGCCCCAAAGGGGAGAACGGACAGATCCTCACCGCATCACACCGCACAAGGGTCAACTGCACAATGCAAGCAGTGACATCCACAGCAGGGCCCGACAGCAGAACTGGTTTACCCCTGCCACATCATAACAGACCCATCCCCTTACCCGCACCTGACCTGACTAGCTGATCAGACCAAATGCGGGAGAATATCCCCTCAGGGCTGCATCATCACTTATTCATTCACAATTTCTCTCCATTTATTTCTGTCACGCACAGCCACTCTTCCTTGCTCAACAGACATCCCTCTCGCATCCAATGCTCTCTTCACACTGTCCATCCATCCTATTCGTGGTCTTCCTCTCAGTCTTACACCTCTCACATCAGATCTAGTTATCTTTTTCACCAATCGCTCATTATCCATTCTCTCCATATGCCCAAACCATCGCAACACCCTCTGCTCAACTCTACCAGCCATCTCCCGAACAACTCCAGTTCTCCTTCGCACTTCATCATTTCGCACTCGATCCATACGCGTCACTCCACACATACTCCTCAGACATCTCATCTCCATTACATTCAAACTTTTCCTCTCTGCTACACCCATATTCCATGTTTCAGCCCCATATAACGCAATCGGTACAACAACACCCTCATACAGCCTTCTCTTTACATCCATTCTAAGCGAACGACATTTAAACACTTTTTTCATTCCTCCCAGCACCTTTCCTACTTCATTTATTCTAAACTTCACTTCTGCATCTATTCTTCCATCCACAGCAACATGTGACCCTAGATATTTAAAACAATCTACCTCCTCAAGCAACTCACCATTCAAAACTATATTCATCCCCCTACCATCTATCAACCTCGTACACTTCATCACTTTACTCTTATTCTCATTTACATTCAATTTCCTCCTTTCACACACCCTTCCAAACTCCTCTACCAACTGTCTCAATTTCTCCTCTGAATCAGTCACCAGTGCAGTATCATCTGCAAACAGCAGCTGCTTCAGATTCCACTCTCCTCCATCAACATTTACCAGACTCAGACCACCTAAAACTCTTGCATTCACCTCCCTTACAACACCATCCATGTAAATATTAAACAACCAAGGCGACATCACACATCCCTGTCGCAGCCCCACTCTCACGGGAAACCAATCACTCACAGCATTTCCCACTCTTACACACGCTCTACTATTTACATAAAAACTTTTCACCCCTTTTAGTAACCTACCATCAAGTCCATACAATCTTAAAACAGTCCACAAAGCCTCCCTATCAGTTCTATCATACGCTTTCTCTAAATCCATAAATGCCCAAAACACATCCTTGCCTTTCGCTAAATACTTTTCACACACTTGTCTCACAGCAAACACCTGATCAACGCATCCCCTCCCTCTCCTAAAGCCACACTGCTCATCACTAATCACTCCCTCTGTACCCTCTCTAACTCTCATAATTAACACTCTACCATACACTTTACCTACAACACTCAACAGACTTATACCCCTAAAGCTAGTACATTCATACTTATCACCCTTGCCTTTATACAACGGGACCACACAAGCACTTGCCCAGTCAATTGGCACCATACCTTTCTCAAAGCACACATTCAATAATCTTACTAACCAGTCAACAATAGTCACTCCACCACCCTTCAGGCATTCCACAGCACATCCATCCATACCTGCAGCTTTCCCTGTTTTCATCTCCTTTACTGCCTTCTCCACTTCCTCCTTCGTGATCAAAGAATCATTCAACTCTCCCAACACATTTATTCCTTGCACCCTTCTATCTGCCACAATCTCAGCCACCCTTTCCTCCTCTACATTTAACAATCTTTCAAAATACTCTGCCCATCTCTTCCTTACTGCATCCATCTCAATTAACATCCTTCCATCCTCTGCTTTTACTCGTTCTTCCTTCCCAGACTCTCCCTTTCGCACCCTTTTCACCTCCTTCCAAAACATTTTCTTATTCTGTTGAAAATTCTCTGTCAGCCGCCTACCCCACCTCTCATCTGCTGCCACTTTAGCATCACGCACAGCCCTTCTCGCTCTATTCCTCTTTTCCTTATACCTTTCATATGACATCTCATCCTTCCTCTGCAGCCACACTTCATATGCACGTCTCTTCTCAGCCACAGCCATACTTACTTCCTCGCACCACCATTCACTTCCTTTTCTTACACCACCACCCACACGTCTCACACCACACACCTCTTCTGCATGCCCCACCACAGCACTCTTAAACAACTGCCATTCCTCCTCCACGCTGCCATTTTCCCGATCTTTCACTGCGTTCCACTCATCTTTCAATTTCTCCTGATACTCTATCTTTTTTCTCTCTTTTATCCAACTCACTCACTTTCAAAACCTCCCTGCCACACCTAACCCTCCTAGCTCTCACCCATCTCTTACCTACTCTTAACTTTCCCTCCACCAGGTAGTGGTCAGACATACCTCCACCCTCCCCTCTCAGAACTCTCACATCCAACAATCTTCCTATTACATTCCTAGACACAACCACATAGTCCATCAAGGCTCTATCAACAACCCTTCCACCCTCCTGTCTCACCCATGTATACTTATAAATATCTCCCTACGTGTCAGCAAGTGGGTTGGTGGAGGGTTAGTGCCCCTCCCCGTAAAACAAATAACTCAAAGTCAAATGGCCACCCCTTACGGGATTGTGGCGTCTGGCAATAGATAGATAGATAGATCTTTCGTCTCAAACAGCGTATTCCCAATCACCATCTCTCGCTCAACACACATCGCTATCATTCGTTCCCCATTTTCATTTCTTCCAGGCACACCATGCATACCAACTACGCCTTCAACTGCTACATTTCCCACTCTAGCATTCAGATCTCCCATCATTACCACATTCACATTCGCTCCAAAACTCTGCAGTCACTCATCAACATCATTCCAGAAAGACTCCCTCTCTTGTTCATCCCTTTCACTACCAGGCCCATATGCACTCACAAACACCCACAACTCACGTTCAAATTTCGCTTTCACCCACATCAGTCTCTATGACACCTCCTTCCATTCAATCACACACTGCTGTACTTCCGGACTCACTAACAAGGCCACACCTTCTCTTGCCCTTCCTCTATCAACACCTGACAATCTTCCATTCACACTTCCAAACATAGATTCCCCCTTCCCTTTCATCTTCGTTTCACTCAAAGCTAACACATCCAACTTTCTTCTCACAAACATTCTCCCAATCTCCTCCCTTTTAGCCTCAATTGTACTACATCCACGCACATTCATAGACCCAATCTTCAGGGTACGGGGATAACTCCATCCCCCGTCCCTTTCTCTGGCCTGTCTCTTTTTAGGAACTGAAAACAGAGGAGGGGGTCCCTAGTCCCCTCACCCCGCCCCTTTTAGTCGCCTTTTACGACACGCAGGGAATACGGTGGCAGTATTCTTCCTAACACAACCCGGCCGCAGAGTAGTAGCAACACCCCATAGTGCGGCCAGGTTGTGTCCCCCCCGCCACAGGGGGGGACACAACCTTTATACCTACGTATAAAGGCATTGACAGAAGAATGTACCCTTCCCCTCCCCCTGTCCACCCTCCACCTCACTGACATACACTTCCCTATTAAGTCTCCCTTTCCCCATCCTCAGTGCCTCGCAAAACCATCTCGAAGTATTTTCTTAACATTTTTTATCACATCCATATCAACACCACAGTGCTCTTTTACTTTCTGATTTGTTTGTCTCTCCATGTTATTCCACATCTACGTTAGCACCACAAATTCGCTCCTTCACTTCCTCATTTGTCTGTCTCTTAAGTAATCTTCTCTCATAGGCTCATGTTCTCTTTTAAACTTACATTCTCTTCAGCTTATCCTCTCTCGTTTGCTTACGTTCTTTCTAAGGCTTATTCTGTTACTTTTTCTGAAGCTTACGTTCTGTCCCAGCATCACGCTCTCTCTTAATACTTCGTTTTCTTTCATAGCCTGCTTGAGTTACCGGTTAGGCGTTAGGTTAAATTTTGGAATAGGTTTGGCATCCATGTAACAAGGCGCATTTTTGGTGACGTCACATTTGACTTGTTCAGTGTAGGCCGTGCTGTCGAAAAGGGATGTTCTATACGACTTCTCTGGGCCATTTTTCTTCGTTAAAGGTAAATAATACGTACAAAAACCCATATATCTTAATTTAGACTAGATTATTACACGTGTGAGCCAATATGGGTTATTTTACGGTAAGCCAGGAGAGTAGGTTTAATGTTAGTTTTAATTGGAGCCATGCTGTGGATGGAGTGCTGATTGTTTTTCTGGGAAATTTTTCCTCTTTAAAGGTAAAGTATACGTTAAGATAGTTACGATATATTAACTTAGAACAGTCTGATATGGAAGTGAGTCTGCATGAATATAGACTTCAGCCAGGATGAGAGGTGTCATACTGGCTTAGTGTGTTTTCCGAGATATAAACTGGCTGGGTATGCTTGTTTGATAGTTCCATAGTCGTTATTCTAGGTGGCATTGGAAGCTTCGTAGCAACTCTTATTTAGCGACTATTTCTGAAAACTGTTACGATATCTGTGGTAATCTGTCGAAGGCCAAGGACACATGGGAGTCAAATATTCGGCCCCAAGGGCAGTTGGAAAGCACAGGTGTTGTGAGTACTCCCTGCAGAATTTAGTATTGTTGCTACCGTTATAATTATTGCTGTTACTGTTACTACTATTATTACTATTGTTATATTATTCGTAGTGCTATGAGTACGATTCTCCGGTGAGCATTCGTTTAATCTGAAGCAGCAGAAACACCACACCAAATCACTTCTTCTTCCTGATAGCCTTTGATATCTTTCTGGGTGTCTTGGGAGTGGTAAATGATCGTTTCACCTTAAATTTCTTTCCCTATTGTTTTTAGTTATGTTCCTTCCGCTGTTATCGGTTGTTTCTTGAGTGTAATGGCGGACGCCTTTTAATACCTGTTCCTAACCTTTCATTTTAACATAATCTATCCTAACCAAACCTAACCTAACCTAACCTGACCTAGCAATTTAGCCTAATCTAACCAAACTTAACCGAGATTAGAGCTAGTCCTCCATTACAAACATCGGTGAGGAATGAGGAACATGATAACAAAGGGGAAAAAACCGTAACAGAATATAGTTGTTTACCACAGTGAATATGGAAAAATACAGAAAACAAACTGGAGGAATAGGAATTGAATTGGTGAAGTCCTTCTGCTGCTCAAGGTAAAACTTAAATGTTGCACCGGAGGGTCCATTTACTCGATTATCCTATTGGTATTAGTGGTATGGCTATTATTATTCGTTACTCTTTTTACTCTTATTACGATTACTGTTGTTACTCATTACTATTGCCATTATTACACATTACTATTATTATCATCACAATTATTACTTTTGCTGTTATCATTGCTATAATTATCACTGTTACTGTTATTGTTGCCTTACTAATTTCATGTTATTTTTCAGAGAAGTTGACCAGGATAGCTAATAAAGTGGGGACAAGGCAAGACAACAGGACAAAAGACAATGACAGGAGGAGATGGGAGAGAAGAAAACGGCAGCTGCAGTCCCGCCATAGTCACCAAAACCACCACACCACTACCCTTCCATCATCACCATTACTCGCCCCCACCCACCACCACCACCCCATCACCATTATCACCACCACCACCCCATCATCATTATCACCACCACCACCCCATCATCATTATCACCACCACCACCCCATCACCATTATCACCACCACCACCCCATCACCATTATCACCACCACCACCCCATCACCATTATCACCACCACCACCCCATCACCATTATCACCAACACCACCCCATCACCATTTTCACCAACACCACCCCATCACCATTATCAATACCACCATCCCATCACCGTTACCACCACCACCACCACCACCACCACCACCCTGTCACCGTTACCATGACCTCACATCACCTTTACCACCACCAACACCACTACCTCATTACTATCATCACCCCATCACCACCACCATCCCATCACCACCACCACCCCATCACCATTACCACCAACACCACTACCGCATCACTATCATCACCCCACCACCACCACCCCATCACTACCACCCCATCACTACCACCACCATCCCATCACCATTACCACTCCACCACCACCACCACCACCACCACCATTATTATCAACATTATTATTTCTGTGACTTTCCCACTTCAGTGAAATAATGTAAATTTTGTAAAGATGAGCTGTTATAGTAGTAGAACGATTAAATTTCCAATATTTTGTTGGGATGGTTGTACTGGAAAATGTTCTGTTCCTGTTACCTCTATGCAGAGCCAGTATTAAATTGATTTTATTTTTTCAGACTGACTTAGACCTGAAGAGCTGAGGATGACAAGCGAGAAAACAAATGGATAAAAGACAAGACTGGAGCACAGATGACAAGAAGTAAGGAAGAATCACCATAACCACAACTAACACCACTCCAACCATCACAACCTCCCCACCCCCACCACCACTCAGAAGGAATCTACGTGATTCTACATGCAGGTATTTTTTTTTTTACTGCTGGAGGACCTTGTATTTTGTTAAATTTTGAAAGAATTTGCCATTTTATATACAGGTAATTCAATGGCACTTTTTGCCTGCTAGGCATATAGCCCACCTTTTCGTAAAGAACATGTTCATAGATTTTTTTTAACTACTGTCAAAATTATTTTCAGACACTCGCACACTCACATACACATGAACACATAAGCATACATGCACACACGCACACTGACACACCATCACGCACGCAGACGCGCCTGGACGCACGCGCTAGCACACATGCACATGTACACGCGGATGCATGTACCCATACATTACAACAAATGCATGAATATATCAACATGCAAACATATTCATACAGACTGACCTGCTTGCATACATATTTTAATACACATATGTATATTTATGTACATAAATTTACAGATTACAGATATAGACAAATGTTTAATTACACAGACATACACATGTACATGAGTGCATACATGCACATACATACAAAAGTACCTTCACGTGTAACTACACATACACATGCATTCTTATAGGCCTACTCACATGCAGATGCCAACATTTTTATATACCCACATATTTTCATGCATACGTTCATGCATAAGTACTGTATATTCGTACATACATACGCACATACATACGTGCACGCATTAATAGATATAAAAATACATAGTCATATGTAAGTACATATGTACGTACATATATATCATACGTACGCAGTACACACGTAGATGAATACATATTAATACAAATGTCTTCATATACACACACATGTATGAGCACATGCATACGCATCATCATCACTAAACACCACCACACCACCACTAAATGACAAACGCCTGTAGGCATGTACTGTACATACTACTGTATATACGTACACAGTCATACATTTATGGACATCATGCACTTGAACATACGCATACTGTGCACGAAAATACACACGTACACATACACAGACATGGATACATGCTCATAATACACACGTGAATACACTTATTAATTAATTCATTCATTCATCCTTAAACCTTTCCGTTCATAAATAGCAGCCTCTCTATTCAGTTCCATTATCCTTGAAGTCACACACTGACTTCGTACCAGGTCTGTTTTGGGTTTGCTTCTAGCAAGCTCCTCCCCGTCGCTCACACTTCTCACCTTCCGCACCCAACTGTCTTCTTCCATCCTCTCAAGAAGCCCAAAGTATCTTGATCTACCCCTTCTCATCACAACAATAATACGAGTAAATTCAAGTCCCATCCTTCCTCTCAGTTCTTCAGTCACAGTCCACCCCCACCCCCCAGGCATTTCATTCAAGTACACACTGCATATCCATCTATTCATCATCATTGTGTGTGTTTCAACCCACGAATATCGTATTCCTTTACAGCCCAGGTCTACGTACCATATAATATTACATTCCCAACACATGCTGCAAACAAACAACCCTTAGCAAGAAGGGAGAGCCCTCTCAGTGTCAGGAGAGGCAACAGCTCTAGCTCCTGTACCGCCTTCAGTACATAACATATACCCAAAATAACAAGCTCCTCCACACACTGAAGAGACTCTCCAGCACGATCAATCCTTTAACACTTGTCAAGGTCTACATGCTCTTCCCGACACACCGCACATACGAAATCGGCATTATTTCGTAGCATACCTCAAAATCATCCCTTATGCATCCACTTTTGCCACAAACACTGCACAAGATTGAGTTACTTTCGACACCCTTGTGGTAACTGCACTTGGCCACACTCCCTCTGCATGGACTGTACCGCCACCAGCTCATGATATCACTTATTTTATCTGCGTTGGCTCTCAAACTCTTGTGCCCCACTTCGTCTCTCCAGTCCTGAACATTTCCCCCGCCTCCCTTTCATTTTCTGCAGCCAACACAATCAGCATACATCATTTACCAGCGGAGTCCATATCTAAAGTTACATGAGAGAGCTTCAAGTACCATGATAAGCATTAAGAGGCCCAAGACTGACCCATGATGCACGCCAGCATTCACGAAAAACCTATCACTCAAATCTCCATTTACTCGCACCTGGGTGGAAGCACTCTTGTGCAGTGCCATAGCTACTCTAACTAGCCACTCTTCTATTTAAAGCTTTCTCATTGTCTACTTAACCACCTCCCAAGGAACTCTGTCAAAGGCTTATTCCAAATCAACAAAAACAATATATTTTCCTAAAGTTGTTGGACAATGAGTATGGCATTAATGGCCCCTTTGTCTGGCATAAACCCATGCTGTATCCCGTCAGTATTCATTCTCTCCCTTGTCATACCTTCCAGAACTCTCTTCATACTTTAATTATCTGGTCCATAGTTTTATGCCTTTATAAATTCCTCTTACCAGGGCTGCGCCCTTCCTCTTATGCACATTTATAATTACATTCTTCACCCATGTATCTGGGACAACACTCTAATATATAATCAAATTTATCAAATCAGTACCTAAACCCACTCTTATATCTCCTATCTCCTAATGTATTCAGGATTTCAGGAGTCAACCCAGATACAAAGTCTGCCCTCCTTCGCTGCATCCTACGTATTATCCTGCTTACAGCAGCAGCATCAATCAAAGGTCATGGGCCAAACATTGGGTCCACAGACTTCAGTCCTTCCCTATCTCAGTCAAACTCATTCAGCAGCCTGTTATAATCTCTCCAAGCACCTTTAGTATTCTCATTGTCCACCACTAGCTTTCCTTCATCATTCTTCACACACTGCTCACTTATGATATCCCTGTTTTCTCTCAGCATTTGATTTACCACTTTAAATACCACATTCTTCCTTATGGCATGATTGAGGCTATCCATCAGATGTCTCTGAGACTCAGATTTTGCCTTGTATACCTTCATTCTGGCCCTGTACATGTACTTGACAGCCAAGTATTCCTGTCTGTTTCCACCATTCCCAGCCCTCTGACTATCGCCCAATTACAGTACTTTAGCATCCTGTATTTAAAAAGTTTTTGAATCTATTCTTAACAAAAGAAAAATATTAAAGCACCTTTCCTATCACAACCTTCTTTCCGACCATCAGTAAGGATTCCACTAGGGACACTCCACTGGTGATCTTCTCACCTACCTTTCAGACTCATGACCATCCTCCTTTCGAGACTTAGGCGAAAGCTTTGCCATTGCACATGATATCTCAAAGGCTTTCAAAGGAGTCTGGCATAAATCTTTAATTTCCACGCTGCGCTATTAGTGTTTCTATCCTTCAATCTGTGCCTTCATTTCCAGCTTCTTTACTGGTCGTTCAATAGCTGCTGTAGATGGTCACCATCGTTCTCCAAGAGCTATCATTAGTGGTGCTCCTCAGCATCCCATCACATCCCTGCCCCGAGACTGCGCTGACAGAGCCCACACCACATCTCTCATCAAGTCCACCACTAGGTAGTGGGGGAAAAGTTTTCTGGCCGCATTCCCTTGCTGACGTCAACCTCTATAACATTGTAGGGTACAGTGTGTGGTATGTCATGTGCTTGCAGTGTAGTACATAAGACAGAGAAAAGTGTTCACCTAATTGCTCTTTTCCTCCACAGAAACAGACAGCAACAGCAGAATATCAACCCCGTAGTCTTAGAAGAAAGTCAACCAAAGACAAGAAGATTGCAGCCCCAGAAGCCAAGACAACCCTGAACAGTGGGATGACAATATATGACAACAGACTGACTGCAGACAACTAGATGACACCCTAGGATGATGAGATGGCAGCAGTTGAAGACAAGATGACAATAACAGAAGACAATGCAAGATAACATTATGGCAACCCTGAAGAGCAAGAGTGGCAACCCAAAGAAGCCATCAGCGTCTGGGTCAAAATTGGCGAAAGAGGCTTCATAGCATTTTACCTTAGCGATTAATTTTCCTTTTCACCCAAGCTTTCCCTTCTATGCGTTTATAGTTATAATATCGATAGTTTGGATCAGTAACAAGACGAAAGTAAAATTTGTAGATTTAATCGCTAAGAAAGAGCTATTTTGAAGTCTGCAAAGCCACATAGAATACGACCGTGTAGTGTGTGATTTAGCAGGGATGATAAAAACAGTTATGGCGGCACTTGTATACCGTTACTGTGGTAGGCAATCCACTTCATGGACACCTTTAATGTTCCTGTATTTCCCCAGGCAATAGAGAGATTGATGCTAGGGAGGGAAGAGAGACAGGGTCAGGGCCGGTGATAGACTGATTGTAGAGAGAGAGAGAGGAGAGAGAATTGGAGCTGGCTGAGAGAGACCAGAGAGGAGATGGTCAGCGCCAGACAGGACAGGTTACGGGTTGTATTTATCTTTGTATATTTACTTTAGGGTGTGGTGCGTGTGTATTGTTCTAGAGCAGTTAGTCTTAACCTGGGGGTAATATGGGTATGATGTTGCTCGGCGTTTTCATTTTTTTTTTTTTTCATAAGACAGTATAAAAGATTATCATGAGCAGGATCTGACTCCTATCTGGATAAAGATTGGCAAAGAATACCACATCAAATCATAGCGAACACGCAAGATCCTGATGCCTTGGAAACTATAAAAAGCTGGGAAGTGGGCTTTTCTGCTTTGCTTAAAATAAGACCAAAAACAGGATGCTTATTGGTTGACGTGTGATGCGTATTGCCTCTGAGCCACGTATTTAAAATCACACCAGTAATCTAACCTACTGTATGTTCTACGAGAAACAATTTAATGTAGTTGAAAACCACAGTACTGACATCTTTCTATAATCTGTATCATCACTTCGAAAATACATCAACAGTACCAATATGCTTTCCACTTTTTCCAGTTTAAGTACGATGGGGTAGTAAGTCTATCTTGGTATAACAGCAGCAGAAAGGTTAAGAACCACGGTTCTAGAGTGAGCAGGAGTAGAAGAGCAATCGAGATGGAGATGGATATAGCTTATTATTTCACAGATACACTTTGAAAATACCTGAACTATTTTGTGACATACTAGTTTGCGATATACAGTACTTTAATAACACTACCTCTTGTCAGAGCAACTTAAGACTGTCGTCATAGCAACTAATGTATTTTGTAAATATACTTGTAAGAAAATGAAAAATAAAAACAAGTTGCATATCAAAATTATTCGACTTTTTATGGTAAGGATGATAATTTTTAGACCATATGGAACTGGGTAAAAAGTCGTACGGATATATAAGCCCACATTTCAAGTTCGTAATATTTCGAGCCAGTGCAGTGGGGTGTGCTGTCAACTCTTCGACTGTATAAACCTTTATTTCAGCTTGTAAATAATCAGAATTCACTGATAAGGTTAGCAAAACTAGGCCTTCCATCACTTATGCGTATTAATGGATAGCTGCAGTAATTTTCTACTTAATTGGTTAACTAGAGTAATTTGTAAAGTTACGACAGCTTGGTTCGTATTCTCTTTCGTTAAGAAGCTCCCTAATACCATTTCCCTAAATATTTAGTTTTGGATGTGGCTGATTAATATCTTTTTGTACGCCATTTATATAGAGTATAGCCACATTGGGTTTATGTAACACTTAACAGGATAGTAAGGCGTACTAAGCAAAATTAATCACTTAGGAAAAGACGTTAGGGAGCTTCCTTAGCTAACGAGAATAGCAGCTCTTGAGTCCCAGGACCTGTTTACTGCCATGTTAAGTGACTAGACCAAATAGCATCATGTTGGTTGTATTATTCCGCACATTGCTAATTTCACATAGTACTACGTGTTTCTTGCTACTGCCAGGCTATTATTGCTATTGCCAGGCTGTTTCTTGCTACTGGCAGACTATTTCATACAGCATAGGGGAGTTACTAGTGATTTTCCTGTAGATTAGTCCTCCAGGTCCTCATTTATCTCTTCGTTACTTTTATCTCAGTTATTTTGACTTCTAAGTTACTTTTGTCTCATAGTTACTCGGTTCAATGTTTTGTATAACAGTTGTACTTAATCTGCCTCTATAGCCAGATGCCTTAATTCCATAAAGGGTGGCCACAAGCAAATCGCCTCCATGTCGCCGTCTCCTGCCATTTCGCGGCCCTCCTCCTAACGTACACTTCCCTCTCTGATACCAGTTCATATGAGCACTGTTTATAGGCTATAGTCTTCCATGATTTATACAAGTATTGTCTAGTTATCTGGATTCTTTATCAGTTTCATATACTTTTTTCATAGCTCTTATTCAAAGCTGTTCAGTTAGAAGCGTATACAGAAAGTCATCATAATTTGGGTCTATAGTTGAGCAAAAATACGAAAAGTTCCATTTCTACCCATGGAATAGATTTGCCAGCTCTGTGATAGCAGGCATTGGGAGAAATACACTGAGGTGGTTTGGCTATGTGGAGAGGATGGAGAGTGACAGACTAACTAGGAGAGAGTATGTGAGTGAGGTGGTTGAGTGGGGAGCGGGGGAGACAGAGGGAGGGAGGGAGTAGAGAGGTACATGAGAGAGAGTGGTAAAATGGGGGAGGGCAGCAAAATGGCAAGGGACAGGGCGACATGAAGGTGATTTGTCTGTGGCCATGGAGAGAGAGGATGAGATGGAGGGATGGAGTAAATAGGCATTTGAGAGAGGGAGGTGTAAGTTCGGGGGAGGGCAGCGAAATGGCAGGGGACAGGGCTACATGGAGGTGATATGTTTGTGGCCACCTCTTACAGGTTTGAGGCATCTGGCTATAGATAGATAGATAGATAGACAGATAGAAACAGATTTGCCAGCTTCCCTCACTTTAGTGAGTTATACATAATGACCGTACAGGGTATACAGAAAGTCCTCAAAACTGAGGTCTCTAGCGGAGCAAAAGTACCATTAAAAGTTTCCTTGCTACTTATGGAACACTGCCAGCTTTGTGATAGAAAGCATTAGCAGATACACTGAGGTGGTTTGGCCATGTGTGGAGGATGGAGCGTAAGAGACTAACTAGGTAAGTGTATATGGGTGAGGTGGACAGGAGGAGAACGAGGATGAGATGGAGAGACTCACGAAGAGGGCTGCCTGTGTTAGGAAGAGGGCTGCCTGTGTTATCAAAGCCACTGTAGGTAGTTTACAAGTGGTACCCTTTTGTTCAAGCCATTTTCAGAGTAGTTAATGATTCTTTCTTTGACTTATGCCTTAATGGAGATCCAAATACCGATTCCTTTTGCACTGCTACCAAAACTATTCTAAGTTCAAAACTTATTTCATAGTCATCCTTGCCAAAATCCATGGTTTTCCTATTAGGTGGACAAAGTCCCGTTGTCGAAGCTTATTACCAACTATGAATGTGGCCCAGATACATGATACTCTACTTCTTCGTGGCTAACATTAGTCTTGAATATTCTAAGTGGCTTTGGAGATATCGTAACAACTCTCCCTTTGCGACTTAATATTTGCAATACACTTCAGTCTCCCCTTCCTTATTACTGACACCAAATAACTAAAATACAGTACCAGTTCTGGCCGCAATTCTAGCGTGGCCGTGGTGGCAGAGTGAGTAGAGAGGTGGCCTGCCACCAAAAAGACCCGGGTTCAATTCCCGGGAGGATAGAGGAATATTTAAAAATGTGGCAGTGTCCGTAGAGACCTGTCATTTGGACCCGGGTTCGACTCCCGGTTGACATAGAGGTTAATTGAGGTACTTTGGCAGTCATTTAGTGGCTTGCCTGGTGGGGGGCCGTGGTGGGGGTGTGGGCAGTCACGTAGTTGACCTGCCGGGGGGGAATGTAAAAGTCTACACACACACACACGTCCGTCCAGACACACACACTGACCCACACACATTAACCCACACACATAAAACACATACACCTACAGACGGACACAGAGAACATATGCATAAGGGTAGGGCGTGGAAGGTAGGGGGGTTTTATTTCAAAGTCCAAAAAAGGGTATTGGTTTTTTGGACTTCGAAATAAAACCCCCTATGCTTCCACGCCCTCCCCTTACACATACAGTATGTACTGTGTTTGTCTTACATTATGTATGTGCGTGTCTAAGTGTTTGTATATCTGTGCTTGTGTGTAGCAGGTCACTACGGACCAGCCACAAGAGTTATTAAACATTCCTCTAACCTCTGGGAATTGAACCCTGGTCACCTCAATTACGAGGCCAAGCCTATACAGACTCGGACATCATATTCACACCTATAAATGTCTGGAACTCCTACTGTATTTTCCTTATTTGTTATCTGAAAAAATGTAATATTAAAGTGTCACATGCAGAATAAGTTGCTGAGGAAGAGTTGTTACGATCTAGAACCTCTTAGAATACGTAAGACTGCAATATAATGCTAGTCATGAAGTAAAGAGTATCGTATATCTACTTACATACAGTACAGGGAGCAAATAAAATTAACACTTTGTATTTTTCCCTTTTTTATTCTGGGTAATTTACAATACTTTCCTTACCTTCCCTGTGGTATTTTTATTCACCATATCTGTCAGGCTTCCATGACACTCGGCTGGACAAAACCGCCTGTTGTCAGTTGTAAAGAAATGCTAGAGTTATTCCAGTCATGCAGGGGTTAATGCTGACAGTGTATTAACTCTCTAAGGCTCCTTGACTCGCTCTCAGCTCAGTAAAATCGTCTGGTATAAATGGAATGCCACTTAAATTGTCCCGAGCATCAGGGGGCTGATAAATGCCTAAGTTAACCCTCTAATGCTCGGGAGTGCTCTACAGTATGTCCAGCTGACGGGGGAACTATGTTGTTCGGCTGAGAGAGATTCACAGGAGCCTGGGAGAGGTAATACGATACTTTTCTCACATTAACTTGGATAAAAATGCATTTGCCATCTCCCCATCTCGATTTCTGACCTGTAGCAATACATTAAGACTAGAATACGATGTTAGTCACGAAGAAATGCTATGAAATGGATGCAGGGCCGTAGTATTGTCTCACTCTGCCACTGAACAACGGGAAATACGCTGCAGTAAGACAAAAAAAAAAAAAAAAAAAAAGTCCAGTTAATCTAAACTTGCGACTCAGCATTCAAGATGGAGAGAGGGCCATTCTAGGCCACGTTAGAGTGAAAAAAAGCAGTGTCGTCCGCTTGACCTCCTCCCGTCGCAACACTGCAGCGGTGGCGCCATCTAATGCGTGGAATGCGAGAATTCCAGGCCTATTCAGTACAAGGACGCATTTTTTTTTTTTTTTAATGGAGGGGTTAGATATAAATTTCACTGAGCCTTTCCATAAGACAAGGGAACCCAAAGCTGAATAACATCGTCTGAAGGTATCAAAAACAAAATATAAAATGTCTACATGATATAAAAACATCTGTCCACCTCCGGTACTCGATCCGTGGCGTCTAAAACAAACCCATTCCATCTGCTGAAGTATTTTTTTACTCTCGCTCTTTTGCTAGGCTTCAGACGATTTCCTGCACCTTGGAAAAAAAAAAAAAAAACTCTCAGGATGATGGGAGAAACAAACTTCATTTACCCCAAGTCTGAGAACGACTTATTTACTCTGTTCAAACTGATATCACACCCCACCCGATCCCACTCCAACCCCCTGCACCTCACCCAACCACTTCCTACCCCACTGCCACCCACCCAACCCCGCTCCTACTCCACTGCTCCCCGCCCAACCCTACTTTTACCCCTCTGGTCCCCCCCCCAACCCCGCTCCTACCCCACTATACCCCCCACCCATCTCCGATCGTGTCCCACTGCGCCCCATGCAACATCGCTCCTACCAGACTCCACCTCACTCAGCACCTGATCCTACCCTACTGCGCCCCACACAACCACGTATCTACCCTACTGCACCCAACCCAACCTCGCTTCTTCCCAACTGGACCTCATTCAACCCCGCTCTTACCCCACTGCACCCCATCCGACCCCGCTCGTACCCCACTGCATCCCACCAAACCCCGATCCTACCCCACTGCACCCCACCCAACCCGGCTCCTACCCTACTGCACCCACCCAACCTCGATCTTACCCCAGTGCACCCCACCAAACACCACCATTACCCCACTGCACCCCACCCAACCTCGTTCCTACCCCACTGCAACCCACCCAACCCCGATCCTACCCCACTGCAACCCACCCAACCCCATTCCTACTCCACTGCATCCCACCCAACCCGGTCCTACTCCATTGTACCCCACCCAACCCTATCCTGCCCCACTGCACCCCACACAACCCCGCTCCTACCCCACTACACCCCACCCAATCCCAATCATTTCTAACTTCTTCCAGTCTGAAAAATCTACAGGAGGAAATTGTCTGAAGGTAGAAACAAGAATAGAGAAAAAATAGTGGTAGATATTAAATTAGGGTTGGGTACAGTAGGGCTGGCTAGAGAAGAGTAGGGTAGGGTAGGGTAGGATAGGGTAGGGTAGGGTAAGGTTGGGTAGGGTAGGGTACGGTAGGATGGAGTAGAGTAGGGTAGGGTAGGGTAGGGTAGGGTAGGGTGGAGTAGAGTAGAGTAGGGTAGAGCAGAGTAAAGAAGGGTAGAGTATTGTAGGGAAGGGTAGGGTAGGGTACGGTAAGGTGGGGTAGGGTAGGGTAGAGTAGATAGGGTAGAGTGGAGTAGAGCAGAGTGGAGTAGAGTAGAGTAGAGTAGGGTAGGGTAGAGCAGGGTAGGGTAGGGTTGGGTAAGGTAGGGTAGGGAAGAGTAGAGTAAGGTAGAGTAGGGTAGGGTAGAGTAGGATAAGGTGGAGTAGGGTAGGGTAGAGTAGGATAAGGTGGAGTAGGGTAGGAAAGGGTATTCTAGGATAAGGTAGAGTAGGGTAGGATAGGGTAGAAATTAGTAGTGTAGGTAAGCCAGGGTAAAGTAGTAAGGCAAGGCAGATTAGGCCTGGCAGGGTAGAATAAGGCAGGGAAGATTAGATACAGTAGAGTATGGTAATAAGACAAGGTAGGTTAGGTCTGATATGGTGGACTTAGATAGGGTAGGTTAGGTAGGGTAAGGTAGGACCAAGTTAAATTAGGTAGGGTAGGGTCGGATACGGTAGTCAGTAAAGGTAGATTAGTTTTGGTATGGTAGGTTAATTTCGGGTAGTTTATTTTATTTTTCACACTGAAGGAGTCCGATATAAATTTCACTGAGTCCTTACATACGACAAGGCTACCCACTACAAAATAAAATCGTCTGGAGGTACCAAAAATAAAATAAATAACGACTGCATGATATAAAAAAACATTTGGTCATCTCGATGACTCGATCTGTTGCGCCTAGAACAGAATTCTCAATCTGCTGACGCCATTTTTTTTTTTTGTACTCTTAGTCTCTGCTAAGCTTCAGACGATTTTCTACAACTTAAAAATAAAAAAAAAACTCAGGATGATGGGACATAAACAGTCTTTATTAACCCCCAAACTGAGAACGAATGATTTACTTTGTTCAAGCTAATATCACACTTCACCCAACCCCACTCCAAACCCACTGCACCCTACCGAACACCGATCCTACGTCACTATACCCCATCAAACCCCTATCCTACTCCACTGCACTCAACTCAAAGCCACTCCAACCGCCAACACCCCACCGATCCCCTATCTTACCCCACGGCACCCCACTCAACCCCGATCTTACTCTACTGCATACTAACCCAATCGTATTTCTACCCCATTGCAACTTACCCAACCCCTGTCTTACCTCATTGCACTCTACCATATCCCACTCCTACCTCACTGCATCCCACACTACCCCGATCCAATCCCACTGCACCCTGATAACCCCCAATCCTCCTCCATTCACCCCACCCAACACCGCCCCTACACCATTGCACCCCACCCAACACCACTCCGACACCATTGCACCCAATCCAACCCCACTTCAACCCCTAACACCGCACCCAACACCGATGATACCCTAATGCACCACACCCAGCCCCGATCCTACTCCACCGTACCTCATCCAACCCCGATTCTATCTCACTGCACCCCATCCAACCCAGATCCTACCCCACTGCACTCCACCCAACCCCGATCCTAACCCACTGCACTCCACCCAACCTCGATCCTACCACAATGCAATCCACCCAGCCTCCATCCTGTCCCACTGCACACCACCCAAAACCGATAATTGCACCCCACCTAACACAGCTTGTGCCAAACACTGCACCCGACCCAACCCCGATCCTACCCCATTGTATCCCATCCAACATCGCTCGTACCTCACTTCACCCTACTCAGCACTTGGTCTTACCTTCACCCCATAAAACCTCGCACCTACCCCACTGCATCCCACCTAACCCTGCTCCTACCCAACTGCACCCGAACCAACCCCACTCTGCACCCCATCCAACCCCCACTGAACCCCACCTAACCCTGATCCAACCACACTGCACTTCATCCAACCCCGATCCTACCCCTTTGCGCCCCACCCAAATCCCGATCCTACCCCACTGCACACCACCCAACGCTGTTTGTACCACACTACACCCCAACCAAACCCCGATCCTACCTCATTGCACCCTATCCAACATCGCTCGCACGCCACTCCGCCCGACTCAACACCTGGTCCCACCGTACTCACCCCATACAACTCCGCACCCACCCCACTGCACCTCATCCAACCTCTTCCTACCTCATTGCACCCCACCTATCCTTGCTCCTACCGAACTGCACCCTACCCAACCCCGATCCTATTCCACTACACCCCACCCAATCCCGATCCTACTCCATTGCACCCTGCCCATCCCCAGTCCTGCCTTACTTCGTTATATCTGTCTTGAAAAAGATATTAAAACAGGGTGATTAAAAAATGTTAGCCCATACATACGTTACGGAGTGCCTGGGGACGCAGTGTTAGGTAGCTTTTAAACGTGCGATAGGTTAGGTTAGATTAGGTTAGGTTTGGGCAGGGTAGGGTTGTCAGACAAGGTAGGTTGGGTTTGGTGGGGCAGTGAAGGGTAGATCAGGGAAGGATATATTCATACAAGGTTGGTCAGGTAGGGTACGGTAAGATAGGGTAAGATAAGAAGTCAGTAAAAGTAGATTAGTATAGGTGTAGTAGTTTAACCTAAATTTTGGGTAGGCTAGTTAATGTTTCGAACTGGAAAAGTTATATAAAAATTTCGCTGAGTCCTCCCGTTAGACAAGGGGACCCAATGCTGAATAAAATCGTCTGAAGGTAGCAATAATAAGTATAAAAACGTTTGCATGATCATATGGCCACCTCCTGGACTCATAGTACACAGCACTCTCAATCTGTATACAGCAGTTTTTACTCTTACTCTTTGCTATGCTTCAGACTACTTTCTGCAGCTTAAGAAAACGCGATCAGGATGATGGGACAGACACATTAACCACTTCCAAGAGATGGGACAGGTGTTACAGAGCCTAATTAACCTTATAACATGACCTGTATTTATTATTTTATCATCTGGGGATATAATTCATGACGACGAGAAATCTACCCTAAGCTCAGGAGAGAGAGAGAGAGAGAGAGAGAGAGAGAGAGAGAAATAAGACGTCACCAGAATGAAGGGGCTGATGAAATGGTATGAAATGCTATGTCCTGTAATCACTCACCCGCATTGCCAAAAATTCACCTGTCGAGCGTTCTCCCTCAGTCCGCCATTCTCCTTGCCTTTCAGCTCCATTCTTCTAACGCAGTGTATCCAAGCATGGTCTGAACTTTGGCTTGGCTCTGTGTGGTTTTGCCTTTAGTCCAACTTTCGTAGGTAGACAGCCTTTGGTTCTTTCTCTCTGAAACAAATCGTAACCGTATATTGGATTATCAGTACTTACTGTTGGGAATGAGAAGAACAGGAAGAAATAGAAAATTGGAAAAGAGGGGAAGAAAATGAATATATAGATAGATAGATAGATAGATAGATAGATAAATATATACTGTAGATATAGATAGATAGATATAGATATAGATATATATAGATTGCCTTAAATGTTTCATATCATGTTATTCCATATTCTCAAAACTAAGAGGCCAAAGGAGTATGAAAGACCCCAGCTTTTGACGGTCACTTATGGACGTCTTGTGTGCGTCTTATATACAAGCCAGGATGCCACATTGTGAGTTCATAATTAAAATATCATACACGTACAATTTATAAATAACGTTAAAACAGGTGGATTAATATATGGGGTGACTTTACGTTTTCCTGAAAATTCATTACTTCCTCAGGACCATGACGCCTTTTTACTCGTATTGTTAGTCTTGGCACAGTCTGATGATTATAACTGGCCTAGGTGTGAAGTCAGTAGGTAAATGGGTTGTAAGCAGCCTCCACTAATGGCACTGTGAAGTTGCCTATCTATATATGTATCTATCTATCTATCCATCTATCCATCCATCCCTCTACTCATCTATCTGTCTATCTATCTATCTGTCTTTCTGTCTATCAATTTAATTTATATCTCATCTAACAGACGAATGATAGTGACATTAAGAAAAATATAACTGAGCTTTTAATGGAGAGAAGTGATGACTGGCTTACTGACTGGCTTTCTAACTTGCTTTCTTCCTGGCTTTTTTCTGGCTTCCTACCTGGCTTTTCCCCTGGCTTTCTTCTTTTCTTTCTGGCCTTCTTCCTGCCTGGCTTTCTTCCTGTTTTCTTCCTGGCTATTTTTTTTTTTTTTTTGGGTGGGGGGCTTTCTTCCTGGCTGCTTTTCTTTTTGGTTTTCTTCTTGGCTTTCTTCCTGGTTGGCTTTCCTCCTGTTTTTCTTCTGTCTCTCATCCTGGCTGTCTTTCTACCTGACATGCTGTGAACTTCCTGCAGTTTCGTACGTCAATCTGTGGACAATTATCGTCACCATCATATCGTGTTTATTTCTGTTACTATTATTATTATTATTATTATTGCCATCTTTCCATTCTCAGTGTTGAGGTGTAACATACTGTAGATTAACGCTGGAATACGATGCTAGTCACGAAGAAGTGCTATATAATTGGAACGGCTGCAGTCTTCTTCTAACACCAAGCTACATGACAAACTATAATTATGATGCTAGTCACGAACAAGTGCAATGGAAGAGTAATTTTTGCAATCACTCTAACTCTGATTTGAAGGTAATGTTCTCAGCAGAAGCAGCCGGAAGAGCAAATCGATAAAAGATCTCTCTACTAACCTTCTTAATGTACTATGGACGTCATGTATTTTGTTATCTACGTATACCCAGACATCTTAATTAGGTAGGGGTAACCACAAACAAATTCCTTCCATGTCACCTTAACCTTCAGCAAAAGTGTCCTCCCTCCAGCTCACACTATCCTCATTCACATACCTCTCCACCTCTTCCTCGGTCTCCCTCTCCCTCTCTCACGCTCCACCTCACTCACATACTCTCCTAGTCAATCTCTCACTCTCCATTATCTCCACTTGGCTACATCATCTCGGGGAATTTCTCCCAACACTTTTCAACACACCCACATCAACACAAAAACGCCTTTTCACTTCCTCATTTGTATATCTTTCCAAGTAACTTCACATCCATATCAACACCACAAAGTTCCTTCACTTCCACATTTGTTTATCTATCTTTCAGCGTAAAGCCACATCCACATCAGCACCACAGCTCTCCTTCACTTCATATGTCAGTCTACATCTCCACGTAACTCCACGTCCACGTCAACACCACAATTCTCTTTTCCTTCGTCATTTGCCAGTCATTCTACATCACCTCCTCAACACTCCTTCACTTCCTCATTTGTCCGTCTGTCTCTCCACTTAACTCTACATCCATAACACCACAATGCCCCTTCTCTTCCTCATTTATCCATCTGCCTCTCCACGTAATTCCACATCAACATTATCACCACAACGCTCTTTTACTCGTACATCATTTGCCAGTCTGTCACTCCACGAAACTCCATATCCACCTCAACAAGTCAGTGCTACTTTACTTCCTCATTTGTCTGTCTATCCACGTAACTCCATATCTACAAACACCGCAACGCTCCTTTACTTCCTCATTTGTCTCTCTCCACGTAACTCCACATCCATATAAACACCACAACCTTCTTTTACGTCCTTATATATATCTCTCTCTCTCCACGTAACTCCAGATCCGCATCACCACCACAACGCTCTTTTACTTCATTTCTCTCTCTCCACGTAACTCTACATCCACATAAACACCACAACTCTCATTTACTTCATTTGTCTGTCTGTCGAACCACCTAACTTCACATCTTCATCAAGACCACAACGCTCCTTTACTTCTTCATTTATCACTCTCGCTCCAAGTAACTCCACATCCATATAAACACCACAACCCTCCTTTGCTTCATTTGTCAGGTTCTTTCCACGCTTGCCTTTGTTTATCTCGGGAAGATGGGGAAGCTGTTTAAACACTTGACACTAATACATACACACAGCTGCAGCCTCCTCCCACTCTCACAGTTAGAGGGTGACTGACGGGATTCGAAGCTTCTATGCTTCACCAAGCTACAGTTCGGGATAGATTTTTTTTTTTTTTATGATGCTGAGCAATATCCTTATCATTCCAACTATACTTTTTTCCCTTAACTTGGCCTGAAATTGACTTCTCTCCTCCCTAAATGCCGAACTGTAACAATGGACTAGAATATGATGCTGCAAACAAATGCTGTCGAATGGATATAGAGCATTTTTTTTTCTATATACGTATCTACCTATCTATGTCATTGAGCTACGGGAATGGAGTTACAAAAAGTCGAAAATATAGACCAAGTTAAGGTGTCATGAGTAAGATTATTCTGACATCTTCACCAGGCTTTACCTCCTGGATATTAGATTTGCAGATTTAGCTAGATCTCAAGTTACTCATTTCCATCTCTTCATTATTAAATTCTAATTCATTTACTCCAATGTCATATTTCAGTCATTCTTGCTGCTTCCACCCCCTACCCCCAGTAGTGAAAGGCTTAAAGAAGGTTGTATAAAACACGACTTGGGCTTCGAAAATATATATAAAGAAAAAATCTCAAGTTGAAAAAAATGGATAAAAATCTGTCGTAAGGTGAAAGTCTGGAAATCGAATAAATGCCCGTCCACACTAGCGGACAGTGACTGGCGGGCACAAGCGAGAAGTCAGTCATCGGACAACTGACGATTTGTGGCAAGTTTGACAGGCACACCAGTGGACAGTCCATGCCCGTTGCTGCGTGAAAGTACCAGACCGCCCGTTTTATTTATTTTTTCTCTGGTTTCTTATCTTTCTCACTAGTCCAGCAATTAATGTGCTATACGATGCTATTTATCTCGTAAGAACTGTGTTGGCCATTGTCATACCGCACTGAAGTACTGACTACTACTTAGTCACCGACCACCAATTCTCACAGTTTGGACATCACAGTCGTGCCCAGCAGACCCTACCCTGTGCGGACCAGTCCGCCAGTCTGCTCGCTTGTGTGGACAGGGTTTTAAATTAAAAAGAAATGATGTAAGAACATAATTTTGAGATCAATATATCTTCTATACAGAGTATAGTGTTCGACGTGTGTATAGGCCTAAGCGACGGATTACGAAAAACAGTTTTATTTATAGATTTACCAAAAATTTCGAATCTTTTTTTTTTTTTTTTTTTTTTTCAGTCTTCAGTTCATTGATATATTTTCCAACCCCAATGTTGCTACAGCCAGGCTATTAGAGTTAGAAATAATCTCCCGTACAGGGAGGGTTCATGAAGAAATATTTAATATGTTCTATTCAAAACTCCTCTACAAAGCTTACTGAAACCCCGAGGCAAGTAAAAATAAACTAGAATAAAAACAAACACGTCACTGGAGTGAAGTGCTTACTAAAACCACCGACTTTTATTTCACAGTAAATAATGGGAGAAATAAGGTTATATTTACTATATTCATGCTACTCTAATTTGGTCTAAAATTGCCGTCTCTATATCTTCAGGGCTGATTTATAACAAGAGATTAACATTAAAATATGATTCCAGTCACGAAGAACCGCTATGGAAGGAATAATGAACTATCACCAAGCCATAATATGGCTATATGGCACTAAGGTAGAAGGGATCGGAGTAGATAATTATATTAAATGTTTGATATGAAGTGCAGTAAGAAAAGTGATAATACTGTAAATAGAAACAGTGGGAGAGTTACCTGGGAAATCATTGAGGATAGCCACAGTGTTGTCTCCTTCTGCCACTGAGCTACGTGAAATAAGCTGCAAAAGGACGAAATTCTGGGCCAGTTAGAAAAAATAGTTTAAGCTGACTTTTTACTGGACATTTGTGCCATATGTAATTCTCATGCCTATCTATACTATAGATAGTAAGGAAACAAGGTAACTATCTATTTGTAGAAAAAATCTGGTTAACACAGATTATTCAGACACAGCTGCAATATCATTATCATCATCATGATCATCATCAGCAGCAGCATAGTAATCATCATCATCGTAGTCATTATCATCATCATAATCGTCACCATCACCGTCATCACCATCACCATCGTTACCACCACCATTAGTACTGCTCTATATCTCTCCTAAAACATTTCACTGCATAGATTTTTAAATTTCTATCTTACTACATTCAGATGACTGTATTCAGTTTGTTAAGAAATTTTCGAAATTAAGGCGTCACGCAAAACCTTCCTTAACCTCTTCAGTACGAGAGTTTACCTAAGATGAACAAATCGCCTCTCCATCTTGGAATCTAAAATATAAAAAAGAGATTAAATGTCGAAGATGCGATAATCACGAGAAAATGCTATGGAAGGGATGCTGGACGGGGGCATTGTTGTATCTACCACTGTGCTACGGGAAATAGGTCACTAAAAGATGAAACTATCAGCTCGGTTAAGGTGAAAAAATTATAGTAGCAGTATACTATAAAAACCCAAAGTCGGAATGGAGAGTTTTTAAAGTTTCATGCTTCTTTCTGCCTTCTCTTGTTGCCTTCGGCTGTCCTTTCCTTCTTGTTTGACTTTCACGGCCGTTACTGCTGCTTTTTGTTCCTTCCATCATGTCTTTTCCAATGTGTTTTCTTGCCTGCCGTTGTATCACCCTCCCCTTTCTCTCTCTCAACATTACCACCGCTTCCTCGTTAACACCTTACCACAAGCATTCCCTTCCACTTACTTTAATCTAGACCAGCATCGGGCATTTTTCTCGTCGAGTTTTTGTTGCGTCTCCCTGCTCCAATTTTTCTTACCTCTCTCTCTCTCTCTCTCTCTCTCTCTCTCTCTCTCTCTCATATTTCACAAGTATGGTCGAGGTATAGAGAGCGGTGTGTATGAGCGGCGTGTTGTGGGCAGTAATAACGAAAATGTGTGGGTCTGATTTTATTGGCTCAGTTTGTTATTGGGTAGTGTTATGGATGGTTTCGATTTACATTCAGTCATGGTCTCGCGTTTGTAGTCAGCGATATACACACTCATACATACACATGTGTAGGTATTTAGTACACTTTCCTGATAAGCATTATTTATACGAAGCGAGGTCTGCTGATTACATGCTAAGTAAATCATCAGTACATAATTAACTTTATTTTTTCATTAATTTATATTACACTCTCGATATCATCCATACTATTAACCTTTTAAAACATATTCATAGGCTTATACTCATATCGAACAAATCCATGCACCTAAAAACAAACATATATATATATATATATATATATATATATATATATATATATATATATATATATATATATATATATATATATATATATATATATATGTATATATATATATCTGTCACTATCAGTTTATCTATCTATCTACTTACCTCTCTACCTATGTGTCTATTATATTTACCAGTTGCAAGACGCCTTAATCCCGGCCTCAAACCAATCGCTTCCATGCCATTCTGTTGAAGAAAGAAGAATGAAAGCTGTACTTTACACAGGAAAAATCATCCAATATATTACCATTATGCCGGGGCCGACAGCTGCCCTTTCTCCAACTCATACCCTATTACCTATAAATTTCTAACCAGTCTCTCCACAGTAGCCTCATTCTCCCCCTTCCTCTCCTCTTTCCACGTCACTCACATAAACTCCTACGCAATCTTTCATTTTCCATTCTCTTCTCATGGTCAAATTATTACTACTGAATATGAGAGTCGCTTCCTCTGGATATTTTTATTCAACCTGTGAGTGGCTTCTCCTTACATATGGGTTCAAAGTAAGTTGTAGTCTGTCTAGTTTCTCCTGACGAAGCTCCCCATCCCCTTCCAGCACAGTTTATGACCACATGTAGTCAGATTTGAGGAACGAATTGACTAGTATCCAGAAAGACTCATCCCGTCTTCATAACTGAGGCTTACTGAATTCCATGCAACCCCTGCTTTGTAGTTAGGTTGTGAGTGTAGCACAGGTCTGCCAGATGAAAACAAGTCGACTATACTGTCATTCAGATCTTACAGAGCGTGGGGAATGTAAATAATCATTACTGCTACCGCTAGTTAATTTAGGGTCAGCTGTTTAAACCCTTCAGCATCATATTTTTAGTTTTCAAGTCTTCAAACTATTTTCTTACAGCTGACGACTGAATTTCCAAACTGTTTTTTATAGCTTTCGTCAACAGTTTTGTGTGTGTGTGTGTGTGTGTGTGTGTGTGTGTGTGTGTGTGTGTGTGTGTGTGTGTGTGTGTGTGTGTCTGTCTGTCTGTCTGTCTGTCTGTCTGTGTGTATGTATGTATGTATGTGTGTGTGTGTGTGTGTGTGTGTGTGTGTGTGTGTGTGTGTGTGTGTGAATTATGGCCCCTGTGGTTTATGTTTGGTTCCCCTCTTTCCAGCAACCGGCAGCTCCACTAGTTATCAATCACTGAACACCAACACAGATCACTGGGTCAGATACGGCTGTCTGTATTGGCCTCGACCTCGGTGTGTCAGTATTAATCCCTTCGCGTTCATGCCCGTTGTTACTGTGGGAAGGAAATTTAAACGTGCATAATTACTCGTATACTACCAGGTTAACAGTTATTTTCGTGGTCGAACATTTTGCGGAAAAACGGAAAATTGGTCGCAGATATGAACAACGCCTTTCAACTGGCACAGATATGGCTTATGATGGAAATGATCGAAATTTCTTGCTCCTAAAGGCCAAAATGTCCTGTCTGTGTCAGATGAGGAAGAAAAGATGAATAAAATAATCTGGAGACAGCATCGATTAAAAATTACGTTATCAGACTGAAGGAGTAAATTTCATGTAGACAGCACCACTTCCACTGGTTCTTGTTCATGAGAGGATGGCCAGATTGACTTTATAACTCAGTCTCCCCTCACAGATCTCTTAACGAGTACATTACTTGTGTTCCCGGACCCTCTTTCATTTGCTTAAACGCTTCCTCTTTTAACCAGTTTCTTTTTCCTCGTTGTTCAATCTTTGCTGTTTCCCCTAGCTTCTCCTCTTGATTACCCATTAGCTCACGATTACCTCTCTTCCCTACCGTAGTAATCCCCATGCTAATATTAGTGCACCTGATGTATGTGTACTTATGTTATGTTCCTCTACGATTTATGTGGATTATCTTTCTTTCTCACCTCTTTTGCGTGTTATCACATACATTCTTTTTCGTGCATTGCCGAAGTCATATGAGATTTTCCTTACACAACTAGATAAACAGGTCTCTTGAAGTTATTTTGACCCAAGCTCGTCAAAACGTGAACCCGGTAAACTGAAGGATAAAGTTGTCCTTTTCACCAATCCACCCTTCTCTCGGGATATAGGGAGGAGGGCAAGGAACGTTTGTGTTACCATGAAACAGAGCTGCTCAGTTATACTTGAGTCACCACGCGAAGGCGTCCCTCTCCAGCACCGGGTGAACAAGGGACAGGGAAAAAAAAAAATGAGTTCAGTCTGACAAGCCCGAGAATCGAACTCGAGTCCTCCCAGTTGACAGTTGAATTTGTTAACCAATCTGCCATCGGCTGCCACCAAAATAGATGAGGGAGTGAAGAAAGGAGAGAAGCCCATGAGAAGGAAGGTGACTCGTGTGAGAGGTAATGGCGGCTTTACGTAGTGGTGGAGGTGCCGATATCGGAAGTGTTACGAGAGAGAGAGAGAGAGAGAGAGAGTAGGCTAACTTAACACGGATATGACCAGAGGCAGGAGAAAATGAGAGGGAGAGGAGAATGGGGGGAGGTGAGGCAGAGCAAACAAAAAGAGGCATACCAGGAGGGAGAGAGACAATGTAATGAAAAATAAATTCTGAAGATAAAGGCAAAAGGGACGTGGTGCTGGCAGAATATCAGCTCCTCAAATTTTAAAGTAGTGGTTTTCTGCCCTTATAGCCCACCGTGCAGTCGATAGGCAAACAGTTATTTTCACTGGTAAATAAAGATCGATATGGTTTACGTGAAGGTCTTAATATTTAGCAGCTGTGATGCGCTATATATTCTTTTTTTGAGGGGGTGGCTATTTTCCTAAACCGTCTCTTGATCCCAGCTCATTTTTTCAGCTAGTGCCAGAAGATTTTATTCAGCTTAGAGTGAGTCAGAGGAGACTGTACCATTAACCCTCCCATGGTTCGCCCAACTTCAGAGCTATTTCCACCTAACTCCATATGATTATATTTTAAGAGTGAGTTACGGGAACCTGAGGGTTAATGTTCTCTCTCTCTCTCTCTCTCTCACACACACACACACACACACACACACACACACACTTGAGTAAACCCTGCTTCTTTATGTATCGGAAATAGAACTGCCTGGCCCGCCCCCTAGGAGAGTGGATGTGAGAAGCGCGTGAGGGAAGCTGAGAGCCCGCAAGGGAAGGGGAAGAAAGTGACAGGAAACGTAAACAATGGCACGAACACGTAGAAACGCCAATACCATGATGTGGGAGAAAATAAAGCTGAGGAACAGATAAAACAAGCGAGAAAGTTACACAGGTTCTGGTGGGAAAGAGGTTGTGATCATGCAGGGGAAGAATAAGTAAGTAATAAAAAAAAACATGAATAAAGGAGGAACAGTTAAGAAAAAATACCAAATAATAAACTGAAGAAGCGACAAGTTTGGAAGGTTTTAGTGGGAAGAGATGGAAAGTACCAAGAAGTGTAAAGAGGAACTAATATGGACCAAAAAAATAAACACAAAATGAATATATACAAATTCAGGGCAATATACAGAATAAAGGATAAAGAAGCGATGAAGACAGGCAACGTTTATCCCCTTTAATTTGAGGACGTACTACTAACTATATTGTTCCTAACACTAGATTATTTATCTTTCTCAAGGAGAGCGATGTAGTAATTAAATTCGCACATGAAACAAATACTTCCTTGTTAGAGCATAAAAATTTCCTTACTTTTCCAATGTCGGAATGAAATGTGGATGAGGAGGTGCCTTCTTTCTGTTAGAATGCTCCTCACGACAGTACGAGTTCAAGATAAGACGCTTAGTTACGACCAGGGTACTTTATTTGGAGACAGTTGTGAGTGCTTTGGCTGTGAACAGGATTCTTACTTACTCAGTATCTCAGTTTTAACTTCCTTCTCTGCATTTCATTCATATTTTACTTATCGTACACATGTACATTATTATTTAGAGCGTGTGGTGATCTTAGTTATTCGAATTAGGTACAGTCGAAGTAACGGCCCTCCATAGGACTGATTCCCACGAGGTAACTGGAGGCTTTTCGATCCAGTAATGCCACCAGGGGAAGCAGGCTGGGCATCAGTGTACTGGTCTACGGTAGCCTTGGTTCCCTAGACTGCAAAAAAGGTAAAAGGACACTGTTTTCTGACTTAGTATTACCTCCTTCATATCTCTTCCTCTTCACCTTCCCTATCGTTCCTACTCCTCGCTTTAACTCATGCTCAAACAACATAAGCTTGGTGGTATTACCACGAGGGAAGAGAGGAGGGAGAAAATACAATATGAAGAACAGGGATGAGGGCAACAAAGATGAAACTGTTTGTAACAGAAAAACCCATATCACTTATGAAAATTTACTACTACTTCGAGGGATAGGGGCAGAGGTTAGATTACCGTGGAAGAGTACATTTTGGAATAGGTGACCAACATTCTCCCCTTGGTGGCATTACATGATCGAAAACCCCAGTCACCTCATGGGGTTCAAACTTATGCAAAGGCGTCACTTCAACACCCCAATCGCAAGACCATCAGGTTCTATCAGCGTACGTAGTATCTGCAATACTGCACAAGCTGAACAACTGGATCCATCATTACGTACGAAGAGATCGATATTACAAGGAGGCAAAGGAAAACTATGAAAAACGACAAAATTGGCAGGGAACTGTTGCAGTGATGCATAATGAAGGTGAGAGAAACAAGGTGCAATAAAGAAATGAAAGGGCGGAACACAGACGGAATGTAAGGAAGGCTATGGCTCGAAGGGAAAGGCAGGAGTGAAGTAATATGGGGAAGATGAAGTAGCGGCATTCTTAAAAGAATAACGATAAACTAGTTACCTATTTACTTATTATGAATCCCAAATAAGGAAGCTTCACCATAGCTATTTACGATATAAGGTATGAAATATTGGCATAATAAACAAGTCTGTGATCTTTTTAAAAGTAGTTCAAAGTCATTCACGTTTGGAACATGTACTTAGATTAACCCAAGGTCTTGTGTCATATCAACAAGATCTGAAGACAAAGGTGTGGAAAGACACATGGGTACATTTTACACATGCCTCAATAACTGGCTAACTGTATGATTAACTGTAACCATATTCCTTTCAGATAATAAAAGGGATCACAGTTATATTTCTTAAAGTTACAGCTTTACAGATTTTGACGTTTTCTCTAAAACGAGAGACAAAACGCTGAGCAGATACGAATACGGTACTTTCCTCTACGCTAAACGGTAAAATATTCAGCTAAAATACAGGAAACATTTGTATCATAGGATTTTCGACCAAACGGCTGTATCTCAATTAGTTTCAGAGATAAGTCAATTTCAAATATGCAATTTCTGCACTTAGAATGAGTATAGGACCTTCAAACACAAGTCAAGGACTTGATATTTGGCACAAGTGCTTGGATTACCCTAGGGTACGCTACGCTCCTGTATATCATCAGGATCTAAATATAAAAAGTGCAAAGAAAAATAATAATAATAGTACGAAAACAATAGCTTCGCCGTTTATATAATGAAGTTTATTTAAAGAAAAAAGAAAGGCACAGAAAGGGTAGGGGAGGGAATATGGCTGAAAGGATATGATAAAAAAAAATACAAGAAATGGTAGCATACTATTTCTACAAGGGAAAATATACAACGAAGGAAGGAAAATAAAGAACAAGACACAAAATAAGGAATGAAGCCGACAGTGTTGGTGAAGCAGAGAAGGAAGGACAAAGAAAGCCTTGACGGAAGAATGTCATTTATGTCAAACCACATTACTTAAGAGTCCATTATAGGGCACTCCATATCTTGATTTACGCAACTGCTTCAGAGTAACCGAGAAGCCATATCTATAATGTACCAAAACTCCTTGAAACCAGTCACGTTTTTTTTTTTTTTTTTTCTAGACAATTACCTATAGCTTAGAGGAGATCATTCTGAGCGGGAAAGTCAGAAATAGCCTTTATTAACCCCTTAACCGTTGGAGATCCTTCACAAGTGGAATAACATCGTCTGAAAATTGGAAAAACAAACAGAAAACAAGATATCGAACTGAAAGGGTTAATACACTGAACCAAGAGACGCGTTTTTCAACTTATTCTTGTTACTTTCCGACGATTTTAATAAAGACTCAGAGAACCTTCAGTATCTCCAGGACCTACAGTTCAGTTTGAATAAAGTTATCTAAAGGCAACAGAAACTTAAATGAAATGGGCTACCCAATAAAGTATGTCCTCGAAATCCTGTTTTCACCTCAAAATCACATTATTTTTTCTCTCTCTACAGCCAGACTCTTCAATCCCTAAAGAGGTGGCTACGAACGAATTGTCTTCACGTCATCCAGGTTGCCCTCACACCACTTCATACCCTTCGTCACTAACATACCTCTCCATAAACATATGACACGTTAATACTCCCCTTTTTGCTATAAATGCCTTTTGATGCTTACAAATATGGTATAAATAACAAAGATGAAGATATTATTGTGCGATATTTAAAAATAAACCCGTGAGGGCAATCCACAAGGGGTCTCTCTAAACAAACGAGAATACGGCCTTCAGTCTCTCAGTTGCATGTAGTACTGTCGATACTGAACCTTCAGACGAATTTAGGTAGTTCAGAGGTGCATTTTTCGAGCGGAAGGGATTAGGCTTTGCCTCAATAATGTCTTCACCACTTGTGTAGTTTTAACACAAAACTATAATAAAATATGTTACACTCACGCACTCGACCATAACAGATATTGCAACTCAGCATAGCTCTGATTATATCAAATGTAATTACACTGATTATTTAATAATAATAAAAAAAAAAAGCTTTCAGCATGCAAAATTTCATTAAAAACGAATTAAAGAAAGCCAGATTATTATCACATACTTTCGAGAAGCCTGGAAATAATGACGTATCACGAGAAAAAGTGACACCTATGATATTAAGCGATGATGCGTTGTGCATTACTGAGTATAAAGGTGTACGAAATGAGTTTTGACGAACTGGAGAGAACACGGTTTCTTTGGCGCCCAAAATATACCTCATCACCACATTTCAACAGAACTCGTTAGTTTATTTCAGGTGAACACAGATCTCATTAATATATCCCCATAATTCTTAGTAATATCTTCGCCATAATGAGATAAGAAAAATGATGCATCATACCGAACCCTTATATCTGAATGTCTTTGTCGCCTCGTGCTGAGCAAGGATAACAAACACTTCAGACTTTTTATTTTCCATCACCGCTAGCAGCGCTTACGCTACTTAAGTGCTATTAGCCCTGATGGAAGATGAAAGGACGCCTCCGGTGTGTACGTGAAGTGACAGGGTGGGTCGTAGTTGTAGGTGGAGGTGTAGGTAGTTGTATAAAGTAAGAACAGGTGTGAGTAGGTGTAAGTATAGTGTAGATGTAAGTGAAGGTGGTGTAAGTGTAGGTGGAGGTGAAGATGTAGGTGTACGTGTAGGTAGGTGTAGGTGTAAGTGTAAATGTGAGTACAGGTTTAGATGCAAGTGTAGGTGTAGGCGATGGTGTAGATGTAAGTGTAGGTGTAAGTATAGGTGCAGGTGTAGGTGAAGGTGTAAGTACAGATGAAGGTGTAGATGTAAGTGTCGGTGTAGGTTAAAGCAAAGGTGAAGGAGTAAGTCTTGGTGTAGAGACAGCTTTGGTGTGAGACTAAGTGGTGGTGGGGGGAAAATGGCCTCGCATTCAAGAAACACTGTTCATACCCCACTACTAAACGAATAAGCCTTAAGATTTATAAAACCTGATGTGGATTGTAGGCATTTTTAAAAAGTAGACGCTTGAGACCGTCACTGAACCCTCTGCTATACACATGAAGCGGTAATAAAACACTACTTTGTCGTTGGCACTGGAAAATCGAGGGATGGTAAGGTGTAGAGGAAGAGAGGAATGATATTAAAAAAAAAGAAACGCTTATCAAAAGAATGTTTTGTAGTGAATGGTAGGGGAGGCAGTGATAAAAAGTACTGTGCGTGGGGTATTTTTCCGACTAGGCAAAATAATTACAGTTGACAGTGGAAAAATACAAAAGGAAGTGAACTAGTTGAGATTTTCACTGCTACATAATCGTCTATACCAAATTTCTGTGGACAACCATAATGTAAGGTTACGCAGTAGATGAAAAGAACTGGAAAACACATTTAACTCTCGTTTTCTCTGTTTCCCTTCGATTACACTGAATTCATTCTGAAAAACCGTGACAGTGAAACACTTAGCATTCATTTTAACACCATTCCACAGTAGGCCTACATTTATTTTTCTTCATGTGTTAACTTAAGTATCCCAGTAGGCAAAAACGCAGTGATTATGAAATTAACACTTTTGTTTCTGCTGTTGCTGTACATGAATGGTTTATTTTGGGTAAAATCACATGACAGTTCAGCTAAGAGAAATCCTAAGAGTCAAATGCATAGAGACTACTTGAGAAAAATTATCAAAGGACTAATCTTTCTTAGGTTAAGCAGACTATTTTGCACATGCTGTAGTTTTATAGGCAGAATAAAACCAAGCAGATCAGCATAAAATTATCACTCTTCCAAATTAACCCGTCACAGTAATATTATGTCATATTTGGTGATCGCTTCAGTATATATGTTATATTTTTGTTTACTTTCTCCAGACTATTTTATTTGACCTAAGAAAACATTTACAAATTGGAAGGATTAGACACAGACGTCATTATCGCTCATACTTGTAGGGTTCTCTCCTAACTTCCATGAAGTTATCTTGTTGCAGGAAGAACAAAATGGCAAAAAATATTTTAGTGCTCTCCTGATATGCATGAGACCACCAGGTAGCAGCTAGAAAACAAAACACTCAGAAGATGCATACCTTTGCCGTATAAGCATCATCCCTCTTTTTTGTCTTGACTTTTCATCATCTCGCTCATAATATAATCAGATGATCATCTGGAAGTCCTGAACCATTATTCCATATCTGATGCGATTTCACCCAACAGCTTTTCCATCACGTTGCTGAAAGTCAGGCAGGCAAACAAACCGACAAGAAAACATGACCTCCCTGGCTGAGTCATAAGTGGGATGGAAAACATTTTTTTTTTTTTCTAAATGATTGGTAAGAAGTAGGAATGGCAAAAGTGCACAGATAGGAGGTTAAAAAAAAAAAAGCACAGAAACAAGAGATCATTCAGGATGGGAGGAGATTTGGAGACCTATACCCATTACTACATTCCCCACTCTAGCCACAGACTTGTAGCTGGTGGAATGTAGTAATGGGTATAGGTCTCCAAATCTCCTCCTAGCCAAAATGCTCTCTTGTTTCTGATTTTTTTTTTCGTTTTTTGTCTGTGTACTTATGCCATTTTTACTTCTCAACAATCACGTTAGAAGAAAATTTTTGTTTTCTAATTTACGATCTTTTTGTGAGTGTATAAATATGCATAAAGCAGGTGTTAGATTTGGACTGTTACATGCACAGCATACTGAAAGACTAAAACGAGGATGCCTTCCCTTGAAAAGAAGCGTTTCGGTACGTTTCTTAACTGTAGGCGAGCTGTAGCTAACCAATATTGCGCAAAATGGCCTACTTACGGGTAACAGCGATGCGGTTTTCAGGATGTAACTCGCTAACCGTAGCTTGAGTGCTTTTCTAAACGTGAAAAGAAACATCTACACTTGACAAGCAGCGTTTTGGTGTATAGTAAGCTCGCGTACGCCTTTCTGTCTTGGAGTTATGACTGATGAAGCAGAAGGAAAGAATGAAGAACAAAATCGATATTTTTGAGGTTCGATTTTGCGACTCCTATGAAGCTTAGCAAAACTTTGAGAGTGGTTTTGCATTTGAATAGCAAAGGTCTTTTAATTCATAATCTTAGAACTAAGCTTTGCTACCGTTTTCGCGCGAATTCTCCTGAACCCTGTAGTACTGCGCCAAGCCTACTTACGAAGTGCTGCCACACTTTTTGATAAAGACCAGCTGGGTGCTCCTTGAATCTCCATAAAATCGTTTGGCAGCTGCGAGAATAAAATTTATAACCACGGCATAGTATTTAATGGTTTAAATATCCTCAGAGCTTTTTTACTGACGTAATGGCCTCATTTCGGTGCCTGTGACATCAACTGGAGCGGAAAATGGAGTGGTAAAACTGCCAGAGTTCAGAAGGGAAATAATCCTGGCCGTTTCCTGTTCCCAATACTTCATTTGCCCAGGCATCTATATTGATGTTCTTACATACATACATGCATACACATATTGACACACATACAGACACGAATATCAGGCTACACATACTACATACTACACACACTACATGGTACATACAGTACACTACACACCAAATTCTCTCTCTCTCTCTCCTTGTTCAATTATTCTGTTGCTTAACTTCCTCTTGCTCTATTTCCCTTCTGTTATCGTTTTTGTAACTTTCTATGACTTTTCCTGACTATAATGACCTCTCTGGACATTGCCCCTCACTTTCTCGTTTATTCTAACCGCCCCTATCGTTTTACAGTTCCTGATTAAAAGATTAAAAAAAGAAAAAAAAAATCTACCTATCCTTGTCTCGTGGTGTAACTGGCAACACACTCAACCGGCAAACGAGAAGTCCAGCCTTGAAGTCCCAGTTTCTATTCCTTGACAGACCATGGTATCCTTAGCCCTCTAAAGCATAGTGTCACCCAGAGGTGATGGTTAAGGTCATTTTCAAAGCTTAAGTTAGAAAGGAACCCTATGACATGGACAAATGAGCTTCGCGGCTATGGCCCGGTAGGCGTAGGACGGTACACTGAGTACTCTTCCCTCCCGATCAACATACAGCAACCCTAGGCTCTCGAGGGTTAAGAGGCAAGATCTCCTTACCTCTACGCTGTACTTACACTTATAACTGAAATAGGGACTTGAGCTGTAAATATGACGCTTGTATCACAGTCACGGAGAATTTTAGGCGCTTTATTTGCAAATCATGCTAGTCTTCTACCCTCCCCGGGGTAAGATAAGCCCACCAGCTGGCCACTCACTGATCAACACACTTTTCTTCAATACTGCAAGGACCCCATCACCAGTGAATTGCACCATCATCGTTGAGACTCTCATAAAACATGTTTGGCCCTGCCAGCAATGGACCTCTAATCCAAGGAAATTTCAACCGTAACCTAGCCATCACTGCAGGAGCACTCAGTTTCGTCTAATCTCATTAGGACCTACCACCTAGGCATTTAAAGATATTCCTGCTGTGACCCACAAGTGTCGGGTGATCTTATGGTAGGAATTATGTCCGAACTGAATGCCCTAATGAAAAGATTTCATCGGTGTAAGGCATTACTTCTGTTATGTGGCCGTTAGGGACGCCTCTGCTCTGATCTTATACAGAGTTCTATTGCCCGGGACCCAGGAAGATATACACGACTTTACCAGTCCATCACCTCTATTTCTTTTTACGAACAGACCCTCCTAAACCGATGGATCTTTTCCTGTTCAGTATCACTCATCCCATCACTGAAGTCCAAAAATTTTGCACACATTTTACATCCTTAATTTGCAGCTTATGTACGCCCAACTCCCTCCCTATCCCTCCAAAGAGCAGAGGAAGTGTAACGGAAGCCTCCAGTCAATTGGGTTCACGTACAGACGAGCCTGGGCCGACGACAGCACCACCAGATGATGCAAGAAGAAGAAAAAGGTCGGTAAACATCGAACAACAAGATATCAGTGAGATATTACAAAACTTGGTTATGTTAATGTAAATGCTGGGATGGTATGTAAATGGGATGAGAGGGTGAGGGAGGTGTTAATAGCCTTGTACAGGTCACCCTAGTCTAAGCTGTCTTGTCCTAGCCATCCATCACCGGACAAGCTAATTATTTACTCGCTCACTCAAAAAATGCGTTAATTTAATTTGGTGTCAAGAAGAGGAATGAAAATTTGAGAGAGAGAGAGAGAGAGAGAGAGAGAGAGAGAGAGAGAGAGAGAGAGAGAGAGAGAGACGTGGGGAGGGGAGGGTGAAATGCGAAAGTTTATTGTGGAGACAGACGGACAGAGCCGCTCCCAGGCATATTCCCGCATCTAAAAGTAACCTTGAAGCCAGAAGAAGAGTAAAATACACACACACACACACACACACACACACACACACACACACACACACACACACACACACACACACACACACACACACACACACACACACACAGTAAGAGAGAGAGAGAGAGAAGGGGGGGGGAGTTCACATGAAGAGGTAAATAAGACAAAATAAAATGGTGTCCCCAACGAAAACATTCATGAAACGAGAAATGAGAGATACACGTCGAACATATGAAGTGGTTAAGAGAATAAAATAACAATGATTACAGTCAAATGAGACACTAAGAACACAAGCAGATGTACCCAAAGTAAAGAAATTAATCATAACAGGTTGATGGTAATAATAATAATAATAATAATAATAATAATAATAATAATAATAATAATATATGCAATAATAATAATAATAATAATCCATGAGGGAGAGACACACCAACCTCACGAAATAGTCAGTCACAACGAGGAGGCAAGTTGATGAATGAGAAAGGGGTAGAGATGACCGTCGACCAGGAAGACATTACACTGAGGGAACCAAGTGATAACACATGAGAAACGCGCGCTGGAGGAGATGACCACATTAGTAAATGGCACGAGTGAAGTAGGGGAGAAGGCGGAAAGAGTGTTGATGAGGAGGAAAGGTTGGGATGTTAGTGATAAATGGTATATGTGACCATACTTGACGACAAAGAGAAGTGCCCCCTGTGGAGAAAGTGAGGAATGGTCAGAACAGGAGACGGGGGAAAGAGAGATAAGGTAGATTACTTCCCAGATTTGGAGGTTCTCTAGTGTCTGATCCTTACCATTACTTCCCGTGTCGCTGTCATCAGATGGTCTGGGGCTTGATCACCAGTATAGTATAGGTGATAAAAATATTAATTTCCATGTGGCTCCACAGATATCATAGATCATTACTCTATTCCAGCTAACACAAAACGATATTATTCAGGTGAAAATAAGCCACAGAAGTCTTGGAAATATTAAAAGCTTAATATGTTCTCACTATGAATCAATCAAGCCTGCCTAGTCTCTGCTTTCTGTGGAAACTTCGCTATACAGACCATTGTTAATCTTCGGCTCCCTCTCTCGTCGTCATTTGCATTTCTTTCCCTTTACCATTTCAGTTCTCTGCACCACTCATGGATTTTTGTCTAGTTAAACCGTACTGACCCTCTATCTTGCATCCATCAGATGTGCTCGCACTTCCTCAACATTTCCTTTTCCCACCTGACCCCTTGACTTCCCGTTCACTTCGTATCTCCGTGCTACCTTCATAATCTCAGGATTTCCATTCTTGGGCTGATCAGATTGGTGGTCCGAGGTGTTTTTCCCTGGTCCTTGTTCAATCGGCAGTACACTTGGAGACTTGGACCCTTATTCACGTCAGCTAAGGAAGTTACTAAGCACCTCTTCCTAAGTATATTATTTTTGGATATGGCTGGTTAATATCCTATTGCATGCTGTTTATGCAGAGTATGGAGATATTGGAAAGATTTATGTAACACAGAAGAGGACAATAAGGTGTAATAAACAAAATAATTTGCATAGGAAAAGGTGTTAGTGAGCTTTCTCAACGAACGAGAATACCGGCCTTGGAAATATCACTGACAATTGAGGCTGTGACTTAAACCGAGTGTCTGCCTTAATGATTGTGTAATGGTTATGGATTACTGTAAACCACCACCAACACCACCGCCACCACACTTGAGGAGGAGGGGAAAGAATACTTCCCCAGTTTCTTTGCATGTAGTAAAAGGTTACTAATAGCGGCCTTTTTGTCTCCGGTTCTTCTTTCCTTACTGTCCTCTTCTTTTCTTCTGCTCTACCTCTCTTCTTGATACTTCCGTATTTCTTTCGGCCTTTATAACTATTCCCTCTGCTCCTGCATATTTGGTTTCCTGGCATCGACGTCGACTCTTCCTCTCTTCGTGGGCCAAGCCGCCAATTGACCAATTAAGCCACTTCATCGCCGAGCCACTTCATCATCAAGCAACTCCATCGGCAAGCCACTTTTACGTCAAGCCACATAGAAGCCAAAACACTTCCTCTCCAAGCAACTTCCTTGCCATGCAACTTCAACGCCAAGCCATCTCAGTGCCAAAGCCACTTTAAAGCCAAAGCCACTTCATCGCCAAGACCACGTCAATTTCAAGACCACTTGAACGCCAAGACCACTTCTATGCCATGACCGCTTCAACGCCAAGACAATCACAACGCTCAGACTACTTCAACGCTACGGCCATATCTACAGCAAAAGCAACTGTGCGTCTCCTTTCTCGTTTCTGTTCCAGTACTCGTCATACATCTTTACTTGGAATTAGAGCCATATAGTCTTTGATACCTGGTGCTAGAAATCCATTATTCGATTCAATTCACCACCACCATCTCCGATTCCTCCTGCCCCGTCCCCCCCATCTCTCTCTCTCTCTCTCTCTCTCTCTCTCTCTCTCTCTTGACATCTCACTCTCCTGAATTCCCGCCTCCCTCTCTCTCTTGACTCCTTCACCCACACTTCCCTCTCCCCCTCGAACACCCTGGTTTCCATTAACATATTTTCACGCTGAACTTATTATCTGCCCTCAAAACTTTTCTCCACATAAAATAATTTACAGGCTCTCAACTTTCTAATTTCTACCCAACGCTTTTCACAATCTTTACCATAATTTTCCTTCATTATCCCCTCCACCTAATTTGTTTTAATCAGTGTGCAGTTTAAAAAAAAATCCAGAACCTTATTAATTGCTGAATACGGGCCCAGCAATTCTTCACAGCTTCCCCTGCATACCTACTAAGGGACAAATTCTTTTTTAACTTTTCCACAACTCATACTTATCTGTATGTATTCATATACGTTTTCTCAGTAATTTATGTCCGTTGTAGCTAAAAATACAATGACCGTCGCTATTTCGTATATAAACCCTCTTCCCGTCCCCTTCAGCACCAAAACAACAGCAATTCTGCCTTAGCGTATACACATGTTTACAAATATGTGCCATCCTACTGTTCATATTTTGAACCTCATCAACTCGAGGATATTTATTTCTGGTTAATCAAAACACCATTTAGAGGTAAGAGTCTTTATTTTTTGGTTTATAACGTTTCTTCCTGTTTCGGGCTTCTTCAGATTACTCCATTTCGCCAAGTCTGGTACCATCAGTGATGTCAACACCTGTAGCATTGATAAAGGCCCTCAGTACTGGATATACCTTTCAGTATTGCCTTGATATATTAGTTCTCAAGGTAATACATAGAGGTTTACCCAGTGCAGAGGATTTACATTAACACTACAGGCGTTGACGACATCACTGATGGTGCCAAACTTGGTGAAATGGAGTATAGTCATCTCTGTAAGAAGTGAAGTCTCTACATTATATACGTACATATATATATATATATATATATATATATATATATATAAATATATATATATATATATATATATATATATATATATATACAACACAGGTACGGGGACAAGTTTCTGCCAGGACAAGTTTCTGAAAAAATTTGAACCAGGGCGAAATACTCCACACCAGAAAATAAAAGCCCTTACCTCTAAATACTGCTCTGATTGACCAATCTGTCACGCATACCTGGCACAACATCACATTATTTCTGCTCTATCGTGACGACTTTTTACACGCTAGGAGACTCGTTTTGAAGTGATGACATTAAAAATTAATATAGTCTTCATTACCTACTTCATTATTAAAGTCCTCTCCCAGTTCAAATAAAATCGTGTAGATGCAACAAGAATAAATAAAATCGAATGTAATCGTAGTGAAGGACGTAGCAGATCATTTATTCTGTATATTCTCTCAATGTCCCACCCACACAACATCACACTTACTAAATTCGCGCCGCTGCGCTGTCAGGAGATTAATTTCCATTCATGTAAACTGTCACCGCGATCACAAGCTGAAATTTCATAAGCATTTGAACAATCCACACAGTCAGCTCACACAAACTCACCATACAGTACACACATCCATCCTTTAAAAATATAACCTCATATATCTCTCTCTCTCTCTCTCTCTCTCTCTCTCTCACACACACACACACACACACACACACACACACACACACACACACACACACACACACACACACACACACACACGGATTCTCAGCATCCACTCAACCTACACACCCTCACCATAAGCACACCCCCACATCTCCACACCCTCACTCCATCATTACAGGCGTCGCTCCAGTGCCCCTCTTCAGCCTGCCGCCTCTCGTTTGCCGCAATCAGGGCCTTTTGCTGTCGGGTTGGTCCTTCAGGTTGGTTCGTCGAGTTGGTCAGTCAGGTTGGTTCGTCGGGTCAGTTTCTCGGGTATGCAGTCTTACCCCTTGACCCACCCTGACATCCATGCCATGTCCTCACTGGCTCAGTCTTTTTCTTAACACTCTCATGGTTGGGAAAAATTCTAGTAGTCTATTGTAGCTAACGTCAGAAGAAGTCATTCTGCTGATAATGGGACCTTGAAGCCTGAGATATTAAAGATAAATAATCATCCTGTCACAGCCAACTCATTCATACTTCTTCCATTACGGCGGACACACAGGGCCATTACGGTAACACACTCTTACCCATTTATGTCCAAATTTATTGTGCAAAAATTAACCGATGCTTTCAAACTTCCAAATACGCAACTAGTAATATATGTCTTTTTCATTCCGTCTCCCATACAGCTTATAACTTTCAGTCTTTTACGCGAAATGTGACAAAACATCTTCATATGAACGGATGTTAATTGTGGATTTCCCTCCGTTGAGTTCTTTTTAGAAAAGACACACTTTACCTGCTGCCATCCTTAGGTTCCTTTTATTTATATAAGAAAAGTTAGAGGTCACATAACATTTATTGCACTTTTTTTTCTTTCTCATGTTAAGGAATATTAGAGAAGCCTTAATAATTTCATAGACGTCATAAAAGAATGATCCAGGGAGATAATCAGGCAGTTGTTAGGGTCGTTTAGCCAGCGTGTCCTGGATGTGGCCACGATATTGCTCTGTGCCGAGAAGATTACTGCTGGATCCAGTAAGTGTGTGGGGGGCAAGATTTACTCTATTTTCTATGTCTTGCAGGAAAGGCCTCATGATTTATGTGACCGTTAAGGCTTTGTCTGCTATAACTGAACAAACACAAAAAACTATTTTATGTTAACCTATATATCCCTGCAGTACCCACAGTAGAAAAAAGTTACTGGATACTTATTAAGGTATTTGACAGTTGAACAAAATCTCCTGGTTTAGGCAGAGTAAAATGCACAGGTGTACCAATCGCAACAAAAAGAATAAGTGAGAAAATCTTGATGCGAGTTACGTCTTCCTTCTTGTTCTTCCGCAGTAGGGACACACAGGCATATAGGCTACACGTACACATAAATCGACGGACCAACACAGACAGAAAGGCATATATACAGACACGAAGGGTCACACAGATGGGCCTACGAAGTACACAGGCGAGTGATGAGTGGATGCATGGACTACGGACACATCCAAAGGGAATTTAATTTATCATACACTGTGCAATTTTTCAGTGCGCCTTATGACGATTCCACAAAATAGCTCTTCCTTGGCAATTTAGTTTGCATATTAGGGCATAACATTCTCTTGCACGTTGTTTACACAGTTTACATCGTCGTTTGCCTCAACAATATAAAAGAGGGTATTGAGGTGTAATGCACAAAATAAATCAATAAAGAAGGGTAGTTACGCCTTATCCAAAGACTCTTAGATATGATGCCTCGGCAAGGCCTTAGAGCAAACACTAATCCTGAGCACCGGAGACTTTAAAGCATAGGCGTTCGAGGCAGGGCAGAGCTAGGAAAACGTTACCTTTTCTCAGGACAGAAGCTTATTTTTCAGGGCAGATCCTTCTGAATGTGTACTGGCACCTTTTTAAGGGATTGCGATGAAAGCTGTTTAAACCGTTGCATTATTAAGAAAATATTCTATTTATTGTGTGACTGTAATCTGATTTATTTGTATTCAGTTTGTTTTGACAGGTATTCATATCTCACTATCAGTTTTCATGTGAATATAAATCTGAATATGAGATTTTAAGCAGAAAAATTGCTTATATTGTGCCTATATGATATTATTTATATTTACTCATATATTCGTCTAGTATGTATATATTCAGTAGTAGTTATTTGGATATCAGGGCAACTTCGAGCATTTCAGGGGAAACATCTTCCGCTCCGCCCCCGTCCCCCCGATGAAATACCTGCCCATACGCTTAAGCTTAAAAAACGTTATGAAGGACACAAACAGAGTGACATTTTGGACAACCTTGATGGAAGTGAATCATCCATTATTCACATATCATCTCTTCAAAGAGACACACAGTCAGCTACATATCATCCTTCGCCCTCCAGGTAATGAGAGAGATGCATGAAAAATACCTCCCTCTTTGGTTGATGTTCATGTGATTAGGGAAATTAGTAGCTGTTTGAAACTCTTACCAGCTTAATTGTGTTTGAGCCAGGACGTGTGTCATTACAGACAGTAGGAGTAGACTACCAAGAGCCTCACCCTCAGCATCCACAATCATTATTTTGACTTGCTTACACTGTGAGGAACTGGTCCAGGTCAGATTTACTTTACAGCAAAGCGACAGTGATTTCCCCTTGTCTTACTTGTTACAAGTCACCCTTATAACTGTGGGTTCAAATACAGGCGAATGTAATAATACTCATAATTACAACAATAATTACAACGACCCTTTATTAATCAAATATAACAGTACAGTTATAATCAAGCAGAATGTATCATTGTCGGCTTATAAGGAATTCCAAGAGACCGACAAGCTTATCATTAATCGCTGAAGTGCTTCATTATTGCAACTAACGCATAAATGGAATGTAGGCTTTAGTGAAACTTGTATGTCATTTATTTAATGATTACACCTGAAAGTTTCCTTAGTGATATGTTTCTTTGACTAGAACCTTATTTGAACCCACAGTTACTCATAGCACGGTAAAGAGGAGTAGTTCACAGCATACAGGAAGAAATACAATAGCTGTTAAGTGTCAGGTGTATCTGGTGTGAAACCTAAGCTCCCGACTTAGAATGGTTGATACGAGTCGGGTGGAAGCAAGAAGGAGATGAAAACCAAGAACAGGGATGAGAGATAGACTGCGAAAGTAAAAGAGAGAGAGAGGCCGTTGCCTACAGAAGAGACGAAAATGCATGGAGGAGTCCTTGCTTAGAATGATCTTTCACATATCCGGTGTTGAGAAGCTGTTAGATAGGTAGGCAAATAAACAGACAGATCTGATTAACAGATGAAGAGATGAAAAGCCATTGGTACATGATACAGAACTAGGCAATTGGTAAACCTCCAATTAGCACTCCTCGCCAGCAGTGTGCCTCTCCCTCTCCCAACGCTGTGTTGTGATGACTAACTGATTCATATTTCTCCACAGCAGTTATGGCATCGTGTGTGTAAAGCCCCACCCATACTGTCAAGCGAACTCGAGAACACCTGTCAGTTAAGGAGCACAGCTGACACCGCCTTGCATGTTCTCTCACTAACGCAGCTCTGTTGGCCACTCGTATGATCACAATCGGTTGGCGGAAGACTCTAAATGTTCTAAACAAATTTCTCTTTACATTAACTATGCTCTTTATCTGTTATTCATCTTGACCTTTCCTGCTATTAAGAAAAATTGCCACGTAAACATCTCGCCAATTTATTAAAACTAAACACACACACACACACACACACACACACACACACACACACACACACACACACACACACACACACACACACACACACACACACACACACATATACACACACACACACACACACACACACACACACACACACACACACACACACGCATTTAGCCATCACAACTCAAATCATGACAATCTAAACCTTACAGTTCGAAGTCTTCTTAAGACTAATTAATCAAGAAGTCTGGACACTGCGGGGCATAAAGCAAAAATACGCCCTCGGAGTGAAGTGATTAACTCTCTTACGTTAACTTCAGTACCCCTAATAACACTGAAAGACAAAATATTCAACTATGTCAGTTAAACATTGCTGTAGAGGGAGGGGGGGAAACGACTGAATACTCGTGGATGGGTTGGAAGACATCTAGGCAAGGCAGTCAGAGAAATGGGCCAAAGGTGGAAAGGAAAAAGATGGAGCTTGTGGAATAAGAAAGGGAGGCAGAATATAAGAGGGAGTGGAAATAAGAAAGAGAAGGAACTAATGGAATAACTGGAGGGAAGCAGAGAATAAACCGGAGAGGAGAAAATAACAGAGATAGAGTGCAGAATAAGAGGGAACCGAAAATACTCGTAAGATGAAGAGGATGGAATAAGTGGGAGAGGCGGGAATAACAGAGAGAGGAGGAGGAACTGATGAAAGGATATCATATATTGATGAAAGGATATCATATATTCATGGCCTCTCTCTGTCTTCTCCACATATAGACTGAATAATCCTTAAGAAAAATAGATGCAAGTGAAAGAAACTGACTGAACCACTGAAAAAAATTCGGAAAGGAAGGGAATGATAATGAGTTGAATTGGTGCGTAATGTGTGATATTGCTGAAAATTTTATTACGTGATAAAAGAGATCTGGATTTATCATTACTACTAATACTACTACTAGTACTACCACCACCACCACCACCACCACCATTACTACTACTACTACTACTACTACTACCATTACTATACTGCTACTACTACTACTACTACTATTATTATTATTATTATTATTATTTTATAATAATAATAATAATAATAATTATTATTATTATTATTATTATTATTCACAGTATTATCATGTCCAGTTGATGACATATTTTAATTACGTCACTTCCAAACAATTTCATTCAACGTGGGAAGACTATTCGTATTAAACAGGTTTATAGAACTACATATAACTCATCCAGATCATCAAGGCTCTCATAAGTTGAAAAAAATAATCTAGAGACGGGACACCAAGAATATGATTAACAATACATCTGGATAACAAGGATTACACAATGATAGTTGCTTTACAAAGTAACAGTGGCTGGCAGCTAAATGTGAAAAAGAAAGATAGTTACAATAGGGTGAAAAAAGCAATGGCGGAAAGGAACTGTGGACGACAATAGTCTATCAGAAGTACGGTACTTAATATGTCACGTTCTGAAAGAGATGCCGCAAACTTTAACAGAATTCTAGTAAGCTACACTTCATGCTGTAAATGCTGCTGTTGAATATTTACCGTTCGCAATCGCGGCATAAATATTCGCATTAACTTGCTTTAGTAATACTGGCACATAAGTACAGCATCAATACATGTGATACTAAAGATACTTCCAACTGCTTACAGCAACAGTGTTCTTGAATCATTATAGCTGCCAGGAGTCCGAATCTGAAGTGCTTCCCAATGCACTCCGGCGGAAACAATATTCATGGGACCAAAGGTCATGTCAAAATATGGCCCCGAGTTTTACACCAAATCAGAATCAACCCGATGTCTAATTGTAATCTTGTTTACAAAGTTGTCAAAATTGTCCCCGTGTGGTGTCACATCCACTCACTTACATACCGTAATAGCTATGGAGTTACTCACCACTGAAAGAAGAAGACGAGGATGAAAAAGAAGAGAAAGAAGATAAAAACTTAAGAAGGTGTACATGAAGAGGTGACTTCGTTGGACTCTTATTAATTATATATGCAAAATACTGATGTGATAAAGATTTGGATGACAACAATTACCACATAATGAGAATGTTAGCGCAATTGTTAACAGAAAGAAAGAAAATGTCAGTGTGTCAAATAACAGAATGGTTGAATGCCGAGTTTCTCGATGATTAGCGAATGGCGATGAAAATTTTTGTGGTTGCACCACTTGAATTTAATTTTAACTACCACCAGATTATTATTTTTATTATGTTATGAGGGAGTGCATGAGTGTGAGACTGCCATCACAGCTACCACTCGGGTAAACTCTGGTATTTTAGTTTATATAAGAAGGACTTATTCATCTATCCGAGTATAAACCATAGGAATTTAAATGTTAATACTTACAATCAACCCTCCCATTATTAAAAAAAAAAAAATAACTCCATTGTTTTGTTATATCTAACGTGAGGTACCTTTATTCATCTGAAAGTAAGTCACAGGAGCCGGAAAGGACTAAAAAGCACACATTCTCTTCATTAGTCTCTTCTCCCCACGTCCTTCTGCTTCTTCCTCAAGTTTTCTCCCATCTTTTCTCTCCTCTCCTCGAGTTCTCTTGCTTCTTCTGTTATTTAGCTTTCGCTCTCCTCTCCTAAAGCTTTCCACTTCTCCTTTCCCTCCTTCCCGTCCTCCTTGTCTTCCTCCATCCGATAATTTCTCTACCCTGCTCTCTCCGTTGCTTCTTCTTCTCATCTCTTCTGCTTTTCTCATTGTTTGCCTCCCTCTACAGGCCTCCCTTCCCTGTTCTCTCCTCTTCTGCCTCTCTCCTTTCCTCGAGTTCTCCCTATTTGCTTCCTCCGCCCACAGTCTCTCTCAGATGTAATAATTAATACCATCTGTCCCATTAACTCTCACCACCTGTCAGTTAACACACTATTACAACCGCCTAATTACTCTCTCCTGTGTACCCACCGCTGTGTTTGTGTGCGAGTTAGTGTATTTATGTTTCCGTTTGTGTGTAGGTGCGCCCGGCCATGTGTGTTTGTATTTGTGTGCGCATGTGACTGTATTTGTTTTCTTGTTTGGATGTGTAAGCTCGTTCGTGTCAGTGCTAGTGTGTATACGTGTGTGTGTGTGTGTGTGTGTGTGTGTGTGTGTGTGTGTGTGTGTGTGTGTGTGTGTGTGTGTGTGTGTGTGTGTGTGTGTGTACAAAATTGATATCCTCAATGTCATTACCGCAGCTCACGTACTTGTTACCAACCATATTACGTAGATTAAATACTCCTTCCTGTACACCAGCTTCATGTGTGTGTGTGTGTGTGTGTGTGTGTGTGTGTGTGTACAGTGACGTTAGAACGCATGAAATACAATGATATAATGAGATGACGTGTTTCTCTGTCATTTAGATATACAAAACCAAGCAAAAGATACAGTTATTTTCCCCAGTGCAGGAGTAAAGATTATTATTAACCTTTCATGGACAGGACTACATTGGTCTTCTATTCCAGTTACCACCAGACGATATTATTCAGATGAGATTAAGCCACAGTAATTACATATGTTAATTTGCCACTTCAGAGCGGGACCAAAGTTTCCGAATTCATCACTAAATGTTCATCTTTAAATTTTGTAGTTCTAGTGCAGTTACATTAGTGTTTTTTACTCCTTCAGGGTTTCTCCTTCCTCCTCTTCTTCTTCTTCTTCTCTGTCTGTCTGTCTGTCTCTCTCTCTCGCTCCTCAAACCTACCTATCTCAAGCTTTACGAAATGATTCTCGTCCTGATATCATCCTGTTAAACCATCTCCTTGTTTTACAACACTTGGCACCATGCAGAATCTTGCTTCTATTAAAACACTTTTCCTCCTTTACATACACTTTCCTCCTTTATCTCTTGCACTTCATCTTTTTACCCTCCACCTGACAAAGTCAGAGGAGGGCGTTGCTATCACTGGGATCAATAGGCGTCCGTTCTTAGCTGGGAGGCAGGGCGGGTGGCCGGCCGTAGAGATTTTGTTTCCGGGCCAAAACTCTGAGTCATGAAAACTCAGTGTCATGAAACTTCAGTAATGTGTCTTTATAGTAAACTAATGCCTTTTGATCTGTAGAATGCTGTGGCTCAAGTATTATTATTATTATTTTTTAGATAATGAAAAATTTAAAAAAATAATCCAGAGATTTCAATGCGACCTGCGCAAGAAATCTGAAGGGACCAAGTTATATGTCCTCAAAGCGTTCTCCTTAATCCCTCCTTTAAAAGAAATGATGGGGTGGGGGAGTTGAGGGCCTTTATGCGCTTAGTTAAGTGTGCAAGTAGGTGGTGAGCACCGTATATGCTTGGTCAGACGGATGGTTAGAACAGCATAGCTTTGCCTATGTTTTTATATTTCCTTTTCCTTTCTTTTAACCTTTATCTCATACAAAGTAAATCCCTTCACTACCTTTCAGGATTTAGGTATACGTAAAGAGGGTCCATGTTGGGCCAAAACTATTATAGGCTCACAATAAAAGCAACTTCAGGATATGAGTACACATCATTTTGATGGCCTCACAAAATGTGGAATCAAGACTTTTACATTAAGTCCTTTTGTTAAAAACGGTACTGCCCATTATCTTGTCGTTACTTCTCTCCTCTTACGCTCAGATTTTCTTCCCTTATTTTTTTCCAGTCTCAGTCGTATGTACTTGTATTCATCAATCTCACTTGATTTCTTCTCAAGTTCATTATTTCCGCACTGGAATCGGCCCCTCCTTTTACCTAGTGTTATCAAATATGTATCACCTTTTTCTCGTTTCTACTTTTTCCTGTTAAAAGTCGATATTGTTTTCGCTAATGGCATAATAGCCTACTTTCCTATCCCCCCCCCTTTTTTTTTTTCATTCCCACCGAATAATAGATATTGATTTACTGTACTTTTCAAACGTCTTATAACACGTCATTGATTTTTTTCTCGTTTTTACTAACCTCTTTAAATAAAATTGAATCAGTCTTCGTTCCTTCAACTTCTTACTTCTTTCCTCTCAAGATAATGAAGTCGCTGTGAGTAACAGATGTCCGTCAGGACTTTTACTGATGGCAAGAATGAACTAGACAAAAAATATCGCCGAAATGGTTCGGGTGACTTACATATATTTCCTTTGGTCAGAGAAGTCAAGTCACAAGAACAACTCGAATATCAGCCGCTCCCAAGCCAACAAAGGCCAGTGAGTAGTCTATAAACTAGGAGACGACAGGCACTAAACGTCATCTGGTGACACTGAAGCTCTCTCTACTATACGTCGAATATATCAAGGGGCCTTTCACATCCTACCGCAGCCTCTCTGACACTACATTTCCTCTCTGCTCCTTATATTGCCTATGTGTGTGTGCATATATATATATATATATATATATATATATATATATATATATATATATATATATATATATATATATATATACAGAGAGAGAGAGAGAGAGAGAGAGAGAGAGAGAGAGAGAGAGAATGATGCAAGAGGAACACAGCGGTACGTGACCTATATTGCCAGTGAAATGGAACCTGAATTCATGGCACAATAACAGTGGCCCGACAGTTACACGCTGAGCTCTTTAATCAACCAAGGAGAACCAGAACACTATGGATACGCTCTCTCTCTCTCTCTCTCTCTCTCTCTCTCTCTCTCTCTCATCATAGATCTGTCAAAGCTCTACTAATTTATACATTCTCATAATAAAACTGTGGTTATTGACAAGGTACCCTTATATAAACAGCTTCCGCCCGACGTCGTCCCTCGTTTTCCATTACAAAGCTTCATTTCCCACTACACTTTAATGCTCTGCCCCTAACAACTCTTCCTCTTCATTACCTACACATCTCTCCTCCCTGTCTTGATCTTCATTTTCTTCTTCCTCCTCCTACTTTTTTCCTTTTACCCCTTATCCTCATCTCCTTTTCTTCTCGTTCTTTCTCTTGTTCTTCTCCTTCTTCATCTCTTTCTTCTCCCCTTTCTCTTGTTCCTCCTTCTCTTCTTCCTCCTCCCAGGCTGTGTTATGAAGCATTATGGTGACAGCATTTTTTGTGAGGGTCTTGGGCCAGCAGCTGAACCTCTAAACAAAGTGAAATATGACCGACCCGCCCACGGCTTCTAGAGAGACGTAGGAAGACAAGACTGGAGATTTTTCTAGTTTTTGCACTAAGGCTCTGCTCTGCTTACCCCCTTAGCTACAGCGAGGTTAATATTAATTTTGCTGCCTCCTAAAGATTTTAAAAAGATGTGGGAACCTCTTATGGTGAAGATGTTAACAGAGATAATAACTCCATCGCTTCGAGATGTTTTCCTCTAAAATCAGATGGAACTCTCTTGAAATAGCAAAAGTAGGAAAAAAAAAAACATATTTGCAGCTAATGGGTTATGCAACTACATTCAATATTCACGAAATTCTAGATTCACACACACACACACACACACACACACACACACACACACACACACACACACACACACACACACACACACACACACACATAAAACAGTGAAGATCAGATTTGGGAGAGGTCTGTATGTACAGTAATTCTGGATTGGATGGAACGACTGGTGGGACCTACGTCCTACACATCGTTATAACACACACACACACACACACACACACACACACACACACACACACACACACACACACACACATACATAGCAGCCAATTTTGAGTGACAAGGTGAAGTGGCAGCTGCTAATTATGGCAAGGTCAATAATTTGGCTTCTGAAAATACTCCCTATCTCTTCTTCTCTCTCTGGGGGACATGTCAAGATAACCTGAGAGCCTTTGAACAGGGCATGCATTTATAAACTTTCTTAACATTGCTATTTGCAGAAATCTTAATTAGTTTTTCTTAATTCATGTAGGTACCAAACACTGCACAATAACATGAAAGTAGTTATTAAAGCAAAGAAGATGAAGGCGATGACAACGACGACGATGACGACTATGAAGAAGAGAGAAAGAAAGAAAATGGAACGAAATATGATTATACTTAACTGTTATGGACTCTTGATAGTCGTAAAATAAAAAAAATAATTTGGTTCTTCAAACAAGACCCCACATTACCCCGACGGATTCCTATAATTGCCTAACTGAAGAGGGTCAAATTCGGGGCGTAACTGTTTTGTCTCCCTAATAAACAAATTTTTTCTAAATGTGAGTTTAAATTGTTTGAATTTTTAAATATAAGTGCAGTTCCTTTAGCATGGGGAATCAGTGTTACATTGTAAAACAGTTATGACTGTAGCCAGCATTCGTTTAGCTTTATTCTGTGTGTGTGTGTGTGTGTGTGTGTGTGTGTGTGTGTGTGTAGCACGAATATAATAAGATTTACGTCACTGAAGTGAATATATTAATTTTAGCATATGGTAATAATAATGATGTACACCAACTGGGGGTTCTACGATGCATATAACTTAATTATTTACCTCATTCCATCCAATTAATCCTATTAATATGATGACACATGTTTCACTGTATTCTTGCCCTATTATTCAGGATACACCAACAATACCACACGCATCAATACGGCAATTAATTTTGAGTAAAGAATATATTCTTTACAAGCTGCAGTTGATTGTAAACGAGGGTAATTTTTTTCATGGATCCGGCACATTCTATTTTTTCTTAACACAACTTTTGCTTTTTTCTGCTACAAAAATTTTCATGCCTTCAACACCATCTACGTTCACTGCAACAGAGTACTGGCGTTCTCCTCACAACGAAAGGACAGAAAAGGAAAACGGTAAGTTGCAACTGTCTCTATCTGGCTGTCACTCTAAATCTATCTATCTATCTATTTATCTATCTATCTATCTGTCTAGATACCTTACATGAGTGTGTGTGTGTGTGTGTGTGTGTGTGTGTGTGTGTGTGTGTGTGTGTCAATAGATAGGAAACACCATAAGATCACAGGAATGGTTTGACGCAGAACGAAATGAAATGAGTAATGTAAAATACCAGAATAGAGGAAATAATTATCACTTGCAACGGGCGCAACTCCAAATGGAAAGAGTATAGGAAAGACAGAGGAGAGGGGAAGGAGGTACGGAAAAGCAGTGGCTGGGATTGATAAAATACGAGGGTGATATTTTTCTTGGAAGCGACCCACTCAAAATATTTAAAACTGAGAATGTCCATAAACTAGGTGGAAGTTCCGCTGAAAGATTGCTGCTGTTCCCATGGCTCCTTCCTGTCTCTATAAAAAAGACGAGTTATTCTTCTCATTAATCCAGAATATCTACCTGGAAATTATCACACTCACTGCCGGGACCACTCTAGCCCTCATTACAGTTAACATTTTGTGATTTTCTTCAGCTGAGGGTCAGTCGTTGAGGGCCTATTGTTCTTGGAAATTTCCCCTCTCGTATTCCGTTCTAATCTTATCTGAGTGAAAATGAACATAGAGGTCTGTGAGTGTTTATACTTCATTCCTAAATTCTCTCTAGTCGGAACAATTATACTATTCTATTCCAGTTAAATCTAGACGATCAGATTCAGCTTGGAATGAATAGTAGAAGCCTGAATGTGTTTTTACTGTTATCATAAAATTAATCATCGCTCGATCGGAGCAATTGTTGAATTCTGTTCTATCCAATGTCTGACGATTTTCTCCACCCAAAATAGATAGAGATAGATAGATAGATAGATAGATAGATAGATAGATAGATAGATAGATAGATAGATAGATAGATAGAGAGAGAGAGAGAGAGAGAGACAGAGAGAGAGAGAGAGAGAGAGAGAGAGAGAGAGAATGGAAGAGTAAAAACTGGGTAAGAAGGAAGGCTGGAAGAAGAAGATATGCAAAGAGGAAAGGAAAATGGTGTATGAGAATGTGGTCAGAACGGAGATGCGGAAACGAAGGACGAACTTGGAAGAGGAGACTGGAAGAAGATTGGAGGGAGGTGAGAGCAAGGAGAGTGAAAGGAATACTAGAGAAGGTGAAGGAGGAGGAGGAGGATAGTAAGAGAAAAATAGGAAGAACAATCTGGAAGAAGAAAGGGATGAGTAGACAAAAAAAATAATGCAATGACGTTGGGAGAAGAATGAAATTAGTTGGAACATAAGAATGGAGGGAGGATAGAAAGGGGGATTCGAGAAAGGAAAGAAAGAAGAGAATATATATAATAAAAATGGAGGGAGGACAGAATGATGAAACTGATAGGGAAACATAAAATGCAGGAAGGAAGAAGAGAAGAATGGGATTGACAGGAAAGAATAGGAAGGTTGAAGGCACGAGGGTAAAGAATGAGAGTGAAAGGAAAGTATTACGAGACGAGAAAGATGAGTGTGATAGCAGACGGACTAACCGGAAAAAGAAAATATTGGCAGAAGCTGACAAGAGAAAATTCCAGGAAAGATGGCTACGTTTAAAACGGAGAATGTAAAAATGCAGACACTCTGAAGGACAGCATAACTAGAACAGTTTTCCTGTACGCGGTCCCAACTGAGAATAATGGTTATAAAATGTTACAGAGCTCTCATTCCCCAATACATTCTAGCCCCTTACTCCTCAACCACCTCTCTCTCTCTCTCTCTCTCTCTCTCTCTCTCTCATCGAGAGTGAGGGATATTCTGCACTGTTCAGCTCTGGCCTCGGCAGACTTGTAGTGACACAAAACGCGACGCAGGAGGCTCCTTTGATGGGTCATACTCAGGACCAGCATCAGTACACTCAGCCTCTCCCATATCCCCCTCCACCATACTTAACATTTACTTTATTCTTCTCTTCTTTTCGTCGCTGTCTTCTCTACTCCTGTTCTTCTCCTTTATTCCTCGTCTCTCAACTGTCCACTTCTCATCTTACTTAGTGCCTTCTCCCGCATTCGAAATCATACAGCTTTTATTCTTCCTCTCTTCTCCTATTCCCCTCTTTCTTCTAGACGTCCCCCATACTCACTACCATTGACAAGTATATTTTCATCCTCTCCTCTTCCTCTTTTCATCCTGAGTGGCCTTCATCTCCCACTTTCTTAAGTTAGGAAACTAGGTGGGGTGCAAGTAGGAAAACCTCTCATTAAAATCCTCTCTGATTTTGGTATGGATTAATATATTTAAAATGACAACGTTATAGGAATTGTGCTGCTTTCTTAATCAGATTATTGCGTGAGCAGTGAACATATCCGTTCAGAAATTACTGGAATATTGGACGGTATCGTATCACACCACTCATTAGATTTTCAAGTATACATATTGGGGGGCGTTGGTGAAGGACTATTGGTAAAGTGGTCTACCTCAGTTTTATTCAGTGATAAGATGTGTTAGAGATGGCATGTCCCAAAATAAAGGTGACGTTGAGGAAGCTTCCAAAAAGAAATCTCTGGTAGTTATAGTCACATGTTCACTTTGTTATAAAAAAAAAAAGTATCAGGTAGAATACATGACCTTTTTACTAAGCCGGAAGGAGCAGCAATATTCTTATTATGGACAGTTAATTTGCTTAAAGCTCATATAACATACTTCAGGTTATCAACAAAACTCTCAATGCGTTTTACTGCTTAAAGCCATTATGCAATCGACGCTATTTAGGAAGTCAGAGAAGACAATACTTCCTGAGGAACTATAATTACGCACAGCTTCATCAAAACTTTAATTAGCGGGAGTAGCAGGACGGAAAGGCACCAGGTATTGAACGGTGGACTCAAGAGTAATAAAGCCAATTGCGAGACTGGGGAATCATATTTTCTTTAAGTTACGAAGTTCCCTTCCACAAGTTCTTTACCAGCAGATTTCTGCATGTGACACTGTTATTATTATTATTATTATTATTATTATTATTATTATTATTGTTATTATTATTATTATTATTATTATTATTGTTATTATTATTATTATTATTATTTTCATTATTATGTACTGTACATTGTTTCGGTAAGATACATCGCTTTTAATGAGACTTTCCAAGAAAACTTAAGAATTATTTGGCAGAAAATCGTTAAGGAAGAGGAATGCAATAAAATCCATGAGAATATACAGAAACGTGACAAAGAATTGGTAAACAATCGAAAAAAAAGCATGTCATTAATTCGATTGAAAATTACTCTCAAACATATCACTAAACAGAGAGTAAATTTTCTCCTTTAGTGAATTTTTTTTACTACCTCAAGCTTTCTACTATAGTTACTTGTTTTTTTACTATCTGTCGTTAGGTTACAAACACTATTCATCAATCCCTTCGGTGCAACGATGTGTTCTTAGGATTATACTTGCAATTTACTCAGCTACTCACCTTTAGTAAGAGCCTCTCCTGGCAAAGATTTAACTGCTTTTACACAGTACATTTCAGTAATTGGCCTATAATTCCCACCAGGATAACTTATGCCTAAATATATCTTGCCTGATTAACGATGGGGAGTGCGTTGTGCCAAGGAAAGTACAATGCAGTTAACATTTTATTCCTATATGACTATAGCACCATGACATTCTACCTCATAGCTACATTCTCGTATATTCCCTGCCTTCCCTTCCGTAACACACACACACACACACACACACACACACACACACACACACACACACACACACACACAGTAATACAGAGACAAACACCCTGGCCCTACCCACACAAACAAGCAAATATTTCCTGGCCTACCCCACCCCCACCTCCACCCTCCGAAAAAGCACACACACACACACACACACACACACACACACACACACACACACACACACACACACACACACACACACACACCAAACTAGGTTAATACCCTGCTGTGGGTGGGGGTGGGGGGAAGTGTCGGGGGAGGGGAGAGGGGCAACAATATCGTAACAATATCGTTGGGGAGGGTTGTCATAGGGCTGAAAGCGACATTACCAGTTACGAAAGAAATATAGTCTTCCGGGACCACAGATGTCGCCATTGTACTTTGCGGGGGTCGTGGTGTGGTATGGTAGTTGTGGTAGGGGTGGCTGTTGGGCTAGTTAAAAAAAGATGGCAGAAATGGCCTGTGGTATAGTGTGGCTGGATTGTTGCGAATGACTGTTTGGGTTGTCGTCATTGCTTATGGTGATGTGTACTATGGAAGGAATTAATGTTGCTGCAATTATACGACTTTGTGGTGTGGTGGTAATCTGGTAAAAGTGGTTGTTGTTCTAGTTCTGCGGTGTGGTGTTAGTTGTGGTAGAAGGAGTTATGACTAATAATGGTAAATGTCAAGTAATGATATTGGTAGGGTGGTGAGTGTGACAACAAGATTGGCTGTTGCGTTTGCTATGGAGAGTTTGTGGTGTAGTGTAGTATGGTAGTTGAGAAGTGAATGTTTGCTATATTTATAAGAGCTAGCAGAGATGGTAGGCTGTGTTTGTTCTGTGGTATAGAGGTGATGGTGGTGGTGGTTGTGGTGATGGTGATGGTGGTGGTGGTGGTGGTGGTAGTGGTACGAGTAATGTGAATGGCTGTTGCAATAATATGACAGTTGGTTGTTGAGTGATTCATGTCCTCACGATGCCAAGCATTAGCATGACAAGCATAAAGATCTAACGCATTAATATAAAGCTAAATGTTCTATTACCGCTGTGTGTTTCTTCATTGTTCTTGCAGAGTTCTTCGTTCAAAAAGACTTTAAAAAGGTTCATCAGTTTGGAATCGCTATCGGCACATTAGGACTTTGTACATCAGTCAAATTAATGTTTATCAGGTTCAAATGGCATGACATGCACCATTTCTATAAATTAATGTCCGTTTTATTTTAATATTTCATACATTAATCATATAAATACGCTCAAGCTATACTGAAATTTCATTCATCACCCATAACTTTCAGTTTCTATCACCATTTATTACATCTTTCATATAATTTACTGTAACTTCATTCTGACCCCATATAATCCGGTAACTTTTTCGTGTATTCGTGCTACATCCTGGAGACTTTCATTTTTACTCTGGAGAAAAAAAATATGCTAAGATGGGATTAGAAACAATCTCCGTTAACCCAGTCACAACGCTATTACGCACCCCAAACAATGCCACCCCTATTTTTAGATCCACAGGTCTGCGGTAGTTAATTTTCAGTATAATTAAGTAATGATGAAACGTATTTACTGATAATGTAGATCATATTATCAGAGACTCTCTCTCTCTCTCTCTCTCAATGCCGATTCTGTGTTCAAGTCGAAGTGAGTGCAAATGTATTGTGAAAACGTCACTTATACTAGTACTACATTACTTACCTGCACTATTGTTGTTTTTTCTGTAATTAATTTATCGTTTGTTGAAGAAATTACGTGACGGTGAATGTTACCTTTATCCATGCCCTTTTGAAAGCTCCTTTACAATCTCTCATCAGGAAATACGGGTGTAGGTAAGTTGGGTCAGTGTTTCTTTGGCGAGAAATGCAGAAAAAATATTAAGAGACACTTTATGATGACAAGCTTTAATGTATCGCTCTAGTGAGCCTTTTCGAGTTCCTTCAAAAGGGTCACCAGGCCTGAAAATTTGCCTCACTTGGATCATGTCCTGAAGAAGATGTTTTTGTAACAATATTAATGTGCTTTACACAAAAATAAGCTGGGAAGATGAAGGCACAACAGGAAAATCCTCAGCCAACGAAGGTACGAACCTAACAGTTCGACATTTGCTCGTATTATTTTGTTTAGTGTTTAAAATGGTTTTGGAGATATCGTAATACCTCTCCATTGGTGATCTATTCAGAACATTAAACATTAATACTGTACCTTCTTACATGGGACTGATACAAATCAAGTTGTTATCAAAATTACAACCAACAAATAACGTTAACGTGTATCATGTACAACATGAAGGAGCACTCATACAGTCTGGCTCCCCAGTCCAACAACTTGTCAAACGGCAGAGTATTTGGATTTGCCCATTGACCTTCACCTTCGACAGATTAGTCTCAAAATAAAATTACTTCATTCTTGCCTGACCCTTACCCTTCCACAAACTTTGGGTCAGCTCAGAGAAAAACTGCTTGAGATGACTTTTCCCAGTGACCTTGAACTTTTGCGCTTCCCAGCGGCCTTGGCCTCTGTTTAATTGTTCTAAACAATCGAATATCTTTATCGTTGTTTAAGCCTGAAACCTATCACAAAGTTTAGTCTACATCGGATAAAGATTGTCTAAGTTGATCTTGCCATCTCAGCATGACCTGTGACCTATTGTTCTAAGAAACCGTGAATCACTTATTTTTGTCTGACCCCCAACCTTTCATATCAAAACATTTGGAGTAATATTATTTAAACACAGACACACAGGTGGAATTTTGACCATTCCTTGCGACCTTCACCACTGATTGAGAGTTTTCAAAAATCAGTCACTTCTTTCTTGGCCAACCACCAACCGTTCCCCCTAGCTAGTGTAAATGAGACAAGTGTTTAAGACGGCTTTGCTAGGTTAACATTTTACTTAGTCTCGTGAGTTTTATCTTTGACCGATCGTATTAAAAAAATTAGGTTTACTCCTAGGCTAACTTAACCCCTTCACGAAGATTGGATAAAATCGGGTAAAAACTTTTTGTCTTAATCTGCTGACACACACACACACACACACACACACACACACACACACACACACACACTTCATAAACCCAAAACACTCTCTCTCTCTCTCTCTCTCTCTCTCTCTCTCTCTCTCTCTCTCTCTCTCTCTCTCTCAGGTGCTTACATAAATGAGGAGGAAATATATACCTTGGATACTCTATCAAAGAAGTGTGTGTTAGATGAAGTCTCAAACTTCGCCTCAAAAGTTCCTCCCTTTCACACTTATGGAAAAATTACCTCCTTACCGTAAAAGTTTCTCAATAGCCGATTAATTATTACCTGTGAAAGCCCTCCTTCCTGTCAGTCGAAATTTTTTTTTTTACTACCTCTCTCTCTCTCTCTCTCTCTCTCTCTCTCTCTCTCTCTCTCTCTCTCTCTGTCCTAATTACTTCTCCTTTCTTTTCCACGCTATTGTTAACACTTCTGTTTTACCACACCTTCCGAAAAATTTTACTTTATTTTTTCAGGCAATATTCCTTCTTCTCTCTTCTTTACTCCAAACGTTCCAGAAATTTCGCCTCGACGCCTTTTAATAGAGCAGTTTCCTTCTCTTTTCTTCTGCTCAGCTCTCATTGTAATTTAGTTTGCTAGATTTCTGCTTCCACTATGGCTTTAGATTTTCTCGTAATTTCTTCCTCCCCTTCTCTTCAAGCCATTCTTAAGACACTTCCCTTTTTCCCTGCTTTTCGGGGGTTATTACCCCCCTTTTCTGCCCCTTTCTTAATACATGTCTTATATTACGTGCGCAGTTTTCATGATTTTTCTTTTCTCTACATATTTCTTACAGAGCCTTTCCTTTATCCAGCTGGTAAAAAATAAAAACATTTTCATCTATTATATAAACCTCTTGATTTATTTCTGTTTCTCATGTTTTTATACACCAATTTAATTCCCCCATTTCTCTCTCTTTTACTTTCATAATACTGTTCACTTCTTTGTTTCTTTACTACAGCTGTCCTTTTCAGTGCTTTGTTGGTAACATTTTTTCTCTCCTTTTTTCTTTCTTTTTTTATGACATTTCTGTTTTTCAAGGTTCAGCTTTTTCTCTTCCATTCTGTGACTTTTACGGCCAATTTCTTTCACATTCCTCATCTAGACTGTGTTTTTTTTTCTGCAGTTATATCTATGCTTTGTTGTTGGCAATGTCTTCCTTACTCTGTACTCTACACCTCCCTAAAATATGTATTTTTTGTTGCAATTTTTCGCCCCTTTTTCTCTGTACCATTCTGCCTGTGCTATTTGCTAGCTATATTTTTCTTCGTTCCTCTCGACACCTTTCTTACTTTCTTTACTTCGTCTTTTCTTCGTAAATTTTTAGGTCTCCACACTATGATGGAAACCATCCGTATTTGGAATTTCTTCTTTCTTTTTCCGAACTTGTGCCGATTCACTGTTTCTTCACCAGTTCGATTCAGATTTGGAACAATTCTTCGTTGGGCAAATTTATCCTGATTTTTTTTTTTTCTCTCTCTCTCTCTGATAGTTTTTCTCCCTTCATGGAACGTGTTGCTTAATTCCACAGTATGAGTGATAGAAGAACGTGAACGTGTGTATTAGTTGGTGTGGTGGTGGTTGCAATGGTGGTGATAGTGAAAATGGTGGTGGTAGTTGTAAGATTTACTTCATACTATCTGCCAGATCCAGTCAACCCGTCGACTATTAAGTTATAAAAGGAGGTGCCAAACCCTTCTCATGTGCGCCAGCGTATAAATTTCATCTAACCAATTAGATCTCGTTAACCGACCATTAAAAATCAAGCAGGTTTGTATGGCTTTAATCTCGTTTTATTAGTTCGATATCGCAGACCTGTTGATGAATTTTCGATTGTAGCTCCACGAAGCCGAATGATGGTTACTGTTTGTTTAAATTTTTATAAGAACATAACATGAGGCCAGCAGCTCCAATTCTGAGAATGTCTCTGTCTCTTTGGGTATTCATACTCGCAAAAAGAAGACTGTTAATTAGTGTTTGTGTTTACTTCCAAGAAACCAGATGACTCTTGACGTCAGCTTAGCCCATTGAGCACAAGGATGTCTTTATAATTTTCTTTGTAACGAGGCTAGCTACAGGTGACATTATCAAGGTTAGGAGAGATCTGCCATGGTAATGGGATTAAAAAATCTTTAATAATATTTTCATACCGGTGATGTATTCATTTTATTCCTCTTCTTTCCAATTTTATTTACCTGTGGAGAGTTTTTCGAACTGAAAGCGTTAGATATAGCATTTATTAAACCACTTCACTGCTGGGGGGTTGTTCTTAGTTGAGTAAAATGGTTTGGTCACAGCAACAAAGAAAAGAGGAATGCGCCAAGGGGGTGAGGGAATATATGTATATGATTTTTAAAAAATTATATTTCTTTTACCTCAACGAGAACTTTATCTGGCTGAAATGTTTAACCAGCAAACGAATCTGTTTGGAGAGTGAAAAAAAAAAAAAAAAAAAAAAGATCTAGGCTCAGTATGTTTCTCAATTAACACTTTCTCTCTCGCTCTCTCTCTCTCTCTCTCTCTCTCTCTTGTACTGGCAGGCAAGCAGACAGACAAACAGGAACAACCAAACCGAAAGACAGAGGTTGACGTTCTTTTACCAAATGGGTTCAGGTACTCTGTCCAGCACATGCCTTCCCCTCCTTCGCCTTTAAGGTCGAGGCAGCAATCAGTGCAAGTGAGTGGCAAGGGGTGACGCTGGGCCTTTGACGTGTGGCTGAAAGGCGACAAGCGGAAAGGCACCAAAAAAAGGTAAATATGAGGTGTTCTGAAATTTCTCTCTTCGCTTTTAGTACCGACGTGGATATGACTTTATTAACGCCCGGATTCCAGGTAGATTAGGAAGCTTCTTAGCACCTAGCCATCTTCTTTTTTTTTTTTCTTATATATTATTGTGTGTATTGACAGACTCTTGTATGTTATGTACGTAAGAAATGTCGCTAATTAAAGGAGACAGAGAACATGAGAGAGAATGCGGAAGTATAATATTCAACATAGATCGCTAAGAAAATGGTGTTAAAAATTATCCTAAGCTGACGAGAATACGGTCGTATGCTTCTTTCAGTTGCTGTTACCTTTTCGTGAATTTCATTTGAATTTCATTTGAAATTTGATGTGTGAGTGAGTGTCGATGGGTGGTGGCATGATGATAGGATGTGCTATTGAAAACCACGTCATATCCGTGAGAAAGGTATTCTTTGTAGACAAATGCACAAACTTTACCTACATAATGACACTGTAAAAATGACTTTACTTTGTTACTAACTCCTGAACTGTACGTAATTCAGCACCTGAATGAGAGGTGTGTAATGCTGTTGATAGCTGGGTGTATCAAAGAGGGGAAAAGGTCCGGTTTAATGTATGGACAAATCTGACTCCTAACATACACCAGCATTTCCTTCAAAAAGTTAACATTCACCATAAACCATCTCATGATCGAGACAGTTCAAGTACTTGAGTATAGCTAACGCTAGATGATTTTAAGCCATTATGCATCTCTCTCTCTCTCTCTCTCTCTCTCTCTCTCTCTCTCTCTCCTAATCCTTCTTAATGATCATGAGATGGTTTATGGTGAATCTTAACTTTTTGAAGGAAATGCGTATGATAGAATTGATAGGGAGGCTTTGTGGACTGTTTTAAGATTGTATGGACTTGATGGTAGGTTACTAAAAGGGGTGAAAAGTTTTTATGTAAATAGTAGAGCGTGTGTAAGAGTGGGAAATGCTGTGAGTGATTGGTTTCCCGTGAGAGTGGGGCTGCGACAGGGATGTGTGATGTCGCCTTGGTTGTTTAATATTTACATGGATGGTGTTGTAAGGGAGGTGAATGCAAGAGTTTTAGGTGGTCTGAGTCTGGTAAATGTTGATGGAGGAGAGTGGAATCTGAAGCAGCTGCTGTTTGCAGATGATACTGCACTGGTGACTGATTCAGAGGAGAGATTGAGAGAGTTGGTAGAGGAGTTTGGAAGGGTGTGTGAGAGGAGGAAATTGAAAGTAAATGAGAATAAGAGTAAAGTGATGAAGTGTACGAGGTTGATAGATGGTAGGGGGATGAATATAGTTTTGAATGGTGAGTTGCTTGAGGAGGTAGATTGTTTTAAATATCTAGGGTCACATGTTGCTGTGGATGGAAGAATAGATGCAGAAGTGAAGTTTAGAATAAATGAAGTAGGAAAGGTGCTGGGAGGAATGAAAAAAGTGTTTAAATGTCGTTCGCTTAGAATGGATGTAAAGAGAAGGCTGTATGAGGGTGTTGTGGTACCGACTGCATTATATGGGTCTGAAACATGGAATATGGGTGTAGCAGAGAGGAAAAGTTTGAATGTAATGGAGATGAGATGTCTGAGGAGTATGTGTGGAGTGACGCGTATGGATCGGGTGCGAAATGATGAAGTGCGAAGGAGAACTGGAGTTGTTCGGGAGATGGCTGGTAGAGTTGAGCAGAGGGTGTTGCAATGGTTTGGGCATATGGAGAGAATGGATAATGAGCGATTGGTGAAAAAGATAACTAGATCTGATGTGAGAGGTGTAAGGCTGAGAGGAAGACCACGAATAGGATGGATGGACAGTGTGAAGAGAGCGCTGGATGCGAGAGGGATGTCTGTTGAGCAAGGAAGAGTGGCTGTGCGTGACAGAAATAAATGGAGAGAAATTGTGAATGAATAAGTGATGACGCAGCCCTGAGGGGATATTCTCCCGCATTTGGTCTGATCAGCTAGTCAGGTCAGGTGCGGGTAAGGGGATGGGTCTGTTATGATGTGGCAGGGGTAAACCAGTTCTGCTGTCGGGCCCTGCTGCGGATGTCACTGATTGCATTGCCCAGTTGACCCTTGTGCGGTGTGGTGCGGTGAGGATCTGTCCGTTCTCCCCTTTGGGGCTAAGATGCGAATGAATGTGTTTGAATGGATGAGTAAATGGAGAGTGAGTCGTCCTGTCTCGGCTACCTCCCTTTCCTTGGGGGAAGCAGCCTAGGTATATAGATAGATAGATAGTTCAGCTGTGCGTTTGAAGGGTTCGACCAATACAGTGAAAGTTGGTCTAGTTTCAAATTCTATTCCTGCTACGAACAGGCGAACAGAACTTTTTTTTTCTATTAAAGAGAAGCCTCGAAGACTCCTGAGAGGAAAGGTTCAATGAAGAACATTTCCAATCTCTCCCGTTCAAAAAAATCTCTTGAAGGTGAAGGTAATATTGCTTGTGGACAGAAAGAATAAAATTGAATTCTTGCCAGCACAGCGAAGAGGTGAAGCAGGCCAAAATTAACAGATGGATTTAAAAAAAAAGAGTGTGCAAAAAAGGGGTAATGGATGCTGGAAGGACGAGATCTAGACCAAAAACTCGGGCCAGACAGCCGCAAAGGGAAAAAACTGCGTTGCTGGTGTAACTGACGCGACAGATAAGAGTGACCAGGGGTCGGGTCAGGTGGGAACGGGACGTTCAAGGTCAGAAAAAAAAAAAAAAGGCAAAATGTACAATGACCTGAAGGGGTGAAAAAAGGCTATGAAAGTGCTGACAGAAGAAGAGGGAAAAGGGGAGAAAAGATAATTATGTTTGGAAGATGACACTGACACAGAGAATAGTGTCAGCGGGAGTATATTGTCATCCGTTAGGTCCCAGGTGTGTCCCTGTTTATATCATGCTATAAACCAATTCACTATGTTGTCGGAGAAGGCCTATGTTTATCTATTTTTGGTACTACTAGACTAATAGGGTCGAGACTGTTCCAACTGCAGAGATGGATTTCGTTAATCCCGTCACTATGGGAAGTCTGCCCTGAACTGAAAAAAAAGGAAAAAAAAATGTATGTAGGAATAAGAATACAACAATTAAAATTACAGGATAATGGGGTTTATATCATAGCACTTATGGCTCCGCATGGCAAAAGAAACAATGTCCAAATAACTGGCAATAATTCTGGACGCTCGTTATTTTTTTTTTTTACAGAGTTGGAGTGCAACACTCATACCTTTTTTTCTGGTAGGGTAACAGTATTCACGTGTACTAGTTAATGAACGGAGAATACTCTGAATAAAATATGAATATGGAGTGATTAAGTTTAATAAGAAAGAAAAAAGTATAGTTAATATGCTGTCGTCTGATCGAATTGAAGAATTCCCATAACTTGAATACTATGATGTGGTAAAAGGCATACTTAAGAAGTAGGAAGTAATTTCTTTAGTTACTGGTCAAATCCACTCCCATTGTCCGATCACACTTGGTCATCTTCCAAGCTGAAAGGGGTAAGGAAACTTTTATCAGGTTAGATCATATGCACTACGATACGGGACGAGGAGTGTGCACTTTACTCGTATTATGTTTAATATCATATATCAATTTCTATTGTTTGCTATAGCTGCTTTGCAGTACAACTAAGCCAATACAATTTTACGTTCAACTATAAACTGGTTCTTCAGACCAATTATATGAAATGTGAAGCTCGTCTTCCTTCGGTATGTAAAACCAGTGCAAAACATGTAACTACGTAAACTATTATAATCTGCTTTTCTTAGCCTTCACATGATTTTACGGCATTGCCATTTTGGAAAGATGGCGGAACTCTATCACACAATATATGATTTAACCCAGGTCCTCTCTTTTTTTTTTTTTCGAAAACTGCACAACTTCCTATCCTCACTGAATTATTACAGTCAATTAGAAGTAACTATTAAAGAGGTGATTAAGGTTAATAAGAGTGTTAACAGTAATGGCGTGCTATGTCATGTCAAGGCTGGTGTACAGTAGGGGGCACAAGTCCTCCTTATATTTTACCTATTCAGCTTCGGGTGATTAGTGGTTAGAGCTCCGTAGTCCGAGTGACGGGCTGGCATAGATTAGATCCCAAAGCAGTTAATGAAACCTCTCCTTAACCCCACCAGGAGAAACGAATGAAGTCTCTCCAACCCACTAGAGTAGCCGAACATAGTCTTTCCTTCACCCAACCAAAGAGAGCTAAATGAAGTCTCTCCCTAACCCCACCAGAAGGGCTGAATGAAGTCTCTGCTTAACCCCACCAGGAGAGCCGGATGAAGTCTCTCCTTACCCTAATCAGGAGAACCGAATCAAGTAATCTGGAGATGCCACGAATAAAGTCTTCCTGCGGATATAAATATACATGCAATTCCTCACGATAAATAACAATACAGTGACCAATGACTTTCGACGGTATTGACTATGTTCGGATTCAAACTTTTCGTAATACTGTGTGAGTTTCATAATTTGTCGAGTAAAAAATGGATCGAAAATACTGTCCGCAGTTGTCCAAGCAACGCCATCGTACTTAAGGGGCTAATACTGCCGTGCATGACACTAATATCTTTTTACTTACTTAGCCCTATGATTCCAGATTTATGGGAAGGTCTGTATAGTAATAAGCAATCTTATAATATTCGTGCAGCATAATCTGAGGTTTCTGTTAGCAAAATACTCTATGGTGGGTCTTCCCCTGGAAATAATATAACCCTGATATATATATATATATATATATATATATATATATATATATATATATATATATATATATATATATATATATATATATAGAGAGAGAGAGAGAGAGAGAGAGAGAGAGAGAGAGAGTACCGGTATCAAACCAGTGTTATGAACTCCACACAGTCAAGTATCCTTGCCTGTCACTTGAATATATCTCTCACTGTTATTATTATTGCTATTTCAATTACATGTTCCTCAGAGTCTAGTGGAACAGCAGTGAGTAGAGCTACTAATTTACAGGCACTGAATTCCCCGTCACGCGTGTTACAGTTTAAACAGAGATTAGGAACTGTGCAGGTTGTTTTTGTAAGCGATGTAAAGTATGGATATATCGAAAGATCCCTCCTTTTATAACTATATCACACATAATAGAAGGGTTTTACGGTGTACAAAACTCATAAAGGATAAAGGATTTTTCTCGAATCAAGAGCTGTATTGCAGGTGGCACTGGAGGCATGACAGAGCTTTTTTTCTTCTGATATTTTTATTATGCCAAGTACGGTACAGTACATCCTGATACTCTTCATCATATTGTTTATATATTTACTATCCCCCAAAAGTTTGTCCAAGTAAAGTACAAGATGTTTATGCAAATTAAATCGCTCAGGAAGAGTGATTAGAAGCCTACAGAGCACTTGGAACATGACCCAAAGAACTGAAGCTTTTGCCCTCTATCACAGTTATTTTTATACATAAGATACCTTCTTGTTCTTGCTCTTCCTCTTCTTCTTCTTCATAGTATCAAAACTTCATCTCATTATAAAAGCTACGATAAGTGCTTACTAATTTATTGCTAAGGGGCTGAGGGTACATCACTGGTGGTGCAATCCTTTAAGATCGATTATGTCTTTCATTTAATCTCGCCAGCACCAGCCGAGATTATTCTGCTTATGACACGAGGTCGTACGTGAAGGAGTATATGAAGGCTGTATCTTACGTCTTCACTTTAAAAACCTTCAAAATGGAACGAAATCGTCAGAAAGTAAGAATAATAATATTAAGACTAAATTTATGAACCTTACTTCTCCTCCAAATAATGACAGTGACAGAACCAAGTGCGTCAGTTTATTACAAACAAGCGTGTACTTGCTGAATAAAACTGTATGGAAGCAGCCTGAATGAACTGAAAAATTCTTGTAATGGAGCTAGCGAAGCCTGTCGATGCACTTGACCGATGTTGAATGATTGTATTGGTAAACATAACTGTGATTTTGAAGGAACATTTGTCTCTGTCCCAAGCACCAGCCTCATGATTATTTTAGACGTAGCCAGTGTGGCGTTCGTGATCTGTTATGTATTGGCTGTGTGTGTGTGTACCCTATTCATGAGTGTGGGGGTTGCATTAATCAGCCAGTTTGCTCTCTCTCTCTCTCTCTCTCTCTCTCTCTCTCTCTCTCTCTTTCTCTCTCACCGTCACCCAACCATCACCGCCAATGCCCCACTTCCTCAAACTTAAGAAGCTTCGTAGTGTGCCAGACTTGACCCCTTAAGAGCAGCTAGGAGTTAGTGGTCTGGCAGGTGGCGTTGTGAGCTGCCATCAAAGTGTTATGGTCTCTGGAATGTGGACCGTATTCAAGGTGACATAACAGGGTCCTCGGGCCCTTTTCCTTAGCGATTTATTTTTATCACTACACCTTAACCCCGTCACCTCCGAGGAAATAACGTTATCTTTTCCGCTGCCAGATGTTTTTATTCAGTTTTATCAAATGACCCAAGTACTGAAGGGGTCAATGTAGGTACTGCAGTATCTAACCTCAGTAGTTCAGAATGTCTCAAGCGAACTGAAAAAAATAATGTAGGGACAATTCAGATCAAGAAAAAACTATGTCATCTTAAGAGATGTGACGAACATCCTCTTGTATACTATTTACACTATTTTAATATTGACACACTCAGCGTAAGTGGCAAACAAGACAATTTTATGAGATGCAATGCGCAAAATAAATGGCAAAGAAAAAGAGGTTACGAAATCCCGAATCTCACTTAAAATACGATAATGGGAACGGCACGATTCAGGTGGTGTTTGCTCGTGTGGGGAGGAAGCCAATGTATTTCGGGTGGGAAGTGGTTCGTGGAATGATGTAGAGAGTGGATGGAAAAGGCTGACAGGCAATAGGTCAGAGTAGAGAAAGACTACAGAGGTTTTCAGTGTCTCAGGTAGTGGATGATGATGATGATGATGATGATGATGATGATGATGATGATGATTCTGGTACTGGAGAGGGATGCCTTCATGTGGTGACACCCATATATTGTAATGACGGCTCTAGTGATGATACAACTTTTACCTTAACTTGGTCCATATAATCGTCCTTTTACAGATTATTTCACGAAAGTCAATTGAGGAAAAAGACAGTACTACGACCCTGCATCCTTTCTATACCATTTCTTTGTGATTAGCACCATAATGTAGTGTTTATTGCTACAACTCAGCATTTAAGAGGTCGAGATGGCAATTTTAGGCCAAGTTAAAGTGAAAGATGCATGAAACTTGTAACATCTCTCAATTCCCTCCCGAAAGGAAAAACTATTGCAACTGCATTTTCCATTACAAGTATCCTCTGTTATCTCCTTGTTGCTGCCTTCAGACTATTTTATTAAGCTTTAGGACAGATCGACCCGTGGAAGTACGATACAGCTTTCGTAACACCTGAGAGGCCATCCTAACGTTATGAAGATCGTCAAAATTAACAAGAGTAAAAAAAAAAAAATGGCAACTGAATTACAGGAATTAGGTTCTTTCTTCATTCTGCGCATTCTCTCTTTATACACTGCGGTAATTGCATTGGTATATTGCAGTGGTAATGAAGTTCCATTTTCTGTGGACTCTTTCATAGCGCTATCAACCAGCGGGACCCTAGAGGGATCAGCTGGTGCGGGGTTTTGTGTCGTTAAGTATATTTTCGTATGGTCGCAGCTCCACCACCACTGCCACTACTACCATCACCACTGCCACCGTTACCACCACCACCACCACCACCACCATTACTACTACCATTGCCACTACTACTATCACCACTGATCTCGTCTCTACCATCCACGCATCATCAGATACCATCCATACATAATCATTTATCTTTCGCTCTTCACCTTAACATTCATGCATCATCATATTATTTAGGCATCATCAATTAATGTTTATATCTCTTCATATCACTGGTCCATTATACTATAATTCATACTGTATATTATCCTCTGTTCACACTTCATTATAATTACCATTATGTGTGAAATACATAGGCTACATCTGATTATTTTTACTTTTTTTTTTTTTGGCTACTACGAATATTTCTCATGCATAGTACGAGCAGACACTCATATTTTTAAGCTTTCGTTTTATGAAATCAGGGGAAAAATGTGCTGACAATCCAGAGAGGGAGAATATTGAAGTACATTGTAGCATGTGAAATGGCGACCATTCTGCGACCCCTGTGGGTTCCCTCTAATTTCCTCTCTACTGACTATCATCTTTCTTCATTGTAGGAGTCATTTCCTCCCTGTCTCAAAACTTACGGCAGTATCATTAAAGCTGAGTGTGCGGAGGTGTCAGTAAGCCTCTACTTTTTGACCGTCATCAGTGGAACATCTGTTAGTGTTAGAAGTGGTCAGACTACATCTTGCTCCCATCACTTTCAGTTCTCACATCTTCATATGATAATTCTACTTATTCATGACTTTCCTTCAGTTTGTCTTTCACCTCTTCACATTATATCTTTCGAATAACACCAGACTTTTCACAATGACTTACGTATTTACACACATCTAGTAAAACAGCTTTCTGTTTCCACAGATGTATCAGATTCAGTCATTTCCCAAATCCTTCCTTTACATTTTTGCTCTTTACTAATCACCATATCATTCACTATCATCATATTCATATTTTTTTTTTTTTGCCAAGTCGTTTACTTTATGCGATTCAATCTTTCATCCTCCACAATATTTGCTTTCATAGTTCTCTGTGCCATTATGCTATTCCTTTTCTGCCAACTAACATCCTTGTACACATTTTTTTTTACCCCCCTAGCAAAAAACTCCTCGCATGAATTTAACAAAATTTCCTTGAAGTGCCTTTGTCTTAATTTAATTTCCCTTAACTCATACCCCTGTGCATGTTTAATGTACATTAGGTACTTTGTTTCTGAAGTTTGTTTCGCGTGTTTTTTCTTCTATATCTATATTCTCGTCGCATATTTAATTCCATACTCATGTTAGCTCCACTGTACATCCGACATTATTTTGATTTTACGAGCCTCCATATCGTACGTTGTAAACTGTAATATCGTTAAGATACCCAAGGAACTGGTTTTTCAGAGCATCTATAAATTTGCTACTTATATGCATACCATATACAGTAAAAACTATGCAAATTCTATGTGAAATAAACAGCAGATATCAATACTGAACAACCACGACAACTATCATTAGGAGTTACATCTGTGAGCCCTACCATCGAGCTAGTAACTTTGTACCTGTGGGTATCATCACGCCAAGATTAGCAGTGGGAATGACGGTGATGGCTTACTTGATGGGAATGGGGAGAGAGATGGGAAAGGGAGACGGATTGAGGGAGAAGGAAAGAGGAGATGTCAGAAAAATGAGGGAATGGAAGGGAGAAATTATGCCGGTCCGTAAAACAAAGAAAATAGGAAAGGATGATGCTTCAATTTGATAATTAACATACATTTTTATGTTCCCAAAAGCTTTGTGGCATATTGTTTATAACACCCCCCCTCTCAAAAAAATAAAGATACGTTTCATAAAGCAAATGAGTTCAGTAACTCATATATGAGCTGCTATGTAAACAGAGATATATATGTACAACAAAAAGACAATAATCTTGAAGTGTATACAAGCCAACCAGATTTTACGTACAAGAAACATTAAAACAATAAAAGTGAAATACGTGCAAAGCAACGATAGTAATCCAAGCAGAGTTATATAAATTACACAGTGCGTATTGACGTAACTGTATATAAAAATTAATAAAATTAATAACTACCCAATCTATCTATCTATCTATCTATCTATATAAGAGATGAAAACCTTGCACAGTCGTAACCGCAACATTCTTGGAGGGAATAACCACCAACTAAAATCAAGCCTGCCACCGTTGCGGCTCGGGTTTAATACCAGAGCCGCTCACAGTTTCATACCAGGCGTACCATTTCTTACACCCTACTGCCAATTTTCGGGAACCAATACTCAGGGAAAGAGGGAGGAAATTAGCCTATTCTCACCCGCCTCATCTCTTCTTCCCCCTTATTCTCCGGGGGTATCTTCCCCATTCTCACGCAAAACGGTGGGAAGTATGAGAGCATCTACCCTTTGTTTCTGCAGTCAGAGAATATAATTTTCAGCGTAGCTACGATATATATTGTTACATAGCCTATGATTTCATCATCCTTTGTGTAATTAACGCAGAGTTGCTGCATGTTTGATCACGAGCGTGTTCTGCCTCAGTCCCCCCCTTCTACCGTTATAGTAGAGTAAGTCGTCCTTTCTGTTATTCAGTGCGGGATTGTCGACCGTTTGTCCCCATCGCTTCATTTGCGCGTCCCTCTTACAAGTTGTGTCAGGCTCTGCCGGCTCCTATATAATGAGCTCAGTCTCTGCATCATTGCCACTTAGATCTGCTCCTCATTTTGTTCACATCTCTGTCCTCCCCTGTACAGATATTATTATTGTGAGTGCTCAAGAAGTCTCCAACCATCTAGCAGCTGTGTGTAATTTGAGTATAACTGTTGTTGCATTTTTTTCTTGTACTGTATAGCATAAGTTTAATTTGTAGGCTTAGTGAAGTTTTTGTAATTCATGTATGGATCTTTATGTCAGTCATTTTTGATAATAGTTTGTATCTGTAATTATTTATCTGGCATTCACTGAGTATTATCTGGTATCTCATTTTATCAGGGCTGACTTAGATAAAATTTACTCTTGCTAATTTCGTGTTAATAGAGGCTATTGCAGTTAACCATATATTTAACCTGTTTATTTGCCATTACATTATTTTTATGAGTCCTGAATGTTTTGTTGTTAATTTAAGCATTAAACTTTAACTTGTAATTTTACCTAACTCTTTTGTTTTGAACCTGGAACTTTACGGGACAGTAGTGACTCTTCGTATTCTCACTTAAAGTGTACATTATCTTTCTCTGTTCCGTAACAATATATATATATATATATATGACAACAACAGTGGCCTGGTAAAATATAACAAGGCAGCATCAGGATAACCCTTTTTACTTTCTCGAAACACGTGGGAAAAATTCACGGAAAAAGCAGACCCACCCGATGAGGCAAGGAAAAAAAAAAAAAATGCTGAGCACAATAATAACAGGAGCCGGGGGACTACGGCAGCAGGTTTCTATGTTGGAATAAATTGTTAGCTTCGGGTAATTATTTTTCCAAAATATATTATCAGTGTAAAAATAATATTTAGCAACTGTACAAGAATTGTTGTATGGTGGGGGAACTGAAAAAAAAAGCAATAAAAAATATAATAATAATGAAATTGCTTCTGGTAACACTGATCAAATTTCATCTCTGCAAAATAATTTTAAGTCGAGCACTGGCAGTACAAAATATACCCTGCTTAGCCAATGCATGCAGCCACTGCGACGCAGATGATGTGTGTTTTTCTCATGATCTACACACGCCTCATATTTAGGGATGGAAACAAAGGCCATGGCGTACACTTAAAGTGAAGGCTGCTCGTATTTTTCTATTTTTATTCTTGCGCATGTTCGCACGCTGTCGATCCTGCCATTATAACTCTTCGTGTCATGTGCATACTAAAACGGGAAAGATGTTAGAAGTCGACGCAAATACGAGGCCAGGGTCCAAAGAGAGGGAGTGTGGGAAGCTGGCCAAGGCATCAGCTGTGGGCAATAGCTATGTGGTGCGAGAAAGGAGACAGGCAGGGAAGCAGGGGGTGTGGTTCATGGGCAGGTGAGGAGAAAAGATGCAAATATAAGGGAAGGGAAAGGAGACGAGGAGATATGAGAATTAAGAGAGCAACATTTAATACGGAGAATGGATTGGCCTTACGTGTGGGGTTGAAGGAAAAAATGTGGGGAAGGAAATTAAAGGGGCACAAAAAATAGCGTGAAGAGGGAACAAAGCAATTACTGCTTGGATAGGCAAGAGATGGCAAACTACTAATGAAGGGTGATGAATAAAAAAGAGAAAATTGGCAGATGGAACATCGACCAAAAAAAATTATTTTAATCAAATAGATGTAAAAGATATAAAAAGACAGGAAGGGAAGAGACGACGTGGAGGGAACGTGAGAGAAGTAGTGAAGGTTCCAAGACTTGCTGACACTGCAGGATTCTCACTCCAAGGTACAGAATGTTGTCCACAGGAGTAAGGAAATAAACTAGTGTCGCTTTCCGCCCGTTCTCACGTAAACACAGAGGTCGACAGGGACCGTATGACCAAGTTTATATTTTTAGTTGCTTCGTGGTACGAGCAGTATATAGAACACTAATAATTATTAGACATATTTCGAGGTCTATATATATATATATATATATATATATATATATATATATATATATATATATATATATATATATATATATATATATATATATATATATATAGCCTATGAATTATTTTAAACCCTCTGCAAGAACGACATTAGGAATAAAATAGGCTCAGTACAGGTCGCTCTCATATCTGGTGCCAAAAGAGTTAAGCGTACGGCATACATATGTTACGCCACCACACACACACACACACACACACACACACACACACACACACACACTTGTCATATTGGGGCACAGAATGACAGTTCAAATGCTTAGCTTCAGGGAGGGTCCGTCTATAAAATCCTTACCGTTATATCTCAAACTCATGCAGAGTAATAATGGCTGTTGGCTTAAAATAAAACCAGATAAAATTGCATCGTTTGTGAATGAGTGTCTCGTTCATTTTACTGTCGATTCTAGAGTTCATGAATACATGACACCCCCTACTGCCAGACTCTACTGATCTCTGTCACGACATTTGGCTATATTCCCGTTGGCACAAAGATAGATAGATAGATAGATGGACAGAGAGAGAGAGAGAGAGAGAGAGAGAGAGAGAGAGAGAGAGAGAGAGAGAGAGAGAGAGAGAAAGAGAGAGAGATGCAATTCGGCAAAAGAAATACAAGTTGAGAAGTGTCTTTGAGGTCTTCCTGTTTAGATAAGCTGTAGGTGACCAGACGATTTCATTCAGTGGGGAGGGTCACAAAAACCGAAGGTTAATACTGTTACCCTTACTTTTTGGACTGAGACTCCTCTACTGCTTTTGTCCAGGTGATAAAATGATTTTCTTACGCTGAGAATGAGACACAGAGACCTTCGAGACTTAAATTTTTTCCAGTTGACATACAGACATACACTTTACGTTACCTGCCACTTTCATGTCAGTCTGGCCAGTATAACACACATCTCTTTTTCAACATTCTGTACTAGTTCTTCATGTTATATATATTTTTTTATATATAATTATACACAGCGGTACCGGTCGTTATTTTTTTCAACATTTTACATTGCGCCGCAGTTTTTCACCAAATTGTCCACAAACGTTTTCCTTAATTATCATTTGCATCTTTCTCTCAGAATGCAGCTTATATTTGTCACCTAGTACTATGTGTTTCTTTTTTTTCTTTAATGTATTCATGCCACTATCGACTGTCATTCCTTTCATTAACTTTATTTTTCACCTTTTTTCATTCACACACTTTTCATTACTGGTAATTTTTGTCTCAGTAAAAACACACTTCCTATTTTTATTTTATTTTCATCCAACATTTGATATTTGCAGTGCACTCAGAATTTACGATGGCCCTAGTGGCTGCTTTGTACTTCACTTTTTTTTTTTTTTTCATCCAACGTCAGTTACTCATAGTGCAATTAGTATTTACTAAGGCACTAATGCATAACTGTCGTGTATTCCACAGTCATATTCCACGTCTAAGTAATTTTCAGAATATTCCAAATTATTCCAAACTGTCCACACACATTTTCATTACTTTCTATTTTCATCACACTTATGTCTGCAGAACACACGCCTCATATTTCCCCATCGTGCATGCCTGAGCCCAGTGCGTTATTCTGGCCTCTGCTTTACTGCCGCTGTATTAAAGATCACGAGTGTTGTACAATAATGTAGTTCTTTTTGTAAACTCTTAAGTCCGTAATATCTTTCTTAACCCCCAGCATTTATCCTTGTAAGTTATT
>NC_136981.1:434913-492413 GCF_032717465.1 Coenobita brevimanus
GAACAAATCTTAAATTTGGATTTGTCTCGGTCCATTCTTTCTTTCTTTCTTTTTTTGAGGGGGGGGGGCATATCTGAAAACTGTTAGCTTTAGGTATTCTTTCTACAAAATGAAAAAAAGAGTATGACATCTCTGTGTTCTGCATGCCGATGAGGTGAAATTTCCATTTTCTTTATGCACGTCAAATATCCTGAGAGCACTTCGTATTTACCCTTTGTAAGGACCTTTATTGATGGTGGTGGTGGTGGTGGTGGGGGATTCTTACTTCTCCAGACAGTAATACTCAGCTTTACCTACTGAAGGATTTCCATTGAGAAGGTTGTATGTAACCTCTCTAGTTCAAAAAGTCTATTTTAAAATGAATACCCTCATCTGGAGAGAGCAAGAATCCGATAAAGGAAAAAAATAATAGGGATAAGGGAGCCCACCACTTCAATCTGAGACGTATTTTTTCTTTTACAATCTTCTACCCAAGACTATATGATAATATTTAGTTTAAGAGTGACTTACCGTAGCCTCCTGATGTGGTCAGATGTCGAGTTATTTTAAGTCTTTACTGTTCAAGAAATCGTAGTATCTGTTCCTTTGCGATTTGATTTGCATACAACTGCTTTAACATCTTCTTTGTAACTTATATCTTTCGAATCTAGACATGGTTTGCGCCAGTAACCTACAAGAGGATACTGGGATGAAATGTGTAGGATAAATCGACAATAAAAGTGTCACGAAATCACCCAAGCCACTTGGAATACAAGGTTTAATCTTACCCAGTGCACGTCACGTCCACTCTTTTGCTCCATCACATGATTGCTCTGTGTTCTAGGTGACACAGGAAGATTTGTGGCAACTTCTTTGAGCTTTAGTTTTCGATATTACACCTTAGTATTTTCTTGTATATTATCTGTATCACAAACTAATTGTACTAGGGGATATTTGAGTGTAATGTGCAAAATAAATCGCTAAGGGATGGGTGTCACGAAGTCTTCAAATCCATCCTTCATCCTGACCAATAATCTTATACCTGTCTTTTGCTCCACCCGAACTTCTTCCCATCTCTTGGCTTCCTCTGCTCCACAATAAAATAAGGAGTGTGAATTGCCTTCTGTCCGACAGTAATGGTGTCTCACGATTTTCTCCCGCGAGATATTGAGGAAAATCCCTAATCCCCCTACAAATGGTTTCTCCAGAGTTAACAAAATCTTCTAGAGACAGCAAAAAGCAGCTGATAATAATAATAATAATAATAATAATAATAATAATAATAATAATAATAATAATAATAATAATAATAACAATAATAATAATGTTAATGAAACAGATGACGGAGATGATGATGATGATGATGATGATGATGATGATGATGATGATGATGATGACGATGACGAAAATGGTAGCAACAACAACAACAACAGCAATAATAATAAAATAATAATAATATTAATCATCATCATATTCATACTCCAGCAGATTCAAAGTCTTAACCAAAGTTCTGTCGTATGCCATTCCACGAATATGTTAAAAGTGACAAAAGGAAAAAAGCGAAAGTGTTATTCTGCTATCGTGTTATCAAGGTGTCCGATAAATCAGTGAAAGTTACGGGCAACTGCTATGTCGAGGTAGAGCTCGTTTCATATTGTTCATTATTTTTTCTTTATAACGTCGTGTTATGTCCAGTTTGCCATCATTATTTAGTTGGTGGACGCTACACTTCCCACGTTAAACTTACGTATCTGTATCGATGCTTTATTGTGTCAGCGACTATTTTTTCATCCAGTTTCCCAGTTTACCATAGATGTGTTTACTTTACTGATTACAGTTACAACGTTATCCAGAAAGCTTGCGTATTTTTTTTGGAAAATGGATAAAACAATAATATAAATAGCATGGTCTAACTCGTGAAGTAACTGGACTAAGTCAGGCGCAAGCTGAGGCGTCTTGACAGGTCAATCTAACCATTCTTCATCCAACATCACCGCGAAACTCGTAAAAACCGGAGACAGGCTGCTTCTCGCCCACTGAATCCTGGGATCGTATTTATAAAACATTTGAAATACTCTACAACAAAAATCTATAAAAGTTAGTATAACCACAGATCCTTTCTTTTCGCACTTTCCTACTATAATATCCCCTCTGATTGGATTGTGAAGAGCCTGGTGGCGGTGTGAGTGAAAACAAAAGTATACAACAGCGATCTTATACACACTTTTCTCATGGAGGAATTACAGATCCCCTGCTTTGATTAAGCGTTGGACAGTGGTATGAGTGGACGCAAAGGAAAATACAATCAGTCTTTTACACAGTCAGGTTTAATAGATGCTATACATTGTGCTTTTACTGTGAACTGCTTGGCATATGTATATGAGTGGAGACAAACGCATACATAAGATGTCCTACACATAGCTTAAAATTCGGAGAATTTATTTATATTCTAATTTGACTGTTAAATAATTGGTATCTGTAAGAGTGGAGACAAACGTATATATAACCTATTTTAAAGGTTTAGGAAAGATTGCAAGGACAACCCTTGAGTGGTAAGATTTTTTAGCACACTTTTCCCAAACTTCAGTTGAATCATACATCTTCATGACACACGCCACTCCCACACACACCCACACGGTCCCTTTGGCCATTTTATCCTCCTCTCACTCTGTCTGTCTGTCTGTCTGTCTGTCTCTCTCTCTCTCTCTCTCTCTCTCTCTCTCTCTCTCAAAAAAAAAAAAAAAAAAAGTAATCTGCACACACACACACACACACACACACACACACACACACACACACACACACACACACACACACACACACACACACACACACACACACACACACACACACACACACACACACACACTGTGCTGAGTCGCGAAATTGCAGCTTGTCTCACAAACAAAAACCGCTGCCAGAAATTATGACAAAAGTTAAGCACTGTATTAAGAATTATTTAACCTTAAGTGATGGAAAACTTTTCAGACTCACAATTCATTGCGAACACGGAGGTAATAATACCAGAAATCTAACATTTTTAAAGTATGAAATATCCATTTTATGACTTATAGATTTAATAATAAAGATAACTCGAATGTAAAGCTTATATATTCCTTCATTACGATGATATGAAATATGTACCATAAGGGTTTGAATTTTTGCATGTATATGTATGTATGAATGCACATATCCTATGTATGTATGAATGTATGTATGTCCGTTATGTATGTATGTATGTATATGTGGTAAACTCTTAACAAACGCAACTTTGCACGAACAGTCTTTGGACATTCGATAGCGGATGATCCCAGTTTGGTCCATACGTATGTCCTTTGAGGATTATTTTGCTATTTTTGTGCTCTGGCGACGGAGATGTTAAGTGAATTTGTGGGAGGCAGGCAGCACAGAGCTTTGAGCGCGCTCGCGAGTTCGTGAGAGAGAGAGAGAGAGGGGGGGGGGGAAGGAGGTTGGGGAGGCTGACTAATACACATGCATTCATGCCGGGCACATATAGTGAGCGTACTGCAGAAATCTTTCTCATTTGCAAATAAAAGATATGATACTGTGTATCATGCAAGGGTTAAAGGTGTAGGTATCCTCTGACTCACTCCAGCTGAATAATATCGCTTCACTTTAGCAGGAACTGAATACGAGTGTTTCCCTGATCAAGGGTTGGTTAGTCTGCGTTGTTTATAATACGTTGCACTGGAACACAATCCTTAAGACCTTACTCGTATTCCCTGGTACTAAGGTTCATACTCTCGTCGGGTAAGGCGGCTCCCTAGCACCTCTTCCTAAACTACTTATTTTCCAAACAACCCATTAATATCCTCTTTTTTGCCTCATATCTTTTTAATGTCGACATAGATTGCATGAATAACACACATGAAGATGGCAACGGGGCAGAATCAGAAATAAACCGGTAAGGAAGATGTGTTTGTAAGCTTCCTAACCGCACGAGAATATCGTCCTAAGTCTATTAACTTTGAAACATAACTATTGGGAGCATAATTATGCCACCATGTCAGCCGGGGAGGGAATTACACATCCGAGAGAGGCGCCAGTGTGTGAAAATGGTGAGGAGGGGACAGTAACAATGGCAGGAAGAAAACAGCTTGGAGATACACGAAGAAAAGTTTGATAATCGTAAAGAGAGAGTAAACCAGTGTGTCTGAATAGTGAGGGAACGGTACATATAAGAGAAAGAAAACAAGCTTAGAGAAACACAAAGCATGAAGAATCGTAAGAGATAGTAAGATAGACTGATTAATTATGCACCCTGTTCATAGTAACGTAACATCAAAGGTCACTGCCGCCAGGTAACTAAACAAAAGCAGCGAAAAAATAAAGACAAAATGTTACTTTGCAAATGATATGAAGAAACAGACAACAGGAACAGGAAGAAAATGTCTGAAAAATATATAGGAGAGTAAGACTGATTAGGCTATAGCAGGTTAGCATTAGAGGTCATTTCCGCCAAAATCACATAGAAGAATAGCGAATAAAAAGTTTCTCATGACGTATAATACAAAATGATTAAAAAACTCGATAAAACCACATAAGGTAAAAGAAAAAGACACCACTGGAAAATATAGGAAAGAAGGAAAAACAATAGTCCAGGATACAAATGTGATAAACAATAAGAAAAAGAACAGACAGTGGTAAAGAAGAATGACAAAGAAAGACAAATGAGACAGAAATGGAACTGAGAATCTGAAAATGTGAGAAAAGAAGAGAATATGAATGGGAAAGAAAATGAGACTTGGAAAGAATTTACGAAAATGAGATTAGGAAAGAAAGTACGAAAATTAGAATGGGGAAAAAAAGTAACTAAATGAAAATGGGAAAGAAAATAAGAAAAAGAAAATGAAAAAAAATGGAAATGGGAAAGAAAGTAAGAAAATAAGAATGGGAAACAGGGTACGAAAATAAGAAAGGGAAAGAAAATAGGAAAAAGAATCGAGGTCTACAAAGCAGCGTAAATGGAGCGTGGTGACTGATGGTGGTCTCAGACTAAACTGGAGAAATTTACGGAAATTGGACAGCGCCGGTCCTACGAGTACGCTGCCGAGGGAGCCGCTGAATGCATTGGTTAGCACATCCACCCCGCTACTGGACAAACCCGAGCTCGATTCTCGGCCTGGTCAAACATTTGGTCAAAGTTTGTTTTCCCCGTGTTTCTCTTTACTCATCTGCAGAGTGTGGGACCTGGATTGTTGCCTGTCATATTCTGTGTGAAGACGGATTTAGCAAAAGAGCTGACTGTTTCCCTTAATCATCCTCGTACAGATGACAGGAATTAATAATCTTTCAGCACATAGGAATGTCTGGTGTATATGTATAATAATGATGATGGTGATGATGTAGAAATTCTTAAGCAACAGGGAGGCTCAAAGAAAACCATTCCACTTTACACCGATGTCTTTCATATTTGCCTTGCTTCGGAAGACTTTACATAGCAAAGACTCTTAATTTAGGTGTAAGATATACCGGACTGTTGTTTTTGATCAACCCCAGTCTGTCTGGCTGAGCAGACCCATCAGCCACATTAAAGCAACCGCCACTACAGGACCGTCTCAATCAGTGAACCGATGTTACCTTTGCTGTAAGGAAAGTTGTGGAGGTTTCGTTCCCGGGTGGACGACGCATTTGTGTCTCTCCTCACAATTAACAGGGACACCAGAGGAGGCTCCACGTCACCCTGTGATCTGGTTATATGGTTACCTCCCGGCGTTGTAAATAGTCTTCTGGTTTACAAGAAACCAATAGGCTTGTCCCTCAGTGTAGAGTTACCATAAGAGGAAAGAAGAGTAATATAATGGGACAGGAAGGTAAGGGAGAAGTAGGAAGAGAGGAGGGTATACATAGATATAGAATGACAAAGGTAAAAAAAAAGTAAGCAACACTGTACCAAGTGAGTGGATGGTGGTCGTCATTACTTACCATCAGATATACTGGGTAGTCTTTACGAATACCGCCGTGAAAGATGACTTTCCTCAATTATAATAATCTTCAAATAGTAAGAAAATCCATTGAATACGTCATCTGATTCCAGGACTTTAGCTAGAGAGAGAGAGAGAGAGAGAGAGAGAGAGAGAGAGAGAGAGAGAGAGAGAGAGAGAGAGAAAGAGAGAGAGAGAGAGAGAGAGAACTGAATCACAGTGATTACAGTTTCTACCTACTAAGCAGTCAGTAACGTATAAAAAAGCACCACCACCAATTACCAAGAATAAACTGAAACGACATGGTGGCTATTTTGCGTTACTGAATAGATACCAGATTAACTGTTTACTGTTCACGGTCTATGCATCTTAAAGTTATACGAATGGTCCTCAGAGTCTTCACTCAGTCACCTCTGTCATGGTCGGGACAACTCTGGTATTCCGTTCCACCTAACTCCAGATAATTTTATTCAGCACAGATTGAGCCATGCTTGTGTTATTACTGGAACGTTAACCCCTTACGATCGAGTCAATTATTTCAACGAATCTGATGTTATTGATCTAAGAGTGAGTCATACGAGCCTGAAAAATATTAAATAAGTATATAATGGATAAGTCACTGCATAACTTGAGCAAAGAAATGGTAATAGGGGAGACGGATTAGCCGAGACGATAAATTAGACAAGATGACGGAGGATGTGTGACGAAGGGGGAAAGAAATGGTGATCAAGAGATTAGGGAAGTTGTCTGCTTTCTGACAGGACGCGAGTTGCATCTTAGGATTGGGTAGGGAACATGTGTTAAACCCTCTTGACGTCAGTCGTACGTGAATTCAAAGTCTTGGAGTAGTGTTCTAATAATATATTAAGCACCGCCTTATATCTCCACACAACAGCCGTATGAACACCACCCCAGTCCGTCCCCGGGCCGTTGCTAACTGCCAGAGAGATAGCTGACTAGGGCTGGCGTGCCCTTGAGCTCAAACTTCAGCAGAATTTGAATCAGGCCAGACCTTAGTAAGCGATCAATGGCGCCCTACTTGGATCGCACTTACAATACACTTACATGCTATACTTACATACTACATATTATTACAAATGGTTACAAACACATGTAGCGCCATGGATTTCGTTAAAGCAAACCAATCTTCCACAAGGCCTTCGGAAATGTCATAAAAATACCCTCACTAATGCCGCCACAACAGTCTTTATAATGAGACAGCACTAGCATGTATTTAGTATGGGTTGTGGGTATTATCGCCGAAGCATGGAGACACGTGAAGATGTGTGGGCCTGAGAACTGTTGGACCTTAGGGAACGGAGGGGAAAATATGTAAGGAACGAGTGAACAGCCAAGGAGGTGTAAAAGGCGAGGGAGTCGGGGAATAGAGCAAAGTGTGAAAAAAGCTGAGGGAATGTGATGGAGGGAGCAAAGGGGAGAAATTTTGGACACTGCTGGAGAGACTGGGGAAATAATACTGAGTGACTCTCCCTCTGTATCTGGTGTCTGGCGTCGGAGGGAAGGAGAGGAGAGAGAGAGGGACGGAGACTGGGATGAAGAGGAAAGCAGATGGAGTGAGGAACGAAAGGAAAAAAGAGAGGAAGTAAGGAACCGAGGAAGGAATAAGTGAAGAAGAGGAAGAATGATGGAGGAAAGAGGACGAGGGACGGAATAAAAGGGGAGAGAGAGAGAGAGAGAGAGAGAGAGAGAGAGAGAGAGAGAGAGAGAGGAGAGATCAAATACGCCCGAGGAGGAACAGCCACTCCCAAGTAACCTCAACCAAGGGGTGGGTAAAGCTAAAACTCACAAGTCCAGACACAACTGCCCTTCAGTCACTAAAAATTTGAAAACTAACAACCTCGTGTGTATAAATGAAGCGCAAAGCATCTAGAATTGGTGACTCCTCAGCAGTAATAACAGAGGCTGAGTAGATAGACTGACATTCAGGGAAACAGTGATCGCCGGATGTTCTAATTGCTTCCCCTGGAAAGACGTGATTATTCGATTAATAATTCGGAAAACGAGAGGAAATTATTCTAAAGCCAGGATGCATAATATTGTCGACATCTGGCAAGTTAATGATGAACAGACGGCAATAGGGACTACATTTGTTTATAAGGCTGAATATGTATTGCTGATGTAACTGTATTTCACAATTTGCAAGAATTTTTTCTGCTTGGCCATGTATAAATTAGAGCTATCGGCTTGCACACGCCGACAAGGACAGCCAGCTCGCACATCAGAATTGGTCAATAGTTCCCTGAGTTATTATTATCATATGAATATTACGTGCAGTATCCAATTCCCAGTACGATACTAGTGTAAATTATTAACACTGTCAGATTTCTATAAACCTCTCGACTGAGGATAATAGTCTTACCTGGAACACTGCACTATTGTCCAGGCTCTAGAGGGTTACTGATATCAGTATTCGCACCCTTAGGCTCCCAAGAATTTCCCCCTCTCTACATGCTTGCTGTCTTTATCTATCCATCTATCTGTCTATCTACCTATCTCTATATATATTTCTTTGTACCTATCTATCTATCTATCGATCTATCTATATATGCCGTCCCATCCCTGCCTTATTTACGTAGTCCCTTCATCTCTGGCTTAGTTTTCATCCATCCAACCCTCCATCGATTCTATCTCTCACCGTCCAGGCCTCCTTGCTCTTCCCTCCTTGCCTATCTCTCTCTTTCTCACCCACCTACTCTAAGTTTCTTTCCTGCTGTTTCTGTTCTTTTGTTAGTTGCCCTTTGTTGCTGGTCATAATTTTGTTTTTCCTTTACATCTTGTGCTTCTTTATGTGTACTTCCTCTCACTCTCTGCCTCGCACTCTCTTTCCCACTCTGTGCTTGACATCTTTCGTTTCTGTATTACTTCCCGTGTTTCGCATTTCATCTTATTATGGACTCGAAATCTGTCATCCTCTTTATCATCTTGCAGCCCTGGAGTCTTATCCTTCCTTCTCTCTCTATCATACCCTCCGCTTGTTATCGCTTATTGCTAATGGTTCTTCAGTTAGCGTGTGTGTGTGTGTGTGTGTGTGTGTGTGTGTGTGTGTGTGTGTGTGTGTGTGTGTGTGTGTGTGTGTGTGTGTGTGTGTGTGTGTGTGTGTGTGTGTGTGTGTGTGTGTGTGTGTGTGTGTGTGTGTGTGTGTGTGTGTGTGGTCATCATATCCTCCTCGTCTCCTGCTTTCTTTAAATCTACATTTACGTTTACTCTCATTCCATCATGGCTAACCTTCCTATTTCTGTTTTGTTTGGGTCATAATTACCCCAGTTTTCCTCCTCTTGCATATTCTCCCTGTCTCTGACACCATCCGAGCAACTCCTTCGGCCCAAGAACCAACCGTATAACTCCCTCGGCCCGAGAAAGTAGTTTTTTATTTACTTCTTGCTATCTGCAGAAGCATTTATTCAGCTTAAGAAGGATCCCTAGAAGCGAAGGGGTTAAAGAAAGCTATAACTCCTTCAGGTGGAAGTCTCTTGAAACTGAATAAATTTGTCTGGAGATAACAAAAATAATATAAAAGTCATCGGACTCTATGACTGTTTCTCCTCAGTCTGGTACCAAAGATGTGGCGTCATCAGTGAAGAGTAACTGAATGGTAATGGTAACTTAAGGGTAACGATAACATCCGCGATCGGTAACTGAACAATGTGACTGTAATAATACTCTAGTCCTTTTGTCGACAGGGTGAAAATAAAAGGAATGAAAAGAATATGGAAATTATAGAAAGAGAATGGCTTTATGATAAAATGGAGGCGGTGGGTATCCTAGGAGACTGGCTTTGGGAAAATGATGATAAACTTTGTCAGGATGTTGCCCCCCAACGCCTCATTTCTTGAGCCACTATACAAGGCTACTCGGGATACGACTATCATCACCATCATCATCATCATCACCCGTCATTAGCTCACAGACGTCCTTTTAACTATCTTTATTTATCATTTATTTATTTTAAGTAGTCACAAGCATAATTAAGAGACTGACCAGCAAAGTAACTATATGAAAGTGAAATGGATAGAAAGAGAAAGAAAAGGAGATCGAGAAGACGGTGAGGAGATAAGGTACGTAATTATGAGTGGGAGAATGACTCAGAGAATGTAGAGAGTCAGGTGGATATGAGAAAAAAAAGAGGGAGGCCGAGAACGAGGTGGAGAGATCAGGTGGTGGGAGTATGAGTGGGAGAGCGACCACGATAATTCGCAAAATAAGAATGAGGTGGATGGGAGGAGTGGGAGAGGGAGACTGAGAAAGAGATGGAGCGAAAATATACGGTAGTATGAGTGAGGGATTGGCTTCATTTACGTTTTTTCCTAATATTATCCGTGAATTTGTGCCTCTGTAATTATCATATACTTTCTATTATTTGCTTTTTCCTCATTGTACTCATTTGCTCTTATATCACAGTCCCCTCCCATCTTTTTCGCTTCTCTTCTCCATTTCCCTGTTTCCCCTCCTCCGCTACCCTTCTTTTTCTTGTTTTCAACTTTCCATTGATCTTTCTTTGCATCTCATTCCCACTTTTCTTTCTCCTACAATCCTCATCCCCTCAACTTCCTTTTATGTCCTCCTCCTCCTCCACCCCTTCCTCCTCCTCCCCTTCCTCCTCCTCCTCCTCTTCTTCCTCCTCCTCCCCTTCCTCCTCCTCCTCCTCCTCCTCCTCTTCTTTTTCTCCTTCCTGCCTCTAAATCTTCGCCCTTTGTCTTAATGTATCATAATCCGAGTTCCCGGCTGGCAGAATGAGATAACGTCCTCCCTTTCTCTCTCCCTCTCCCTTGTGTCCCCCCTACTTTCACATACACACTGTCAATGTTTTTTCCCATCTGACTCCTTTACCCCGAATACATCATCATTACCTTATTCATGCTGTCTTCTGGCGATTTTATTCAGCTAAGGGGAGGCGCCTGGTGTCTTAGAGGAGTAAGGTGCTTCTCAGGTATATTTAAGGGTTGGGGTATACAGTACTTGTATTTTATTGTTCACATATTGCCACTCAGGATTTTGCGACTTATCTCCCTCGTTTTATATGTCGTGATTGTGTAGCCATGCCCCAGACCCCGAAGCTTCTTTGACAAAAAAAAAAAAAAAAAAAAAAAAAAGACACGTATAGGACAAAGAAACGTTCTACCTACAGGGGTTTAGATGTAGCCTTCATTAACACATCCACTACGTTAAATCCTCCTTAAGCTGAATTTAATCACTATGTAGCAACAACAACAAAAAATAATAAAAGCACATCACCACGATGAAGAGGCTAAAGAAGAACAGTCACTCCTGTCACACTCAGTCGATTTTGTTTACAGATTGTCATATGTCTTGCTTCTCCATTCCCTTGATTTTTCGGCAGTATTCTTGTATATCCATGGAAACAAACCCGTAAGGGTATCGGCTTTGGAGGCTGCGGAGCACCTCCTCCTCAACATGTTATTCAGTCTGATTCACATTAACAGTCTTCTCGATGCCTTTAACATTTTCTATAGTTGCACATTATTATAAAACTCACCAACGAGAAGTTAACTAACCCCTTGCCAAGGTATGTCAGGACGCTAAAATATCGTAACACACAACATATTAGCTAGTGACATATATACTGTTAATATGTAATATAGAAGTTTGAAGAAAGTTTTGTCTAAGCTCGAGAGATCTGGAGGAGACAGCAATGCACATTCTAGCTAAGGAATTTCGCACACAGCACAGTATGACACCGGATGGGAAACTCCACTGTTGGGGAACGCTCCTTCACACGTGCCCCCACGTATGACCCAACCAGTCATATACAGGAGCAATTGGAGAGACAGGGCAGAAGGGGTTAGGAGAGAGAAGAGACACGGTGCGAGAGGCAGGAACAGAGGGCACGGAGTTAGCTAGCATAAACCGCTCACCATGAGCACTGCTCTTGTGAAGATAGCTTCCTCTCGAGAATAAAACTGCAGTCAAACCCCAAACTCATCTTTATCTTTCTCCTGCCATCCATAAGACCAACTTGAACATTCTCTCCTCTTAACATCTCAACAACCTAACACATTTCTGGAAACGCTCAGCGGCGGCGATATTATTTGGTGGCAAAAGTGCCAGTAAGCCGCCTTAGCTGATGGTAACAAAGCCTCTTTTGTTGATGTTTCAGTGCTCCTCAGTGCAGCTCACTTATTTCATTTTTCTGTCATTTTGTACGGCAAACAACAGTAATAATGATTCTTTTTGATCTGCAGTCTCTCTCTCTCTCTCCCTTTCCCTCTCTCTCTCTCTCTCTCTCTCTCTCTCTCTCCACCCATACTTCCAATCTCCGTTTTTCCCTCCCGTTCATCCAATTTGACTACATATGCGCTCTCCATCTAAATCTCCCTTCCTCCCTCTCTCCCCATTGTCCGTCTGCAATCTCCAAAAATAAGCTTGGCAAAAGAGAAAGAAAGAACGCATCAAAGGGAGAATAGTCAAAGAGAAGGAGGTAAGTAGGAAAGACACTGGAGGAGGGCTGGAGAGAGGGAGAGAATTCAGAGAGAAAGAGTGGTTTAAGTGGATGAAAGTCTGGGTGTTAAGACTCTAATTTTGATAAGGAGTTGTTCAATTATTCACCGAGAGAGTAGGTGGAGTTTTAATTGCACGAGGAGAGGGGAGTGAGGGGAGAGAGCGTTGAAGAGATGAGAAAATGGGTGAAAAGAAGAGAGAGCGGGTAAAGAGAGGAAAAAACTGGTAGAGAGGAGAGAGATGGTGCTGAAAAGAGAAGAGGAGAAAAATGGACGTAATGCATTTAGAACAGCGAAAGTCACAGACAGAAAGAAATAATGACTGACAAAAGAGACTCATCGCTGACCAGTTTCACACATGAAGGACTCATTGTACCAGTTAGGTCTTGCGCTGAGAAGAATGCGGATTTTACTCTATGAAGTGATGTTATTAGGTAAGTGTAGAGGAGGTGGATTTAGTGGGAAAGTAGCTGTGAAATGGCGGAGTTTTGATCAGGAACTGCATACAGGAAGCTGGGAGCGGAGGGTACTGTTGAGACACACGTGTGAGAATGGAAGTTTGTTCTTTTTTGGCGATATTTAGTAGGAAGACAACTGTGATAAGGATAGGTTTTAATTGGGAAGTGCATACCTGAGTGAGCTGCTGTGGTTGGTTCGTCCCTGAACCTTTGATACGACTTGTCTGTTTTGCTCCGGCTACAGCTGAACGATTTTGCTCTGGCTAACGTCTGTCGATTTTCTTAATTTAGGAAAGACACCTAGTAATTAAGGGTAGATGAAGGTAATGTGTCACTCATTCAGTTAGAATTTGTTATAAGTTGAATAACACCGTAAGGAAGTCGCAAGTAAAAATCACCTACTCGAACCTACTATTTCTATGATTGTGTATCTCCTGCGATAACGAATTTCCAGACTTTATCACTAACTATGGCATCGTTTGTGTTAGGGATGTAAAACAAAGCCATCACAAATAATCTTTATTAATAACACTACACTACAAGCAAAGTTCCTGGGTTAATCATTCTTCTGGATGGTCTTCAGTACTGCTTAACTGATTTTTTCCTACTAGTTTTGTTAAGCTATCCTGTTTGTTAGGTGATTCGGTCTTTATGAAACAAGAAGGGTAAACAAACACATGATTGACAATTAGGAATCGTTAATATTAACATTGTATATGCATATCTCATGATTCAGCCATTTTTTCAACTGTCTGTATAATATCTTAAAATCGTTAACTCGGTGTTTATTAAGCTGCAGTGTAAGATATAGTTAATCCAGAGTACAAGGAATATTTTATATTACTGCTGTGAATGTATGCATGCCTCCTGAGATGACCATTCTTCTGGAGTGCCTTTATTACTGCCTGGTTAATTATCTGTCTGGCAACTTTCTCAATTAATCCACTTTCAAGACACCATTAATGCCAGTGTCCATTACCTTTCCTTTTTGTTGCCGCTCCCTCTACCCTCGCTTCTGTACTACCCAAGAGTTTTATAAATCTTGACATTCCTTTGGTGTCCTGTTCACCCTTTAGCTGCAAAAACGTACTGTGTGTTTAATATAGGCAAAAGTCAGTAGATTTTACTAGTCTGAAGGGCACCATAAATTTTGACAACAATCATAATTAACGTTTTGGCCAGGAGTAAATAGCTTCTCATTAAATTACACCTTAGGACAAATAATGATCTACAATGAAACACCGAAGCCAAAGAGTAAAATTAACGTGCTGTAAGAGTTTATGGGTCTTGATATTTCCAAGATGATAGTAACTGGTATCTTGTTAAGTTAGAGTAACTGGTGTACAGTGAAATTAACCTTAGAGTATTTGGCAATTAGAATCCTACAAGATTAGCTTAAGTATTTATGTATTGGTAGAAGGTCGAAAGTAATCAACATTAGTGCTTAAAATGTATGCAGTCATATGTCTATTTTTTCACTAAATTTGCAGCGAGACAGACCAGCCTCCCACTTCTGAGCGGCATAATTTTGGTAAGAAACCATTTTATCGATTTCACAAGTAAAAATCAAAATGTGGTATCGTACCAACCCCTGACGATCTTTATTTTAATAATACAAACTTCTGCCCTTTCCTCCACGCCACGACTGCTGACTTCCACGCCAAATGATGTTTCCTGTTTCCCTTGCTCTTTGAACTGATAATTTCTGCTTTCTTACATCATCGTTATGTCAAACTCCACCATACCTTTATTCCCCTGCCTGTTTGAGGGCTCATTCACTCAATAATTGCCCCTCGTCCTTCAGAGTGAACCTTGTCTCACTAAGGGTCATTCCCCTCTCTGCTCATTTCTCAAACGTCCAAACCCCCTTTCTCGTTAGCCCACTGTTTGCCAAAGCACTCCACTGCATCAGCACTTCTATGGGACGACGAGCAATGATCGACTGAGTTTACATTGAGATTTGTAGGGGATTTCATTTATTTCACCATCGAAATTTTGTGAAGATCGTGTGTTCTTCGTGGAACTCTGCTTCTATAATAAAAAATCACTGAGTTCCTGCTGTTGACATCCTTCATTTACAGCTTCTTTGTTATCTCATATATTCTGCATTTACTAAAAGCTTAGCCCTCTCTCGTCTACCGTATATTTCGGGTTGTCTCATATTTTCTTTCAGATTAATATGTAGCTTCTGTTATTTAAGACAAGTGGTTCTCGTCTGTCTGTCTGTATCTATCAAAAATCAGCCAGTCAAACAGTCTATCAGTCTATCCGTTGATCTATCTATCTATCTATCTATCTATCTACCTACCTGCCCGTCAGTCATCTTAATCCTCTTTCGCAATTAATATATAGGGTTGGAGGTACCAGACACATGAGAAGGAAAGTATAAAAAACTTACTATCAAACAGAGCGCCCGATTTAAAATGTCACCCATCCGTTCACTCGTCATTCAAGCCTTCCAAAATCTCAGCTCCACCACACAGCCAAACGATCCACACAAAACTGTACTTTATAATGAGTATGGTTTAGAATCAATCAGCCATTAATCATTCAGAATCGAAGCTGGTAATTGTGCTGACATCAAGGCTAGGATAATAAGATCTTGGACTCTACAGTATGTAACGAATAAAAAAAAAATGGAAGAGTCTAGCATGAATATTATGTAATTTATACTTTCAGGAGATGTATCACAGGCGATAATGTCCCATATTCAGGATAAAGCGCCGGTATTATTTTCATTTGAGGGAGAAAGCTGTGCCAAATCATTATAGATAAATAAAGCCACAAAACTCACTCAGATAAACATGGCTTTGGATTAGAGGCCTGCGTTAAAGGAGAACAAACTGCGGAACTGAAAAAAAGAAAGTAATTACCGGAAGGGAGTTGGAGAAGGTAGAAAAAAATAGGGAGGGGGACCAGAAAGGCCGGAAAGGACGAGAAAAGGTTCGAGTTGTGGGAAGGGAAGTGGGGACAGCACAAGGGACGGGCAGGAAGCATGACGGAAGTAAGGGAAAAGAGGAAGAGGGAGGGGAAATAGGGACAGGAGAAAAAATGTGGAGGGAGGGGAAAAAGGGAGAGAGAGAGCGCACCAGAGGCAGAGAAGCCGGGAAGGGAAAGTAGGGAGAGCAAGAGCAATGATTAAAAAAATATACTCATTTTCCTCTAGGCTGGCCTAAAATTGCTATCTCTCTCTCTCTTGAAAGAAAGAAGTGTTTCGGGAAGAATAAGCTATTGTACTGTCTTATTCTATCGCTAAGCTACATGAAATAGGCTGCAAAAGGACGGAAATTTGGGTCAAGTTAAGGAAAGAAAATAAAAATAAAAAGACCCGATTACACAAACATGCGATCGATGCCCTGTCGTTACTAGAATTTATTTCTGAAGGATAACCAGGAGACATGGAAAGATTCTCCACGACCATTCTTGTTCTTCCTGCAAAAGCAAGTAATAACATATGGTAATATTCTTCTCGTAAATAATATTATTCATTACAGAAAGGAGAGATCTGGGTCTATAACACACGCCTCAAGTGCTTCCTGCCACAACAAACCATTGTTATGACAGAGGACTGATCGTATGTTAATTCCAGAATCTTGACCCTAGAATCAATGGTTCTGGGACAACATTCACTACAGTTCATCCACCATAACTAGGCGCAGATTTTGCCCTTATTCAGCTTTCTTTTCATCACCCAGTAGCAAAATAGAGAAGTGCACGGCTTTATACACTATAATATTTCTTCCTGACTTGCATCATACTCTTGTGCTACTGTTTTGTTACAGCTCTGCGGCAAAATATGACAGTATTACGGCTCTATATCAACAACACTTTTTCGTGCCTTCCACCACATTCAGGTGTTCATTTTCTTGTTAAAGTTCAGTGGCAAAATATGAAAACACTACGGTTCTACATCCAACCAATGGCGCTCTTTTTCATGACCTTCACTATATTCTAGAGTTAAATCTTTTCTTACAGATAAGGGAGACAGTTTTCACCATAAGATTATCAGTATGGTAGCTCTGAAATGGTTGAAAATTGGATCCATGGCGATGCAGCTTTGACGACACGTTAGTCCATAACAATTCCATGAAGCTGACAGAGAGAGAGAGAGAGAGAGAGAGAGAGAGAGAGAGAGAGAGAGAGAGAGAGAGAGAGAGAGAGAGATGCCAAAGATTTTTACACAGTATCTGGGGAACATCCGCAACATTTTTTTTTTTGCGTGTGTTTATGCAGGTCCTGGATCGCGATAAAAATGAAATTGAATCCTGAGTGATATTTGAGACAATCCGATCAAAGAGATTGACAGAGGCAGAGACAGAGAGAGAAATAGAGGGTAAAGAGTAAGGGGAAGGGCATAGTGAGAGAAGAAAGAATACGATGAGATGTATGATGAAAGAACGGATGGTGAACAGAGCTGACATATAAAGAGAAGGACACAGTGAGAAGGTATGCGCTCCCCGAGTGCTTTCTAGTTGGTATTGTTTTAGTTATTGCTGTTGCTCCAAATTCATCCAGAATGTGAACGCAGTGGATTGTAGGCTGTAGCTACACTTCTCTGGCAGTCCACAATTCTCGCTTCAGCGGATTAGGAAGGGAGGGAGGTGAGGGCAGTTAGTATTATATAATCGGGCAGTAGAGCAGTCAGGTTATATTAACACAGTCACATAAAGGCGTCCCTCTCCAGCACCAGTGAAGGTAAAGGCAATATATCAATCTCCTTCCTTAATATGTCTTACGGTTTGTTCATGAGGCGACTGACGATTTCATTTATCATAACAGAAAGATAAAGACACTACTTCGCTTTTCTTCTTCCCTACCTTCGTTCTCTGCACTTTCTCTTCCTTCTGCCTCTCCTCCCTTCCTTCCGATCTCCTCCCTTCTCTCCCCCTTCCTTCTCCTTCTCCTATCCTAGCCATCTTATCCCAACCATACTGCGTAAACTCTCTTCACGTGCTATCTTAGTAGCTCGTCGTGCCGCGTATACAGTGGGCCGGAAGAGAAAATGTTGGAGAAGTGGAGGATGATGGCCTCTATATTAGGTGGCTAAGATATTTGTAGAAGTTATTATGCTGTAGAAAATTCTGTATATCATTTTGCGTATTGTGGGAGGCCTGAACGTTACTGAGTGCCCAAATAGCTATTTCCTTTCTTCATGATTAGTATTGGACAGAAGGAGTTGGTACCTGAGAATGGAAGGATGATTGACGGTGTATTATGCCGGTTAGCTGTTTGTGGGAGGCAGCGATCTGTGTATCATGACAGGAGGTATCGTTGCTGATTGTTAAACAGCTTTTTCTTTTCTTTATGATTCAGCTTGATATCCTACGTTATTTTGCTTTGCACTACGGTATATGTATTTTTTAGCAACAGTAATAATAAAATCCATAGGCTGTCAGCCGAGGTTTAGTATGAATCGAGACAGTTGTAATCTGAAGAGGAAGACAGTTTGAGTGGTTCATTAAAGGTGTACAAAGAAGGATTGGTTTCGAAGCGATTGACTCAGGTAGATAAAACAAGGAATAGTTTGGCGACATGGAAAACCTATCCTTTTTATCAGTTCTGCTATCCCTGGGCCATATATTTACCACCATAAATTAAAATCGGTTTGTGCAGGACGTCCCAATAAATCCTCATCGTCATTCTCGTATGTCACCATAAAAAAAAAAAAAAAAAAAAAATGAGCCGCCCGTAAATTCGAGATGAAATCCACATTTATTTGCATAACGATATCCGGCGGCTGTAAATAGAAGAGCTATAGTTTAATTTAGGTTATGGCTATTGTCATTGCTGGGTGTATGTCTGCTTCCTTGAATGAGTACGATAAACCTCTCTCTCAATATACCTTCACCACGATGGCGAGGTTTCCTGTTCATCCTTCCTTCCCCCAGACGATTTTATTAAATTTGGGAAGGACCACTAGTAATGAAGGGATGATAACGATATTAATTGAACGTCTTCAGTTCTTAAAGCCGTGTTTATTGTAACCATATAGAGAAGCCTTTATAATCCTTGTGCCATCTCAGGCATGACAGAGTTACTGTGACCTGCATGTCAACCGTACCGGCTCGTGCCTGTAGCCATGTCACTTCTGCCATCTCCTTTGCAGTCGCGGTCTGTGTATTTCTTCATCGCGTTCATTTTTTGCCTGTTTTGCGTTTACAGCCATGTTCAGTGTGTTTCCTTTTTGCAGTCAGGTCCCATATGTTTCCTCTTTGCGGTTATGGTCTGTGTATTTTTTCTTTGCAGTCATATCCCGTGTGTTTCCTCTTTGCAGTCATGTTGTATGCGTTTCTTGATTGCAGTCGTGTTCTTTGTGTTTCTTGTTTACCATCATGTTGTGCGTGTGTCTTGTTTACAGACGTGTCTTTTGTGTTTCTCGCTTGCAATCTCACCTTTTGTGCTTCTTTCTTATTGCTTTGGTTTGCGTTTCCTATTTGCAGTCATATCTTGTGCGGTTCTTGCTGGCAGTTTTTGTTGTTGTTGTTGATATATATATATATATATATATATATATATATATATATATATATATATATGTGTGTGTGTGTGTGTGTGTGTGTGTGTGTTGGGGAGGTCTCGTTCTAGTGTCACTTAATGGTTTCAAGACCCCTGTAAAATATAATATGTGGGACTTCCCTTGCTTAGAGAACCCAGCTGGAAGAAAAATTGGTTTGGCAAAGGGGTCAGGGCGGCTGTGTTATCTTGACATGTGGGGAGGATGGAATTTATATTATTTTAACAAAGGAAATGGTCGCTGTATTATTCAGACGTGTGGAGAGGATGGAATCTGTTTTATTTGAACATGATGAAGGGTCGCTGTGTTATTCAGACGTGTGGGGAAGAGGGGATTTATTTCATTTTAACAAGTGTTATTCAAAGGTGTGCTGGGGATGAAATATATTTTATTTTAATAAGGGAACGGGTCGCTGTGTTGTTCAGACATGTGGGGAAGATGGAATTTAGTTTAACAAGGATTCTATGGTAGAAAAATTCAGTAGCGGAAAAAACAGATTCATAACACGAGGATTCAATTTATACATTACCCAACAGGATATAATAAGGAAACAACAAAATCCTCCATCACCACCCCCCACCCCCACACACAGTCCTAGCACCACTACTCAAAAAACTGAAAAGACGATTCTAATTACACTGCTATCAATAGACGATTTGTGTTTACCTGCATCTGTGGTTTGTCTGCTTGGTTCAGGTTGTTTGTGGACGGAATGTGTTAGAAATCCTTGTGGAGTAACTTCCTGATGAGATTGCACCAAGTATGGATTAAAGAGTGAGGACCATCAAGGGAGTAGGTTGTTAAAATGCTGGCGAAAAAAAGGTCAGTAGTCAAGATTAAAAGGGGAACTGAGGGAACTATGGGATTTCTGAATGCTTTTACCTTTACTGGCTATTCGGTACCCCTACAAATGTAAAGGATTTCAAAGATGTGGGGGGCCTTTATGGTGCCAAATTTCACTCACACCTAACACCGCCATTACGAGTTTACAGTCATATCTTGTGCTTTTCTTCTTGGCAGTCATACCTTGTGTGTTTATCCTGTCACGCTGCTGCTTAACGCGCCTACATTTTCCTCGTACGTTTGTCTGACTTGGATGGAATAAACACATTACTTTACCGGATGGCTTAGCGCGTATCTTACTGAGGGTTACTAATCTCTCTCTCTCTCTCTCTCTCTTCATTTCTTCTTTTTTATTTCTTCTACAGCTCCTTCCCTCAGTCCTTCCTTCATCATCTTCCTTACTCTCTTTCCTTCCTTCCAGTTCCTACTTATTTTACCTCTTCTCACCAGTTCCTAAATCTCTCTCTCTCTCTCTCTATCCTCTGTCTTAATCGACCCCATTTCTTCTCCCCTCTCTGCATTCCTTCATCATCTCACTGACTCTCCCTCCTTCCTTCAAGCTCCTCCTGACAACCCCTCGCCCAGCCCCCCTCTCCCCATCAGCTGCACCACTACATTATACGCCAGATTTAGGGAGAGAGGAAGGATAGAGAAAATGAAGGTAAGAAGAAAAAGAGAGAAGGAAACAGAAGAGAATGAGAAGAGGGAAAAGCTGGCAGATGAGGCTTGGACAAGAAGAGTGAAGTGAGATAAGGAGAAGAAGAAAGAATGAAAAAAAAGAAGAAAATGAGTATGAAGAGTAGCAGGAATGAACAGGAGGAGAACGCGTGAATGGCAAAGGTGACGGGAATCTAAGCAAGAAGGAAAAAGTGAAAAGATGAGGAAGAATGGAAAATGAGATCAAGGGAAACAAGAGAGAAGTGGGACAATAAGGAGGACAAAGGAAAACAAATGGGAAGAAGAGGGAAGGAAAACAGGAGGAAGAAAGAGTAAAGCCTAAGAAAAAGCAATGAGAATGAAAACTATTTTGAGATTATAAGGGAAAAAAGGGAGACAAAGCACAGGGGAAAGTGCAGAAAATGAGGAAAGGGCGAAGAAGGGACAACAAAGGAATAAGGAAGAACAGAATGAGAAGATAAAAAGGAAATATGGAGAGAAAAAAAGAAGAAAGGGAGGTTAATGTAGAAGAAAGATATTGAGAACAAGAGAAAGCAAAGAGAACAAGAAGAAAAAATAAGCAGAGAAAGAGGTCAGGAAAACAGAGTATGGAGGGCCAAGACAGGAGGAAAAAGTGATGATGTTATTGGGAGGAAACGGGAGGATAACATGGAAAAAGAACAGGAAGATGTAATGAACACATGAGGAAAAAAGGGAAATTGAGACAAGAGATAAGAATTTGGAAAAGACTGAGTAAGGGTTGAAAGGAGAAAATAGGAACAAGAGAGGACATATGAAAAGATTAACATGAAAAGAAGGAGAGAAAAATGAGAACGATGGTAACATATGGCCAAGGAAGAGGGAGAAACGGAAATATATTAAAACTAGAAAGTGCTCACAGAGCGCATACCTCCGCCAATGCCGTTGCCATTAAAAAGGATCCTGATCCGGATCCGAATCCCCTCCAAATTTTCATTACTTTTTCCTTGGCCCATGGCCCACCCTTCCACAAAATTCAATCACAATCCGTTTATAACTTTTGCGTAATCCCCGATCCGGATCGGGATCCGCCCCCAAATTTAATCAATTCTTTCTTGGTCCATAGCCCAACTTTCCACAAAATTTCATTTAAATTCATTGAGAACTTTTGGAGATATTGTGCAGGATACTCCGGATCCGGATCCGCCCCAAAATTTCATCAATTCTTCCTTGGCCTATGGGCCCACCCTTCCATAAAATTTCATCAAAATCCGTTCATAATTTTTTTAGTAATCTTGCTAACAAACGGACAAACATACAAACAGACAAACAAACCAATGCGGGGTAAAACATATCTGAACACGAAGCTGAGACAAGAAAGCCAGGCCTGATTACGGGAAAATAAATGAGAGAGAGAGAGAGAGAGAGAGAGAGAGAGAGAGAGAGAGAGAGAGAGAGAGAGAGAGAGAGAGAGAGAGAGAGAGAGAGAGAGAGATGCAGTGGAGAGGATGCAAATGAAAGCAGGGAAGGTGAGTGAGAGGAGGAGGAGAAAAAGAAATGGAAAGGAGATGGAGGAGGACGGAGAGAGAGGATGGGTCAGCAGAGGAGGAAGTGAAAATGAGGCGGGGAAGAAGAAAGAGGAGCTCAGACACTAACACAGAGGAGTAGTAAACCAGGAGGATGAGGAGTAGAAGAATGAGGAGGCGGAGGAGAAGGGGAAGAGGAGGAAGAGGAGGAGGAGAAAGTGAAGGAGCAGGAAATCAACAAGCTAGAAAGAGACAGGAGAAAGAGATGATGGAAAAGGCGAAGACGAAGAAGCAGTGGTAGTAGTAGAAGAAGAAGACGAAGGAAGACTCGGTGGAGAATAAGGCAGGTAAATGGAATAGGATGAGGGGAGGAAAAAAGGATAGAAAGAAAAAGGAGGAATGAGAGAGACAGTACAGACCAGTAAGTTAAGAGAATGAGACAGGAGAAGGAAGAGGAGAAGGAGAAGACATGAAGGAAACGACCGTAAGACAGGGAGACAGGTAAAGGGCAGGAGAGACGGAGAAGGAGGGGAAGAAGAGGGATAAGAAAAGGAGAGATTAAGAAGTTGATGAAGAAAAAGAAGAATAGAAGGAGAGATGGAGGAAGAGAAGAAGACGGGGATGTGAAAGAGCAATGGAAGTAATGCAGGGACACTAACACAAGGAAACGATCGAAACTGAGGAAGAGGAGATCGATAAGACGAGAGAAGAGAAAGGAGAGGCATGAAGAAGGAAGGTGGAAGAGAAAGGAAGAATTATGAGAGGATATGGAAATAAACACACTGATAAATGTCCAGGAGAGAATAAGGATATGATAAGGGAGAGAAGGAAAGACATGGAAGACTAAGAAGCAGAAGAAGGAACATTAGAGAAAGAGGGAATGTGATAAAGGAAGAAGGAAGCAGATGCAAGAATAATGAAGATATTGAAAAAAAAGAAAAAAAGGAAGAGATATAGTATGCAGAGATAAGCAAACATAGGAACGAGAGAGCCATAATAAAGAAAAGACGAAACAGATCGAATAATAATAATCAGAATCATAACTGGAAAAAATGTGAAATATGGGACAGATTTGTGCATAGAGACCAAGGAGAGTGATAGAGGAAAAGCATGAAGAAGGAAGGAGGAAGCAGAAGGAAGGATAATGACCAGACTGAATAGATGAAGACAGGGAAATAAAATGTAGAAAAAAGTGTTTGTACAGAGTTTATGGAGAAAGGAAGAGGAAAGATATGATAAAAGAAAAAGGAAACATAAAGAAGAATAATGAACAGAACGAATAAAAGAAGACGTAAAAATAAAACGAGAAGTAAAAATTGGTGAGCAAAGAAATCATAAAGAAAGAATGAAAATGATAAAGAGTAGGGGAACAGAGGTAAGAATCAGGAGAAATGACAAGGGAAGAAATTTGAGGTAACAGATAAAGATGAGTTTTGCAAAGATTTTACAGAGAAGGAGAGAGTAGGAATGGGATTAAAAAAAAAAGGAGGAAACAGTTGAAAGCATAATGAACAGGATGATAATGGGAAGAGGGATTAAAAAAAAAGTGAAGGATAAGGTAAGATGTGCAGAGACTAAACAGTGGGAGAGAAATGGAGTATGAGAAAGAAAGATATACTTAAAGGGGAAAAAAAGTGAATAGAATGATTATTGAAAGAGGGAGAGATTAACATCAAAACACGTGTATAAAGAGGACGAAGAACGGAAGCGGGAGGAATGAGGACAATAACAATGGATTTAGGAAAGAAAAACTGTTGTTTACGAAGAAAACTCATGCGATACGATACTCCCATGCATAAATGAGATGGCATATTAGCTGTGAATAAGTAATTATGAGAAGAAAAGGGAACTTGTCAGCCTGCACACGACGGCTGAGAAAGCGGTAGTGCTGCAAGTGGAGAATGTGACCATACACTGATACTAAATGTTTTGAAGACGAGTTTGTGTGTGCGCACGAATCCAGGTGTGGCATGAGGAAGTTGATGGTGCGCAAAAAATCAAGTGTTGCGAGATGCGATTGAAGATGTGCACGAAAACGCGGCCGTTGCAAGGGAAAACTGGTGGTATGCACAAAAACGGGGAGGAACGTAAGAACATGTGTTAGAAGAGAACAATGTGTCCCCACGAAAATGCGACTTGGACGGGGAAGCTGGGATTTTAGAGGACGAGAGGTGATGCAAAAGAAAGACTGATTATGCAAGAGGAAGAATGGTGATGCAAGAGGAAGGCAAGTGATGCAAGGGGATGATAGGCAACTTAGGAGATAGCTGTAGGGGAGCATAGTCACAGGTTTTGCAGGAATAAGCTGCATTTATGCACGAAAATGAGACAGAATATAAGAGGAGGATGTACCCGTAAGTGTGCGCGAGGACAGGCTTTGAAAGACACGGCCGATCAATGCACCAAAATAAAATTATTGCACGAGGAATACGTGTGACGCAAAGGGATCTATAGATGTGCAGCAGAGGATATGGTTATGCCAGATTGCATAACTGTTGCAAGAGAAAGAACCTTGGCCTGCATGAAAGGTAATATGTTGAAATAGGAGGGTATAGATGTGAACAAAAATATATGCCACAAGAGAAGAACATCGTCGTGTATCAGAATAGGACTATTGCAAGAAAAAATCATCACTGAGTACGGTAATAAATGTTGAAGGTTGAGCCTGTAGATGTGCCCGAAAGAGCAGGGGTTCTAAGATGAAACTAAAGATGAACACGAAAATAAGTGACGCAAAAGGAAAACTGTCACCGTGCACGTAAACGGAACTTGCATGAGTGAAAAATCTGGGCGTGCACGAAAACTGGGTCGGTATGGAAAGAAAGAGGGAGATAAGATTAAGAGGATGAATGAGGTGCAAGGAGAATGTGTAATAAATGAAAAGTAATGGAGAGGAAGGACGATAAAGTTTGATAGTCGGCTTGAAGTAGGAGACAAAGGAGAGACGGGTGAGGTAAAGAGAGGAGCGGCGGGAGGGACGTGCGGGGAGGAGTGAGGAGCAGGGGGAGAGATAAAGGAGGTAGACGAGGGAGAGAGATAAAATGGAAAGAGAATGAGCGGATAGAAAATAGAAAAAGACTCACAATAGAAAAGAAAAAAACAACGTATAGTGGAAGAATGCTGTCTTTATTTTGTATGTTGATGGAAACTGTTTTCAGAACCAAGTTATCGAAATATAGAAACAAATAATTCCTCACACGCTGTCCAGTTCAAAGGTTTCACTGTTGCTTGGTCGGATCTCTGTTTCTACCGCCAACCTATTTGCTCGATATTCATCCATACTGCCCAGCTCAGTGGTATCTCCGTTGCTTTGTCTCTTCTCTCTCGTCTCCATGCTTGTCCTAATTTCCCAAATTTTACATTCTGCCAAATTTAGAGGTTCCTCATTTTAAAGTCTCTTCTCCTCCCCACCACCACCACCGCTCTGCATGCTCTAACCCCCTCCCCATCCTCTCTGTCTTTCTGTCTGTCTGTCTGTCTCTCGTCAGGCTGCTCCCTTTTATTCAACCCTTAACTACTTCAGCCCGGGGTCGTCGGTATCTAATTTGTCAGAAAGTTTATATATATATATATATATATATATATATATATATATATATATATATATATATATATATATATATATATATATATATATATATATATATATATATATATATATATATGTATATATATATATCTATATATATATGTATATATATATATCTATATATATATGTATATATATATATCTATATCTATATCTATATCTATATATATATATATATATACTATATATCCAGCCAAGGAGAAGCAAGATGATTTTCCACTTCATATTTATTTATTTCAGGTGACTAGTTTCGGGATTCTTATCCCATCTTCAGACCTAAAAGCATTTAAAACATATTGCATATTACATAAAGTTTTAAAAACATTTTAAAATATCCATAAGAAATACAAAAAAGTTACCAAAAAAGCATGTGACAATGACTGATTATTATAAAAAATGTATTTTTTTTTTTCTTAAATAATAAACTCGATAAATAAAAGTGAGAGTGTTACCTCTGTGAGTTCGCAGCTAACACTGAAAATCCTGAACACAGTGTTTCATAAAGAAAAGTGTCATAAAGCTTCTGAATCGTCAACAAACCAGTGTGAAGCAAAAGAACCAAGTAAAGAATCAATGAACCAAGTATCAAAAGGCTGATTCATCGACACAAAACACTATGATCCCAAGGTATACAACTTTGTTGATGATTCATAGTTATTTAATGAAGGCTTAAGTTTGTGAATGTACAAAGACTCCAAAATTCGCAGTTCCATTCTGTCATTACTACTATGTAAAATACTGAAATTATCCATATTACAAGTATGGCCCATATCGAAACAGTGGTTCCTAATCTCTGACAAAGTTGGGTTAGACAGTGGCAAAGATGTTCTATGAGACAAGCCTCTGTGCTCACACACACGAATTTTGAGGTTCCGAATTGAACTCCCAATATATCTAGCTGTACAGCTAGAACAGGCATATAAATATACTATGTTTGAGCACAGTGGCTTTGGGATATTATCTTTAAATCGAAAAAATGAACCTACAGTAAAAGGATTTACAAATACAAATCTAAATGAGATTTGAGGATAGACACACTTGAGTATTTTCAGAAGCTGGTTCCTAATATTATAACTGACATGACCATAAAAGGAAACCTGATATAATGTATGTCCTAGCTGCAGTTGCTGCCTTCCTAGAACCACATAATATCTGGTTTAAAAAATCTTTACCATCCTAGGAAACAACGTAGTAGGGTAATTATTATTGGTAAAGAATTTACTCAGGAAATCAATTTCATCATGAAAAGATGTCCAGTTCAAACTAAGTGCATAGCATCTATGTAGTAAAGTCCTTACTGAATTCAGCTTATATATGTTAGGTACAAATGATAAGAAATTCAGACCCAAACCAGTGAATGACTCCTTCCTGTAAACGGAAGTACCATAGTAATTAGCACAATTGGTTAGCTGAATATCTAAGAAAGAGAGCAAGTTATTATTCTCAATTTCAACAGTGAACTTAATATTAGAATGCTTAGAATTCAGGTAGTCTAGAAACTTTACAACATGATCAGATTCTTTGAACAATAAAAAACAATCATCAACATACCTACGGTAAAAAACTGGTTTAAAACTTAGAGGACAATCTAATAACCATTGTCTTTCATAAAAACATAGAAATATATTAGCTAATGTGGGGCCCAGTGGGGATCCCATTGCCACTCCATCAACCTGTTTATAAAATTTGTCATTAAATATGAACATGGATTCGTTAACTGCCAAGTCTAAAAGGGATGTGAAATTCTGCTTTGTTAAATTATTGACTACTCTGCCTTTTAAATAGTTCAGCAATGCAAATATCTATAGTTTCTTTAAGTGGGATATTTGTGAATAGACTTTTAATATCAAAGCTTGCCATGACCACAGGATGTGGGAATTGAAGCTGCTTTAACTCCTGTACGAGATTGATAGAGTTTTTAACAGTAAAGTTGTTTGTGGTGAGGCTATTCAGTATGGGAATAAGAAATTTAGCCAAATTATAATTAAAGGTTCCAATTGCAGACAGGATGGGACGTATTGGGACATCTGGCTTGTGTTTGGTAATCCATACAAGATTCCTGGGACAGATCCAGAGGCAAAAGAAAATTATAAGTTTCTGATGAAATCAAGTTCTTTATTCTCCTAAGAACTCTATTAAGTTTGTCTTCCAACTTTAGTATGTAGGAAAATGGATCTATGTCAAGTTCAAGGAACTTACTTCTGTCAGAAAGCAGATTTGAAATTTTATCCACATAATCAGACTTATTCATCACCACTACCCTCTCCCTTTATCTGGCTTAGTTATAACAATGTTTGTATCAGTCTTCTGATTAAGTATTCTGACCTTGTCTTTACCAAATACTGACCTTGAGATATTACCAAAATCTTTAAAGGTATTATGAGCTATTGAACTGATACTTTCAACAGTTCGAGTCCAAACTGACGAATCATTATTAGGATTATAAATTCTTAGTCTGGATATGGTGTAAATTAACTTTTCAAAACTCAAAAAGTGGGATACAAAGTTTGGCTTGAAGACTGGCAAGGAAAAATCGAGACCGAATTTCAGTGCATCTTCCTCTTCATCTGTTAATGTCCTACTGGAAAGGTTTATGATTACTTTATGTTTATCTACACTAGAGTAAATGGGAATTCCTAATTTGACCAGTTTTTTATTATGAATATCCTTAGTCTTCTTAAGTTTCTCTGTGTTATTTTTATGAATCTGGTTGTTTAAGACCTTAAAATCAAGCCAGGAAACTTTATTCTTTAGTTCTTGAAGATTTAAGAAATAATCTATTCCCAGCTGCTTTGAATATCCCCAGGTTTTTGTATTTCAGATCTAGTTTAAAGAATTTTACACATAGTAAACTTTACAGGTCTGTTCTGTTTAAACTATTAAATTATGAAATAAAGCAAAAGGAAAAATATTCAAAGCAGCTGGGAATAGATTATTTCTTAAATCTTCAAGAACTAAAGAATAAAGTTTCCTGGCTTGATTTTAAGGTCTTAAACAACCAGATTCATAAAAATAACACAGAGAAACTTAAGAAGACTAAGGATATTCATAATAAAAAACTGGTCAAATTAGGAATTCCCATTTACTCTAGTGTAGATAAACATAAAGTAATCATAAACCTTTCCAGTAGGACATTAACAGATGAAGAGGAAGATGCACTGAAATTCGGTCTCGATTTTTCCTTGCCAGTCTCTTCAAGCCAAACTTTGTATCCCACTTTTTGAGTTTTGAAAAGTTAATTTACACCATATCCAGACTAAGAATTTATAATCCTAATAATGATTCGTCAGTTTGGACTCGAACTGTTGAAAGTATCAGTTCAATAGCTCATAATACCTTTAAAGATTTTGTAATATCTCAAGGTCAGTATTTGGTAAAGACAAGGTCAGAATACTTAATCAACTGAAGACTGATACAAACATTGTTATAACTAAGCCAGATAAAGGGAGAGGGGTAGTGATGAATAAGTCTGATTATGTGGATAAAATTTCAAATCTGCTTTCTGACAGAAGTAAGTTCCTTGAACTTGACATAGATCCATTTTCCTACATACTAAAGTTGGAAGACAAACTTAATAGAGTTCTTAGGAGAATAAAGAACTTGATTTCATCAGAAACTTATAATTTTCTTTTGCCTCTGGATCTGTCCCAGGAATCTTGTATGGATTACCAAAAATACACAAACCAGATGTCCCAATACGTCCCATCCTGTCTGCAATTGGAACCTTATAATTTGGCTAAATTTCTTATTCCCATACTGAATAGCCTCACCACAAACAACTTTACTGTTAAAAACTCTATCAATCTCGTACAGGAGTTAAAGCAGCTTCAATTCCCACATCCTGTGGTCATGGCAAGCTTTGATATTAAAAGTCTATTCACAAATATCCCACTTAAAGAAACTATAGATATTTGCATTGCTGAACTATTTAAAAGGCAGGAAGTAGTCAATAATTTAACAAAGCAGAATTTCACATCCCTTTAGACTTGGCAGTTAACGAATCCATGTTCATATTTAATGACAAATTTTATAAACAGGTTGATGGAGTGGCAATGGGATCCCCCACTGGGCCCCACATTAGCTAATATATTTCTATGTTTTTATGAAAGACAATGGTTATTAGATTGTCCTCTAAGTTTTAAACCAGTTTTTTACCGTAGGTATGTTGATGATTGTTTTTTATTGTTCAAAGAATCTGATCATGTTGTAAAGTTTCTAGACTACCTGAATTCTAAGCATTCTAATATTAAGTTCACTGTTGAAATTGAGAATAATAACTTGCTCTCTTTCTTAGATATTCAGCTAACCAATTATGGTAATTACTTGGGTACTTCCGTTTACAGGAAGGAGTCATTCACTGGTTTGGGTCTGAATTTCTTATCATTTGTACCTAACATATATAAGCTGAATTCAGTAAGGACTTTACTACATAGATGCTATGCACTTAGTTTGAACTGGACATCTTTTCATGATGAAATTGATTTCCTGAGTAAATTCTTTACCAATAATAATTACCCCTACTACGTTGTTTCCTAGGATGGTAAAAGATTTTTTAAACCAGATATTATGTGGTTCTAGAAGGCAGCAACTGCAGCTAAGGACATACATTATATCAGGTTTCCCTTTTATGGTCATGTCAGTTATAATATTAGGAACCAGCTTCTGAAAATACTCAAGTGTGTCTATCCTCAAATCTCATTTAGATTTGTATTTGTAAATCCTTTTACTGTAGGTTCATTTTTTCTGATTTAAAGATAATATCCCAAAGCCACTGTGCTCAAACATAGTATATTTATATGCCTGTTCTAGCTGTACAGCTAGATATATTGGGAGTTCAATTCGGAACCTCAAAATTCGTGTGTGTGAGCACAGAGGCTTGTCTCATAGAACATCTTTGCCACTCACTGTCTAACCCAACTTTGTCAGAGATTAGGAACCACTGTTTCGATATGGGCCATACTTGTAATATGGATAATTTCAGTATTTTACATAGTAGTAATGACAGAATGGAACTGCGAATTTTGGAGTCTTTGTACATTCACAAACTTAAGCCTTCATTAAATAACTATGAATCATCAACAAAGTTGTATACCTTGGGATCATAGTGTTTTGTGTCGATGAATCAGCCTTTGATACTTGGTTCATTGATTCTTTACTTGGTTCTTTTTGCTTCACACTGGTTTGTTGACGATTCAGAAGCTTTATGACACTTTTCTTATGAAACACTGTGTTCAGGATTTTCAGTGTTAGCTGCGAACTCACAGAGGTAATAATTTCCTCACTTTTATTTATCGAGTTTATTATTTAAGAAAAAATACATTTTTTATAATAATCAGTCATTGTCACATGCTTTTTTGGTAACTTTTTTGTATTTCTTATGGATATTTTAAAATGTTTTTTAAAACTTTATGTAATTTTAAATATGTTTAAATTCTTTTAGGTCTGAAGATGTGATAAGAATCCCTAAACTAGTAACCTGAAATAAATAAATATGAAGTGGAAAATCATCTTGCTTCTCCTTGGCTGGATATATAGTATAAGATTCCCCACGGGCACCTCAGTTGTTGATATATATATATATATATATATATATATATATATATATATATATATATATATATATAAAATGTGTGTGTGTGTATGTGTGTGTGTGTGTGTGTAGTTCCTGTCATCATCCACATCTCTCTCTCTCTCTCTCTCTCTCTCTCTCTCTCTCTCTCTCCAGACACACAAGTACACACACAGCAAAGTAATACAGATTGCCCGGCCATATGCTCACACTCACCAAGATTAAGAGGACCCTATAGTAAAATGAATCGTCAGTAGGAAGGCGCATGCATACCACTTAATCTCAGACACACACACATACACACACACACACACACACACACACACACACATACACACACACACACACACACACACACACACACACACACACACACACACACACACACACACACACACACACCACTAGCTGAAAATTTTAGTCTCTTACCAGTTCAACTCATGTACGTCATATTTTAAGCTACTTTAAGGTATCAAATAAATCTTCGTTACAGACAAACTATTAATCCTCCAGCACCAATTGTCACAGGGTATACTTCCCAGTCCCTACCGCAACATCCACCTACTATTCAGCCCATCCCACGCTTTCCTGTACTCCTCATACTCATTTCTTTACATCGCTGAAAGTTGTATGGCGCTACGCAGGTCACGCGGTAGACGAAAACGTTTATTAGTACGTTGATTGCACTGTATATATTTCTCTCTAATAATAGTCCCCTAAATATGTTGCACAGAAAATAGATAACAAGAAACCTATTTGAATTTTCTTTCGTTTCCCTCCCTTTGTTTAATTAATGTAAATATCCACCATTTTGGAATATGCAAATAAATCAAAATGCTCATATGCAATTAAATGCAACTTTTAGTATGTCCAAGGGGAAGAATAAAGAAGTTTATCAGAGGCGGTTTCACTTGTGTTATATTTTTTTCCATTCCGTTTCCTATACTTACGGTACTGCTAGCAAAATAGTGTTGGTTGGATGGAAGATAATTTAGCCTCCCTTATTCTCCCTCTCTTCCCTGAGTTTTTCTCTCCCTTCCTATACTGTTCATTTCATCTCTTCCTTCTGTCTCATGTTTTCCTTCCTATCGCTTCCTTTCTCTCACTCCTTCCTTCTCTCTTTCTTTGCTGTCGCCCGGCCTCTTTCTTCCCCTGTACCTCATACATCACTCCTCCCCTACACCGAATTCTTTCCTTGCCTCTTTTCCCCCCCTCCAGTCCAAGTATGTAAACCTTCCCCTGTCTGTCTGTCTGTCTGTCTGTCTCTCACTTTCTTATTTTGCCTCCCTTCACTCTGTATTGCTCTTTTCTCCCTCAGATTCTGATAAGGTGACGCAGCAATCAAGCGAGTGGTTTCTGACATGATACTGTTTTTTTTTTTTTTAAATACGGAAACAGAGAAGAGAAAAAGGTACCTGGATAGGAAGTGATACATTCGAACTCATACAAAGAAAATTAAACACACACACACACACACACACACACACACACACACACACACACACACACACACACACACACAGGTACTGGAACAGATATACACAAAAGATTCACATAAATTCCATAAAAATATAACCAGAGAGGAAAGGACACATTCAGGCCAGTAAAATGGAAATATGTACGTACAGTATTATGATCCATGGGAAAAAGCACACAAAAAGCCGGTATCATTCACTACGGAAAATATACAATCGCGAGAACAACAACAAACACAAAAAAGGTTCATCAAACATAACGAATATGTCAGAGAAGGAAGACTTACATAAACAACTCGGAAAAAGGATTGCAAAAAAGTTAAAAACAGTATATCAAATCCATGGGAAAATACCAAGAAATAATAGGATACACTCACAACGATAAAAGTAAAATTAACGTTAATGATACCTTACATAGACGCTATACAAACCTGTTAAGCTATATCCCTTGAATCATATCCTTTTGACTCCAATAACACATTTTAAAAAGTTATACCTTGCATCACCAGATGATTTTGTAAATTTGAGAAAAAAAAATTGTGATGATGGAATTAAAGAGAAGTCTCCATTCATCCCTTAATAACCTAATTTCATTCCCTAGGTGGAGATAAGCCATTTAAAGCAGGAATTAAAAAAAACAAAACATATAAAGCATCAAAGGACTGAGGAGGTTAAGAGTATTATCCCAAATATATGAAAGCTTGTTTACTGATTAAGGTCTACTAGTACAACATCAACACCTTCTCTAGAATGACGATTTTCTTATACCTTCAGATGATTTTATTCGACTTTGATGGGCATTAAACCTGGAGGGGTTAGATACTGTATTATCTTCTTTAAACCTTCACTACAAGGAGGTATCTTAAGAGGAACAAAAGAGCCCAACTTTAGCTAAAACAAAATTAAAAGACATCCTCGGAAGAATGGATTCAATATATATATATATATATATATATATATATATATATATATATATATAATACCATGGCACAAAGACAAAATCTATGTAGCTTTAGAGATAACGTAACACCTCTTTTTAAGCGGATCATAATTTACATTAACGACAATATTCTCTTCTTTGTTACTAACACAAACTTTGCCAATGAAACTATACAGGAAAGAACGAAGAAAATGCTAACGTGTAAAATGGAAGTTAAATATTCAGGAAGATGTGTGACAAATCCTTGAACGTTGTTGGAATACTTCCCAAAGTCAGAATGTGGCAGAGTTTAGTTTCCCTCCTTGGTATTTTTTTTTTTAACAAATGAAATTCAGAGAAATTTTGAGTGTGTTTGTTCCGACTCGAACATCCCTAACCCATTTATAATGACTAAATCTAGTCAGATTGCGTGGTAAATTTCACTTAACCATGGATACTCTTTCCTGTGTCAATAAGGCTCATCGATTGTCATTCAATCACGACATAATACTGAAGTCGTAGGAGTGGCCCAGTTCCGTCAGTTGAAAATAAACGACTATACTACATGAAGGCTCTTTTTTTTTTTTTTTTTTTTTTTTAAATAACAGAACGGAGGAAGGAAAAACAAATGGAGAAAAAAAATAATCCATACACCAGATTACTGGTGTCCTCTGTTCATAAAATGTCTGTAACAGTTAGACTTGAACAGTTGTAGGTTGAAATTTGGAGGAAAACAACTCTGGGGAAGCGAGTTCCAGAGAGATGCAGTTAGGGAATGAAAGAATTCAGATAGGCAGAAGTTCTGCAATATGGTTGAGTGACATTCCAGTCATGAGCGCTACCAGATGCCCGTGTAGCACGAGGGAAGGCATGGAGAGGTGGCACCATGGACGCAACTTCATCTGAGCATTTGCCAAAAAAATATCTGTAAAATAATGCAAGGGAGGCAACATTCCTTCTTACTTGCAGGGGAGGTAGTTTATATGTAATGGCAGGGTTGTTAATGATTCTAACAGCTTTATTCTGAATTTTGTCTAGTTGTCTTAATGCAACCTCTCCACAACCATTCCACAAGGGTGAGCAATATTCAAGCTGAGAGCGCACATGACTCTTATAAATTATAGCTAACTGCTCATCGGCGAAGAAGTTACGGACTCTGTACAATAATCCAAGTTTCTTTGAGGCGGTTTTAGCAAGTGATCTGACATGAGAGGTCCAGCTGAGGGCACTGTTAAGTGAGACACCAAGAATTTCAATACTTTTGGAGATGGGAACATTAGTAGCACTGAAGGTAATGTACGAATCTGGCAATATCTGTCTATTAGTAAACTGTATATATTTAGTTTTACTAGCATTAAAAGAGACAAGGTTGTTTTGTCCCCATTCACTGATTGTAGATAGATCTTGATTTATGGAGATGGCTGTATTGAGCTGAGAGGTAGAGATATTAGACTTTGTAAATGGATGTCTTACAACTGTATCCATTACAATATAAAAAAATTAGGAGGAAAGCAGTAAGAATTATTGGTGGCACAAACACAGTCAAAAGTCACAATGCCAGAGGTAGAGAGGGATGGGGACGAGTGATATGGCTGGCTGTTTAGGGAATGAAGAGAACAAGGGGACTGGAAGTAAAGATATTTAGCAAGTTCAGTGAGGGGAAAGTGAGAGGCGGAGGGAAGGGTGAGGTTAAGAGAGAAGGAAAGAGGTAATAAATTGGAGAGAGAGAGAGAGAGAGAGAGAGAGAGAGAGAGAGAGAGAGAGAGAGAGAGAGAGAGAGAGAGAGAGAGAGAGAGAGAGAGAATGACGATAATGAAGTATTTATTTCTATGGTTGATATATATGAAGGTGTGTGTGTGTGTGTGTGTGTGTGTGTGTGTGTGTGTGTGTGTGTGTGTGTGTGTGTGTGTGTGTGTGTGTGTGTGTGTGTGTGTGTGTGTGTGTGTGTGTGATTGTATATCTATGAACGAGGGTGTGCAGTATATGCTTGAATTTGTGCGTGTGACGTTTTTGTGGGGGATTAGCAGGCTTGTGTTTCAAATCCGCTGATTCAGGATGATTGATTAGTAGCTGATGTGTTGGGGGCGACATGAAGGGCAGGAAATGGCACGAGAAAATATAATAAAACAGGAGTAAAGAGGGGCGAATAGGAGAAAGAGAGGAGGAAAGTTGAGAGAAAGAAACATATAGGACACAGACCTACAAAAACTTACTCTATGCTCTAAACTTTTTGCAAGTGTAAATGGAAGCCTAGAACATTCCCTTGTAATTTCATTCTTATGTGTATCCTAGGTATTTCCCTCAATACAAGATACAGTTGTAAACCTGATATAATTTACAAAAAATGTATATTATGAAACATTAGACACATCACTTTTTAGATAGGCATGTAGACTTTGATATGTAGAAAATAAATGTGCTACAGCAACATTAACAGTAACGAGGGGATAATAGAATTTTCATTTAAATATTCTTATATGCAGTACTGCATGTCAGGTCAGCGTTAAAGTGAGTTTCATGTTCATGCGATGGGTGAAAGAATCAATGTTTTTGCATGTGAACACCACACCACACCATACCATACTACGAAACATCACAGCATAACACAAAAGGCTTCACACACCCTAGCAAAGAGTTACTCAAACCACACCACACCATACTACACCATACCACACCACACTATAACACACCACACCATATCACGCCACACCACATCTCACCTCACCTCACCGCGCCGCACGGCACCTCACCACACCATATCATCTCAGCAAGCGGCCTCACACACTACACCATATTCCACCTCATCATGTTACACACACACACACACACACACACACACACACACACACACACATAATACCCTTGGCAGTATAGCAGAAGCATGCGTGTAAAGTTGCTTAAAAGGTAATGAAATATGACTTGGTCAGTACGACCGTCTACAAAACTTTAATATTTAATCTCAGATACAAATGTCACGCAAACGTATAACTCCACGACAGACAGACAGACAGACAGACAGACAAGTGGGCAGAAATGTGAGCGTGAAATGAGACAAACAGGCAGACAATTTTGCAGGCAGGAAAGCAAGAGAGAGGGCGGGCAGGTAGGAGTTCTGGCAGGCTGGCAGGTAGGCAGGGAAGTAGGCTAGAGTACTAGCAGGTTGGCAAGCATGCAAACAGGGAGGAGAGCAGGCAGGCAATGAGGTTGGAGTGCAGACACAGGGGTTTGAGGGCAGGCAGGCAGACAGGTTTGAGGGTAGGCAAGAAAGCAGGCACGTCTGAGGGCAGGCAAGAAGGCAGACAGATCTGAAGACAGGCAGGCAGGAAGGTAAGATGTAAGACACCAAATGAAATAAGAATGGAAGCAGGTAGACAGAAAGGCATGTAATGAGGAAATCAGGTAGATAAACGATGAAGATATGGTCAAAGGTAGGCAGACCAAAGGACTGTCAGGGAGGCAGGAAGGAAGGCAGAGACGCAAGAAGAAAGACAGAGGCAAACAGGAAGGAAGACCGGCTGACAGGTAGACAGAAGATAAGACAAACGGGAGGAGCGGAAGGAATACAGGCAAATAGAGAGGATGGAAGACAGGCAGACATACAGCAATTGCAACAGGAGGCAGGAAGGGGGAGAGACAATTAAGCTAAGCTGAGATGGAGTGGCATGAATTTAACCAGTAACTGAAGCAGGCAGACAGTTCGGGGATGCTGCAGTAGGTACCAAATTAATCACGAGCCGAGTACGGTAAGGCAGTCATGGAGAGAGGCAGATGGATAAGTGTTGAGTTAGGAAATGTGTGATAGGTTGTTAACAGAGGCATGTCGGAATGTGTTTGGTTAGGTCCAGCGTTAGATAGGCAAGGTAGTGCAATTAGATTTTAATTTAGTCAAAACGGGAAACAGATTTGCAGTGAGGAACAAATGTAAGTAGGCTATGTGCTGATTTTGGAACAAAGTATTTTAGGGAGTCAATGATAAAGTTGTTAGGCAAGTACTGAGCTAGTAGGATAGAGGCAGGTAGACAGCAAGTGATCTTCGTAACTATGCGCTGTGTTACGAACAGAACGAGGGAGGCTCCTGTAGTCAGAAAGAATTATATTTGTAATGTATTAGGAACAGTGTTAGGTACGAAGTCAGGAACAGATATAGCAGTGTCTGTGCTGGGTCAACAACGAATACAAGTCAGTAGTTATTAAAAGAGAGGTAAATATGTGTTGAGCTCCAAACAGGTTACAGGGTGAAAAAATGAATGCAATCCATAACATTAGTAAGACAAGACATGGGGGCATTACTCGTGGGCAGCAATGGTTCCAGCAGGATGGGGCCACCCGACACACTTCAAACCAAACGTTGATGTGGCTGCGGCAACGATTCAGGGATCGGCTGATCAGTAGGTGTGACTCTGTGTGGGCCCAACCTCACCCGATCTGAATCTTCCAGATTTCTATCTGTGGGGTTATCTGAGGGATCATGTTTATGAAAAAACATCCCCAGATAATCAGAGACCTGAAAACAGAAATTACGGCCAACATCAGAGTTATCTCAAGAGAGGAGTGTGTCCGCGTACTTGATAATTTCGTGCGATGCATTTAAGAGTGGCTGCGAAGTCGAGGTGGCCATTTGGAACACAATTTTTTGGAACGGTGATAAAAAGCTGACCATTTGAACTGCAGAACCCAAACATTCAGGACTGTTTTGTTATTAATTCAGCTTAATATGAATGCAAAAATAAAGCAGATCTCTTGTCATTTGTATAGATGACACACGCCTTTATGGGTTGCATTCATTTTGGGTCACCCTGTAAGTTGGAAAACAAAGGCAAGTGATGTGGTGATTTTGTCGTGCGTCATGCAAGCATGACCCTTACATGGACACGTGATGCGTCAAGAACAGTACGTAGCTTCGATCCGTTAGTACAAACGGCCGCATGCTTGGGGGCATAGGGGGTTTTAGCGATTTATTTAGTATATTATGCCTTAGCACTGTTTTGTATGCTACATAACCTAAATCATTTTCATGCCGGTATTGGCCTTGTTTACCTCAGCTACATAGAGGTGGATACTGAGGTGCCAATTACAGAATACATCGCTACGAAAAAAGAGTTACGAAATCCCCAAAGCCACTTAGAATACGACTCATAATCCAACACATCACTACTTAAGCTTTGGTATAACTTATTATCTTCAGTTAGCTGACGTTTTTTCTATTCATGCTATCACCAGAAGCCAAGTACCCATTGCTAATCCATAAATGCCACACGGATATTTAGGTCGTACCACCTTGAACGCTCACCTGTAACAAGACACGTTACACTTGAATATGTAGCTTGTAATGAAGATGTGCTATTAAAATAATACTGAGTCCAAGTAGTCTTTTTATTCTGCCTCTGAACTACGGAATATTAGCAACAATAGGACAAAAACATCCACCAGGCGAAAGTGCATACTCTACTGTTATCCATCACTATTATTTGTGAAGGAGAGTGTGACGCGGTTGATTAATGTACCCACATAATTTTTGGCTCGTGATTTGAGTGATTTTGGAATTTTCGTAACACCTACTCCCTTGTGGTTTATTTTTCATATCACACTTCAATATCCTTCTGAGTCTTATTGATGCAAACTGCTTCTATGAAAACGATATGAATAACATACAAGGGAATGTCGAAGGGTAATGTGCAAAGTAAATCACGAAGGAAGAGGTGCTCGGGTCTCACGATACAATTTTTCTTTGCACCTGAGCTTGTCAAACTGTCTGTAATAAGCGTGTTTGCAGGCGTTAATACATGTATGTTGCAGTTTCGGGACAGCCTAGGAAGCATGCTGACTAGTCGCGGCTCAGGCTGCCTCACACTGAACATCAGCTTGTTAAGTCTGCAGCTTGTATTCAGCTGAGCTGTAAGATTTATTGAAGTTACTGAATTATTAACAAAAAGGAGAAAGGACCAGAAATAAAAGAATGATGTCTTTCGACTGCACGAGGGTCAGGAAGACAGAGGATTACTCTCTGCCATGTTTAATGTTTTGCAAGAGTCGTTGATACATTCACGTCCCAAACTGTAGGCTACTGCTATATGAATAGTAATTAAGTAAATCTGGGACCAGACTCTATCAGGAATGGAAAATAAATCAAGTAGAAATGAAAAAATGCGTAACATTATGACCCATCATTTATGAACATCACATAAAACGTTGCACTATGTGGCCCTCTTGTGTAATTAATGATTTGCTGAGGCACTCCTTTGTTGGGCAGAACACTATTGGTATTGGCAGTGGTAAGCGCTGGGTTCTAAGGCAAATCATCTGGGAGGTGGCTGGGTTCTAAACTGATGAAGTTAAAGTCTTCCGTCTGAAATATAATTTTTTTTTTTCAGTAACGTGTTTTGCGGAAAAGCATTCTCGTGTACTGCATTCGTATAAATTATAACATTTGCACACTATAAATTACTGTTCGAGATATGGTTCATTTAACATTATTTAATAACGACAGTGAATTGGGTTATACAAACTTACTCCATTGATACACCGACAGACCAATATAATTCATATGTTGTCTGAATCAGCTTTATAAATTATACAATAAAGTTGTATGTTTCATTATAAGACATCACTTTCTAAAGAACAGTATTAGGCTACTTAAAATTGGTCAGAGATGCTTAGGGCATATTTTAGATTTACGGTGTGCTCTCTCTCTCTCTCTCTCTCTCTCTCTCTCTCTCTCTCTCACACACACACACACACACACGTCAATAGGCTGAAAGGATAAGCAGCTTACTGGTGTACCGATCCTCTCCTGATTCAAACCTCACCCTAGCCTAACATCCTCCTCTCTGTTTGTTCCACCAACCACATTCCTCCTCGTTCTCCTCCTCCTGTCGTCTTTCATTTACCTGCTCTTTTAGTGTGTCATTGTCGTTTCTTTTAATTTTCGGGTCAATTTCACAGTGTCGCTCCATGCGCAAAAGGTGGAAGGATCCAAGGTGGGCCGAAAGTGTTGAGCACTGACAATAAATACAACTTCAGTATATGGATACTCACACATGTATTCCTTATCGGTTTCGTCTAACAATTACTTCTCCGTTTTTATATTTGCAACTTCGTACAAATCTTTCTCTATATTCCCATTACAGTTTTGCACAGTGTGTTACCTTAATGCAAGAATCATGTTTAAAAATGTGTTTAAAAAGTAACAGTAATAGCAGTTGGACAGACATCGTAAAAAAGTACACGTCGTTTCCGTGCTAATGGAACGATTGGCAGCACTTTTTATAATTGAAGAACGAGTGGAAAAATGGGTAAATGAGGGTGCCTGAGAGTGATACATGTTGACAGCAGGGCGATAAACGTCCGAGGTACCGTGGCTGGGGGTGGGGGTGGTGTTATGCTAATGGATGTAAGGTGTTCATGCATAATGTAAGAGAAGAGGTGATGAACATCTTTATGTGTTGTATTCCTTTGAGACCCTCATTCTGTAACACTGCTTTATTTTAGCTATGCTTTATTTTAGCTACCTCCACACGATTTCATTCGCTTCCTGGATAACAAAAAAAGTTTCTGTGGGATAAAAAGAATCTTTCCATGTAACTGTCTTCCTCTTTTTTTTTTTTTTTTTTTCTTACGAGACCTGTGAATGTTTCTTTCCTTCTGCTGCTGCTGCTACTGCTGCTGTTATGTTTGTTTTTGTTGTTGTTGTATGCCATAATCTTATGAAAAAGCTAATCCTAAAGAAAACACATTTTAGGCAAAAAATATATATATACTGTGATAACTGAGGGCAAAGTCACTCTTATATGTTTCATTTTTGAGATCCATAGTTTTCAGCCTTGTGATCTAAGTAAAAAAAATTTGCCCAATTTCCTCAAAACGTATCCAACTGCATACTATGAAGATTGATCCTCCGTCACTGGGCTTCTGGACGTAGGCACAAGACTTATGTTCATTCAAGTTTTCTGGTGTTCATCTTTAGGAAAACCAAACAGCCTAATTCCTAAACCTACCCTAACTTTAGTGCTTGCATAGCCAAATACAGCACAGTTACTTGGCCTAATGGTTTTTGGGTACAATCGTCAATATAGAATACCAGCAAATCACTTCCCACGCCCGTGCACGCGTATGTACTCGTACGCTAGATCTAAAGAGTCCTCTCTCTTGATCTTGCTCGTACGCTCTGAATCTGAGCAAAGTTGGTCGAGGTGGGTGAGCCTGATGTCACTGACCTTTCTTCCATGGGCGACCTGGTAACGCTGGGAGACCTAGTTTGTGTGGATCGTGGTACGACCGGTGGTGATCTGTCACGTGTTCACTCTAACTTAACGGAGATTTTTTTTTTTTTTTAGATTATATCACGTTGCTGTGGCAGACAAATCCAATATTGTAACGCTACGTCCACTCTATATCGCTTCTCCATGACCACCATTATCATCTATAAATCTAGTACCGAAATACAACATTCAAGATAGGGATGGCACTTTTAGGCCAAATGCAAAGAGTATAACAGGTGTCAAAAATTTTCCTTTTTGTCTTCGAAATGTTTATACCGGGTAATTAATACAGCCCGAGACATGAAAGAATGGAAAGAAACTGAAATGTGCAGGTACTTATCGTTGCTGCCCAAATAAAGTATTTGCGTAGTACGTCACGTACGTGATATACATACACGCACACATGCATACATATACAGACGTACATGCAAACGTACATACATCCAGCCCTACTGCATAACCATACACAAATGCTTATGCTCATTACAAGCAGGTCGATAAATACATGAAGCAACAAATCTGGAAAAATGCATTTCAGCCAAACAGCTTCACTCACTACCTCACCTTCACCACCAACACCATGACATGTCTACGCTGCATGAAGTCAGCACTGTCTTGCAGACTCACAATCTCTTCACAGAAGTGCACTGACGCCAGTCTCTCAATTTATTATCTGACGCAACGAAACACACACACGCAAACAGCAGTGGTACCCGCAGGACGTTGCAGCACACGCGGACACACTGGTCACACTGACAGCATCACATACTCTGTCGGTCATCTACACCAGAACATCTTAAGGTTGACATGCAGTGATTTTTTTGGTTTTACAGACGCGACATATGGCAGAAAGCATTCTCCTTCCTATGTTCAGTTATATAGACGTGACTGCTGGGGATATTCATTTAGAGACTAAGTGTCGAATTGCTAAGGATGAATTACGATGCTTTAAAAAAAATAAAAAAAAGAATGAAATCTGTCTGTACTGACTGGTCGGAGTTCGTGTGGGTTGACTTGCTCTAAACATCACGTAATTCGAATTTGATACATCGCAGTTTTGGTTCTGGAAAGGTACCTAAAATAAACGTTCTCTAATGCAAGGACGTTTAATATATAACTTACTGCACTGGGTATGGCAAGTAAGTGAGGCCCAAAATATTCAGAGGCTGTGAGAATTGTGTGGTTAGCGTCGATGACAGCGAAGCAGCTCTAATGTCACGACAAGTAACAGTCTACAGTTGGCAGGCCGTTCTATTGGCTAAGCACACCAAACATCATCTACGAGTACAATTATGTGTTCTTAATTGTATCATTAAGTCATAAATCCCTAACAACGGGAAGTGATTAGTTTTATTATACTGTGGGCCAAATTACGCAACGATAATTGGCTGCTCGATGTGGGTGTGGGTTGGCCTGCAGAGTCTTTCTCTCCACTAACACTCGCCACTTTATGAGATGAAAATTATAGTTCTGCGCTAACACACATACCCGTTTTTTATTTCTTCATTTGACAGAACTAGACCACTCCCACAGTTCTGATAGGCTACTAAGTCGTCGTTACGTGAAATTCGATGAGCCTCAGTGATGAATGATCAGTCTCCCTCGTTCATGGTCAAATACTAATGTTAACTTTGACTGCACCTGACCTTCAGCTAAATTGAAAAAGGGTTATGGATTTTTGTCACACACACACACACACACACACACACACACACACACACACACACACACACACACACACACAGGCAGTGCAAACACACGCGGTACGAAAATGAACACGAAATATGGACGTAAGTTTGGAAACGTTTGAATTAAGATCAGGAAGTTGTGAATATTATTATATGAGCCGAGGGAGATTTAAGACTTCCTATTCAGCCTTGTTCAACTATCACAACAGAAAGTCCCCTCCACCACCACCACCACCACCACCCAACTCCCCTCCCCCCCCGCCCCCCCAAAAAAAAAAGAAGAAAAAAGGAGGAGGAAGAAGAAGAAGAAGAAGAAGCGAAGCCTGAAGGAAATGGAAAATAAAGAGATGGAACAACGAAAAGAAACTCTAATTTAATGTTTTCTTAAAAAAAAAAAAAAACAGGGAGAAAGAAAAGGAAAGTAAGAGACAGAGAAAAGAAAAGAGATCGTTGCCCACTGCAGACGAGGGAAGCATGTAGGGAAGAGGAAATGCAGAAGAGAAGAGTGAGTGAAGGAATATGCAAATGGAACCGGGATGTGTATAAGAGGAAGGGTGAACAAGGAAGAGAATGAGTGAAAAAATGTGAAAAGAGAGGCTATGATCATAACAAAGGGGAGAGGGAATAGAGAAGCATGAAAAAAAGAAAACGGGTAAAAAGATTCTTAAACAAACATTGAAATCAGAAAACTCGCATATAAACGAGATGAGAGGAAACAGATGAAAGATGGGGTCAAGGCCAGTAATAAGAAAAGATAGAATGCATGACGAAATGAGGTGAAAGGAAAACTAATGACAATGTGGGTAAGAAAAAGATTACCATTCAAAGACAGTAATCCAAATACTAAAGGCGAGTTGTGAAAGAAAAATAACAAGGATACTGCAGTAATAACAAGATTGCAATGACTGGCGAAGACGTACATGGGGGATACTTGACAGCGGCAGGAGGAAGGTGCAAATAAAACTGGAGCTTGTAAAGAATGCAGTAGAATTACGAACATAAAGAAGAGATGAAGGAATAATGGATTGAGGCTTAAGTAAAAAAAACACAAAAAATAAGAAGAAACCTTGAAAAGATGAAAAGCGACGAAGAAATGAAGAGGAAAAACAGGGGAATGGTATTCGCGGTGATGGGTAAAATGAAAGAACGATAAAGTGTGGAATGACGTAAAGAAAGGACGAAAGGAGAAAGGAAGTAACGAAGAGAGAGAGAGAGAGAGAGAGAGAGAGAGAGAGAGAGAGAGAGAGAGAGAGAGAGAGAGAGGTATCCTCTGTAGTGACCCGATACCGAGCCCTATTCTTGTTGGCATAAGAGACTTCGTGGCACTTCTTCCCAAGCGATTTTTCTTGACTATCACACCTTACAATTATCTTGTATGCTTTTGGGGTATCGGGGTATCTTTATAATATCGATATGCTTTTCATCAGTAAAATATAAAAAGATGTAAGGATTCAACAAGCAAGATGAACCAATGGCGAGGACGTGTTACGAAATCTATACCATCGAGAATACGGCCCACTGAATACACTGTGGTAAATACAGACCAAACACAACACAACTTTCTCGACTTGTCTGGCAGATAAGAAGATCAGGATTCGAGAGAGAAGGGAAGAGAGGGTGGAAGAAACGCAGGAGAATAAGAAGGAAGAGAGGTGAAGAAAATCACTGGTAAAAAAAAAAAATTCTAGGTAAGAAAACAGAGAAGTCGTGGTAGCGAGAACTAAAAGGGGAAACGTAAAATATAATGTGAAGAACGAAGAAACAGAAAATTGACCTGCAGTGTGATGTTTCCTTGGTAACAAATAAAAGAAAAAATGCTTGGTGTTTTTAAGAAAGGTAATCAGTGAACAGAAAAAAACAAAGTGTACAGTTTTCCCACTTGAACCCCAGACAGAGAAGTAATGGTGTAAAAAAAAATATATATATATATGCATATATATATATATATAAATCATCCAAAAACGTTTAGAGTTAAAGGATTACTGTCACTAGCCTATTAAAAATCTTTGGACTACTGTATTTCTCCTAGCTGAACAAAGCGGCCTGGTCTTATTATAAGCTAGTTTCTACGTGCACCAACAGTAATGAAAACTTTGCTTGAGATTGTTTTTTAAACCTTTAGTTGCTGGGATTAATTTCAGTTGAACAAAAACGTCTGGTGTTGGCCTCAGTCTAATACTCAAGTGTACCAGCAGCAGTGAAAGGCTTCATGAAAAACATTTTGCTTTTTTACTTAGTATAGATTTTTGACGTTGGTTGCTAGTGCAAGTGACAGGACATACAACGCCCCTGGGTTGAGACAAGTATTTTAGGTATAGGAAGCTGCGCACCATCAGTACCATAAAAGTTTTTCTGCATTTAACACCTTAATTTTCCTGGATGATATTTAAATCGTTTCACTATCGAATTAGTTTGCATCAGTAAAGTACAGCAGCATATTGGAGCGTAATGTGTAGAGTAAATTGCTGAGACGAAGATGTTACAAGATCTCTAAAGCCACTTACAAAACGACCCTGAATCCCACCAAGGTCTCCGTGAGAGATAAATGACACTGTCTTCATTAATGGAAGAGTCCGGGGCTTGGGAGTAGGAAAGTTGCTCACGTATTTCTTGTGTGTGGTGGAAGGCGACTAAATGGTGTGAGAGGAGGCGTGCAGGGAATCCTTCCGTCTTTGTGAAACTTAAGAAACATTTGGATGCAACACAACCTGCTTCTGCAGTCTGTATAATGCCTGCCAATTAGTTTCCTGGCACAGCAGCCGTGTGTCAAGATTATAATGATAATAATAATAATAATAATAATAATAATAATAATAATCATAATCATAATAATAAAAATAATGACTAAAATCTGTTTCTTAAAGAAAAATAGTTTATATACTTCAAGTCTTTTTCTTACACGAACCTTCACTGAGTGTTGTATTCAGCCTAGGGAAGGCTTTTGGGACTGTACGGGTGAGACAGACTTGTTTAGTTTCTCCACGACTGAGAATGGGGAAAAAGAGTTGAATAAAATCGTTTCAGTTAAGAAAAAAACATGCTATCGGTTGCAAGTTGCTGTACAGTACATATACAACATGAAGTCTGTACACACCAGAGAAAGAAGGGTAATGTTGAGAGGCTGGAAAACAAAGAATACTGCGATAACAAAGGAAGGAGACACGGAGTGGACTGGTTTAGAATGGAGGGAAGAGACAACAGAGAGGAAGGATAAGTGTGAGAGGGAAAAGTATGGGGAAGAATATGCAAATGAGACCATGCCGTGTGCGGAAGGAAACATACACGAGAGAAGGAGACGCTTATAAAAGGAGAGAGAGAGAGAGAGAGAGAGAGAGAGAATGATAATGTTAACTTGGCGATGATGATGTTGATAGTGATAATGATGATGATGGTATCTGAAACCAAGGAGTAGTAGGGAAAGATAGATTGATAGACACAGATAGATACATAGACTGATAGATAGACATATAGACAGACAGAAAGACTGACAGACAGGGACTGATAGACTGATGTAGATAGATAGATAGATGATCGATGGATAGATAGAGATGTGACGTGGAGTTGGATACAAATTCAACCTCTTGAGTTTAATGTTGTTTTTATCCTTCTTGCTAATTCCAGACGATTTTTTTCAGCGTAGAGACTTATTTCTTTTTGTCTGGAGAGATTAGATGTAGTCTCCATTAGCTTCTTTTCTAAAGGAAGTCTGCAACAGGATAAATAAAATCGTCATAAGGTAGGAAGGATAAAATCATATGTCACGTTACTGAGGGTTAATCTTGAAAGAAGCAAAAGAAAAACCGAGTGACAAATGTGAAACGAGGAAGAAAATTCTGATGGCTAGAAATGCCTACCACAATTAAACAAGACAGAAACCAAGGAAGAAAACTCGACTAACAATTAGGGCAGCATGAGCTGACCGACAATAGTGGGTCACAGAAAAAGATCAGCAAACGAGGATAAAATATGTAAAGGGAAAGCGACTGAGGAAACATGCAAATGAAAGCGAAGCATATGCAGGGAAGAGAGCAAAGGAAACAGCAGTGAAAATGGAGAGAAGGGAGAATGTGTAGGAGAAAGAAAACGAGGAGGGAGAGAAGATATACTGAGAAAGCACGAGTCAGCAACAGCAGTGAAAGAGGAGAGAAGGGAGAATGTTTAGAGGAAGCAAAAAGAGGAGGGAGAAAAGAGATACTGAAAAGCAAGAGAAACAGAAGTGAATGAGGCGAGAAGGGAGAATGTGTAGAATGAAGAAAAGGAGGAGGGAGAGAAGAGATACTGAAAAAGCAAGAGAAACAGAGCTAAAAGAGGAGTGGAAGGAGAATGTGTAGACGAAAGAAAAGGAGGGGGGAGATTAGATATACTGAAAATGAAAGAGATAATGCAAATATAAACTTTTGAGAGGAAAAATAGGGGTGTGGGTGTGTGATGAGGGCATGTGGCGTGGTGTGGTGTGGTGTGCTGTGGTATGGTGAGGTTATGAGATGAGTGTTTGTGTGTTTTTTTTTTCTAATGCTAAGAAGAAGGAACCAACGGCCAGAAGCCCGTAAGATTTTTCAGGCCAGGAAAAAACAAAAACAAGGCTAAAATTTATTTATATTCACTGTTGCTGCTACTAGACGATTTTATTCAGCTTATGACACGTCTCTAATAGTGAAAAGGATACTGAAGGAAGTAACTGAATCATCCACCTCGAAATGTCTCTCCAGATCTAAATGCAAACTGTCCTGAAAAAGCAAAGATAAAACGCAAAATTCGTCATCCGTTTGTAGCGGTTTTATGGTAAGTGAAAATATGAAACTGAACACACACACACACACACACACACACACACACACACAAAACCTTTTTTTTTCTCTCTCTCTCTCTCTCATAAAGCCCTTCCATCTCTCAGACAAAATCATTGCACCAAATATATTACAAAACCACCTAATAAGGGGAAAAATAAGCTTCAGAGGCTGGCGGGAAATCTGAGCATCAAGAAGGATTATTGTGTCTGGATCCACATGCACGACTATTTTAATCGTCATATGAAGACATTAATATATATACTGTACATATTTCGCTTAGTTTAAGAAGATGCAGACTATCGATGTTATAAGAGTTTGGAATATAAATAACTGGGTTTTGGAGGATTCTGTCATAAAGCTGCCCAGCCTGTAAACAGCAACAGTACCTAACATAAACGTATTTAAAAATGATCGAGTCTGAAGGTTTGAAATAAACATGAAACATCAGTTCAAATACTTAACTAATCCAAATTAAACTTTTTCATCTTCATCAAACGAAACCCTTTACCTAAAACTACAAACGCTTTTACTTCATAATATTTATTAGACAGATTTCGGACCAGTAATGTAAATCAGGGTTAGGATAACGAGACGACTGATCAGCTTAGTGTCACTTAGAAAAGTGTTTATCCCAGTCAGAGAGAAGACGTTTCTTTTCCTTCAGGTGAATTTATGCAGATTAGGAAGAACCTGACAGTGAAGGATTTAACAGACAGTTTCTACAGCCCTGTCTACAGATAAATCTTACCGAGTTGAAGAAAACCCTCCGAGGGTAATATTAATCAAACATAAAGTAATATTAATCAAACATAAAGATATCACAAGAGCTTGAGTCAAAAGAGGCTGAGACTGTTAATATTTTCATCATTAACCTTGTCATGGCTACGGCAACTCAGTTATTCTGCTTCACCCAGCGTCAGACGATTATGTCTAAGAGTGAGTCATAGGAACAGGAGAGAAACATAAAAAGGATGTGGTAGGGTAAGGTCAAAAAAGCAAGTAAAATGAGACAAAAAAAAAAAAAAATGATATTAGAAGAAGTTCGTAAAATAATGCATACACAATTCACTGAACAACTAGATTAACACGGCTAGAATTAAGAGATGTGTAGGAGGAGGAGAAACTAAAGCAATAACAACAACAAGTGTGGGAACTAAAACCATTGTTGCAAGTGTGACTCAGGACACAGAGCAGGGAAGACGGGGTTAAGCGGAGGGAGAGGGAAGAGGAAAGTGGTGAGAGCAGGGAGTAAAAATTTAGCCACCCCCACGTAAGTATAACTATCTATCTATCTATCTATCTATCTATCTATCTATATGAGAGAGAGAGAGAGAGAGAGAGAGAGAGAGAGAGACAGAGAGAGAGAGAGGGAGGGGAAATGGGATTGCGAACGAGGGAGAGGGAGGAGAGAACTGGAAAGACAAGAGTAGTAAAACCAGGAAGGGAGGCCTGAAGATAAGAATAATAGAAATAAGAAAGTGAGCAAGTAATAGAAGTTAGGTGTTTTACCTTATATGAAGTTAAGAATGGAGGGAGAGCGAGAAGAAAATTGGAAAAAAAAAATGAAGAAGAAGCACTAGAAACAAAGCAAATATAAAGTGAAAGTGAAAGTTACATGCATTTGTATAAAAGTAGGAGAAAGGGAAGGGTAGGAGCAGAGTGAGGAAGAAGGAGGAGGATGAAAAGAAGAGGAAAAGAGAAGAAGCGGCAGCACAAAGAGGAAACTGAGGTAAACGGAAGGAGAGGCAAGAAAGTGGTCGAGAAGGAGGGAAGCAAAAGTTAGGTGAACGTTTATTAACTTCTTACGGACGGTGACTGTGTGTGTGTGTGTGTGTGTGTGTGTGTGTGTGTGTGTGTGTGTGTGTGTGTGTGTGTGTGTGTGTGTGTGTGTGTGTGTGTGTGTGTGTGTGTGTGTGTGTGTGTGTGTGCGTACCCATCCAGTTCGAAAAGTCTCCCCCGAAGTTATATTAATCAGATGAAAAGAAAAAAAATGGCAAGTGAGAAGTCAGAATGAGAAAATGAGACAGTGAACGAGAAGTGAAGTAGGAAGCTAAAAAAAGAAAAGAAAAATGAAGGTAAGACAACTGTATGCCGGCATTCTTGACAAAAAGCCTTCCAGGTCACTGTCTTAGCCCGTATTGTACATGGTATAAAAGACGTCGTAGCACCTCTTCATAGCGACTTATTTTCCATATTATGCTTTGGCATTCTCTTATATCGCACTTACATCGTTTTGATATCGATTTAGGCAATAATAACAAACAAGAGGATATTGAGGCGTTATGTGCAGAAAAAAATCAAGCTGAAAGAGGTGTTATGAAATCTTCAGAGTGGCTTAAACATACCACCTACCGAACGTCGATATTCTTGACTGACACTTCCTTTGTTGAGCGAGGGTGAGAGAAGTGAGAGGGGAATCGAATTTAGGATTGTGCTTAGTGCCACATATAAGTTAGAGGGGTGGGGATTAGGGTACTGTGGTGGGAGAGAAGTGAATAAAGGAGAGGAAAAGAATTAATTATAAGAAGTAAGAATTTCATTAGCTTGTTGGGGAGGGAGAGAAAAAACTGTGTGTGTGTGTGTGTGTGTGTGTGTGTGTGTGTGTGTGTGTGTGTGTGTGTGTATGTGTGTGTGTGTGTGTGTGTGTGTGTGTGTGTGTGTGTGTGTGTGTGTGTGTGTGTGTGTGTGTGTGTGTGTGTGAGAGAGAGAGAGAGAGAGAGAGAGAGAGAGAGAGAGAGAGAGAGAGAGAGAGAGAGAGAGAGAGAGAGAGACCGTGGAAAAGGTGAAGCAGGGAAGAAGAAGAATTAGTAGGAGGAGAGCTAAGGAGAATGGGACCGTGGAAAGAGAATTTACACTGGATAAAACAAAGGTAAAGCTGCAATATGCATGAGAGGGAATAATGAAAAGAGGACCAGAAAGGCTGTGAGGCAGGTAGAAAGATTATTAGTAGTGGAAAAGTGAGGGGAAGGCCTGCATTATGTATGAATAGGGGAGGAAGAGACTGAAAAGACAGTAGAAGAAAAGGCCTGAGAGTAGGGAGAAATGCCAGAGAAAAAGAGTGGAATTAGGTGGTGAATAATTTTCAAAGGTATGGCCGAGATCAAGTTTTACCTTAAAGTTTCGAGTCGAGGAAAAGGATGATAGTGGAGATTATATATATCGATACTTGGAATTTCGAATTGTTTGTGAAATTATGCAATCAGTATTAGTGGTTAGGTAAAAAAACAGCCTTATCGTGCCTCCATGTTGTCACCATGTCTGGCTCAAGTCTTTATTCTAGGTGGCGTAAGAGCCGTCGTGGCATCTCTTGCTTAGTGATTTACTTTCCATATCACATTCTAACATTCTTGCAACCTAAATCGTTTTAATATGGACAAATTTTGCTCAGTAACAAACAAGTGGATGGTATAATATGCCGTGTAAATCTTTAAAGAGTTGTTTCAAAGTCTCTCCAGCCAATAAACATACGACCCTCAGTTATGTTCATTGCTAAGAAGGACATATGTTATTCACATAGAAATAAAACACTCACCTCTCTTCCCACCTTCATCTTTGCTTCACTTGCCTAATTGCTCTTTATAAACAATATTTCTGAATATCTTTTTATTATTTACTTCTCTCATTTTCCGGTTTTATGCATATGTCAAATGCAGTATCGTCAAGCCCACAGGCGAGTCTACTCCACACTAATCAGTAGAGGAAATCAATGGGTGGACGACTTAATGGCTGCTTAATTACTGAAATCAGGAAACTAATTCTCAATGTATGTTGCCTGGCTAATCAGAGAACTACCATTAAGTTTGTGCTTTTGAACTCTACACTTCCCCACACATGATAATATTGATATTTTTGTGATGTGCTATGGACTGTGTGATGTGATGGTGGTACTTGTGTGATGTGGTAGTGGTGGTACTTGTGTAATGTGCTAGGGATTGTGTGATGTGACGGTGGTAATTGTGTGATGTGGTAATGGTGATACTTGTGTGATGTGCTAGGGATTGTGTGATGTGACGGTGGTACTTGTGTGATGTGGTAGTGGTGATATTTGTGTGATATGTTAGGGATTATATGATGCGATGGTGGTACTTATGTGATGTGGTAGTGGTAGTAGTGATTTTGTGATTTTGGTGACGCTCGTGAGTTGTGATGATTGTGCTTGTATTCTGATGCAGCGATGACGGTACCTGTGTGTTGGGGTGGTGGTGTTTGTGAGCTGTGATGGAGGTGTTTGTGTGTTGTGACGGTGATGTTTTTGCGCCGGGATTCAGTTGTGTGGTTGAGTGGCAGCTGTTTTTGCTTGTTCGACAGTATATCCTAGGAAATACAAGTACAATCATAATAAAGGCATGGATGGGAACTGGGCAGATCCGTGCAAAAGAATAAAAACTTGAGAGAGAGAGAGAGAGAGAGAGAGAGAGAGAGAGAGAGAGAGAGAGAGAGAGAGAGAAGGGGATATGAAATGAATAAGGAAATATTCCAAGGCAAAGTGTACAGAGAAATTCTGGTTAATAAGCCGAAAGTTTCATGTTCTGCTCATGTGGTATTCTCGTACAGTCAAAACATTCCTGGACTGAAATACTGTTTGTGTGAACTAAATGTGACCAATGCCCTTTTTTAATTTGTCTCCTCTATTTTTTTCTCATTTTATGTTGAAAGAATATTAATAATGCCTCATGATGTTAATTTCTTTTCGTTTTTCCTGTTTCGTTTTTTACCATTGGCATGCACTGGCATTACAACTATTTGATTCGAACTTCTTCTAACAGTCTTTTCACACTATACTTAAAATTAAAAATCAGTACCCTAATACATGGTACATCTAAGAAAAAAACTTAAAAAGCTATACTGTATTTATGCTGCTCTTAAGAAATGAAAAGCAGTAAGTAGTAAAAACATGTAGTAAACTCTATGTATTAATAAAATTAAAGATTTTTGATGGATTAGTTCACAAAGTCAGCATCATAAATCTCTCTCTCTCTTTCTCTCTCTCTCTCTCTCTCTCTCTCTCTCTCTCTCTCTCTCACACACACACACACACACACACACACACACACACACACACACACACACACACACGCTGTTATGTTAAAAAGCAAAATGTATACTTCAGGATGATAAAAAGCCACAGACTGAAACTACCAAAGTGACTAAAGAGTGAAGTGACACAGAAATCGACTGCACACAGAGACTCACCCAAGAAACCATTGCGTCAGTGGTATTGAACAGGGGATGCTGCCACGACCATTGTCACACCTCGATATGGAAGCGACAATTGTCCGGAATTGAGATGAATATAGGAGGAGAGGGACGTGAGAGTTGTCTGGACTGAAGGAGAGCGTATTAAAGATGTTTTGGAGAAAGGGAGAGAGAGAGAGAGAGAGAGAGAGAGAGAGAGAGAGAGAGAGAGAGAGAGAGAGAGAGAGAGTTAATGATGATTATCTTTTAATGACAATAACTTTAGTTTTTAGTCATATCCGTTTTACATCACTATTATAGTCTTCATTAGCCAAGAATATAACGTAACCGTGCACTCTAATATTGGTTCTGTCGTTGCTAGTTTTCTGTTTTGGAAACTTATATGTTCATAACTTCATAATTTACATCAGTGTGCCAACGATTTCATTTCTCATGAAGTCGTAGGAAGCGTGAGCACTGAAAGACAGAATAGAGAGATGACTAAGCCAAAAAGCAAAATATATAACGTAAGTAGTGGTCACGGTGAAGATGCTGGTCAGGTGGTTATATAAAAGTGATTTTCTGTATGAGAGGAAACGAGTTCGATCCCAGGCTGTGGTAAGGAACCCTCTTGTTTGAATTTCCTTGAGGCAGACTATGCTGATCTTCTGCAAGACCCGATCACATTTCACAAAATCACCTCCTCCATAATACCAGGTTTGAATGAAACAGCCATAGCATGTATTCAGTGTGGGCAGTTAGTATTAGCGTCGAAGTGGTGACATGTGAAGGTGTGTGGCAAGCAGGAGGAGTGTTGGGCCTCAGAGAGCGAACTATCATGTCTTTGCTCAGAGCTGGCCATATAAAAATATAAGTGCGTCTCCTCATCTAGATATGGATGTTGTCGCGCCATTCTCAATTTTAGCAATGTGACTGGCCAGTCAAACAACTTGTGCACTCATCATAGTTGAATGTGAGGTTTGTAATTTTTGTTTGTTGGGAAGATACAACAATTTAGACCAGACTTGGACCTTCTCCGGGTCTATATTCATACTTTAAATGGACAGAGGTGGGACCGGAACTGTTTTATCATCCGAATATTCAAAATTTTCCGTCCATCAATACACCATCCGCTTCTTTATTACCGATCAGGAGCGTAGGGACCTAGGGCTAGGCTACTTAGTCCCAACATTTAATGCGTGTGCGACCGCTTGCTAGTCCCTAAGTGGCATCATATGAGTAATAAACCCCAACTATTCCTGAGATGTAAACCTTTATGGGCCCCATCTGGTTAGAGCGCCTTAACCCACTAGATTAATGGCGTCTGTTTGGTTGCAGAGTTATTACCCAGCCTAGTAAATGGGTTCCTGGGCCAAAGAAAAGCGCCTGACTGGTCATTCTGTGCAGAATCATATGAAGGCAGTACTAAATCAAGTGGGTGGTTGGTGGGCATCCCAAAATGTGGGTATAATTCTTCCCTTTAAACAGTAAACGATACTCTGATATCAACAAATTATAGGTATAATTTGGCCAAAGTTGCTGCACATGAGGCGGGAGGAGAGACCGCTGAGAAATATGCTACTTCAGTGAGAGAACCAAACACACCCGAGAATGAAAAGATGTGCAAAAGAAAATTCTGACGTCACCATCACCCCTAGCAAACTTGTTTTCGATCAGCGTATAATATTATCATTGCGATAGACAGTAGAAATTATAAGCACTCACACACACACGCACACACACACTCACTCACACACACACACACACACACACACACACACACACACACACACACACACACACACACACACACACATGTCTTAGTAATTACATTATAATCTTTTGGTGGTTTTGATATACTTGTATAAAATCTGAGCAGAGTATAGATTAGCACATTCGTGTGGAGGGTAAAGCTTGCAGAGAGAAGCTGTGTAAGGATATATTATAAAAATGACTAAGCAATATGTAAAAAAATGATATATTCCAAAAGAGGATACGTATATCAAAAAATTATATGTGGCTGAAGATAGAAAAGAATCGCAGCTTTCCCTCAGGCACAACACCTTAACAAGAAAATTCACTTTAAACAACTTCATGTTTTCTTATCACGTCATCCTAATGGCTTCCATCCGCCGCACCACCTTCTCACATTCATTATTTTCTTCTCTCTCACCAGCTACTCTATTCCCCTCCTGCCCTCCCCTCCCCCACTCTGGTCTTCCCTTGCCTCTTCCTCTCCAGCCCTCCCCTCCCCCACTCTGGCCTTCCCTTGCCTCTTCCTCTCCAGCCCTCCCCTCCCTTACCCCCATCCCCCATCATTCATCAAGCCACACTTGCCATCCCCCCCCCCCCTTGTTTTTCACAACTCGCTGACTTCTATCTCGCTGTTAATCCTAAAACATCACTCCCGATTTCGTTTTGGCATCTCTCCCTTGCTGCTTCCCCCTGCTATCATCGCCCCTGCACCAACTCCTCCCATGATGCCTTTAATTTCTAATCTCCCACAACCCAGCTCGAGAGAGAGAGAGAGAGAGAGAGAGAGAGAGAGAGAGAGAGAGAGAGAGAGAGAGAGAGAGAGAGAGAGAGAGAGAGAGAGAGAGAGAGAGAGAGAGAGAGAGAGAGAGAGAGTGCATTCTGGCTCTAGCTTCATGGGAAAAGTTTCCCCGCTGTCCAGAAGGCTGCGAATATTTAATATCGCATCTTTAATGTCAACTCACATTTTTGTTTTGCTTTCTTGTGATATATTACATAATGTGATACCTGAATTGATGTAAGAATATTTACAGGATACATAATTATGAATAACGACTTGGCTAATCGATGATAAAGTTATAATTTAAGCAGACCCCAAATACTAAAATTACCATCAATACATTGTAGAAATTAGCAGTTAATATCTCCATTTTCTTTATCTGTCTCTTTCTATCTGTCTTTTAGCTTATCTAGGTAGCTAGTCTGGTACATACCTACGGAATTACTAGTTTCCAGAGTTCTCTCCACAAGATACCTAGTTTTACGAAAAACAATGCATGCATTGTTGGGGAAGAAACAGTACGATCGGCACCATAATATTAGGAGGGCAACCTTTGCTCTGGCCCAGTGCAAGATTTAGTGATGGATCTCTGAGCACATATACTGCATGTTGGTCCTGGCACACCCACCCACCCACACATCCACACACACACACACACACACACACACACACACACACACACACACACACATATATATATATATATATATATATATATATATATATATATATATATATATATATATATATGGCAGTAGAGTGCTCAGTCCCGTTTGGTTGTCAGACGATGTTCCTTTGCTGAAGGAAATTCTTCATATTTATTAGGGCATAAGCTTTACGGTCGCTGCTTTGTATGTGACTTGCAGCTGCACCATGGGACTTGTACAAGTAATTGCTGCCAAAACTACAGTATCACCACGCTTGTAACTCTCCCTTTGTGTTGCCACGAATTATCCGGCCTTTGTCATCATTCATATCATTACCAGTGTTGGAGGACAAGATGTGTGTGTGTGTGTGTGTGTGTGTGTGTGTGTGTGTGTGTGTGTGTGTGTGTGTGTGTGTGTGTGTGTGTGTGTGTGTGTGTGTGTGTGTGTGTGTGTGTGTGTGTGTGTGTGTGTGTGTGTGTG